>NW_019154130.1:198660-691808 GCF_002288905.1 Enhydra lutris kenyoni | reverse complement strand
GAGCGGGGGGGAGTCGGGGGCGGGCGCGGGGCCGGCTTTCTCATGCAAAGCGGCGGCGGGGGCGGGGCGCGCGCCCGGGGGCGGGGCCTGTCGCCGCCCGGCTGCGCTCCCCCCTCGCCTTTTGCGCGTCTTCTCTGCCCGGGACGCGCGGCGCCGAGCAGCTGCGGCCCGGCCCGGCGAGGCCGGCGCGGGAGGGAGGAGCCGCCGCCGCCTCCAGCCGGCCGGCCACCGTGCGCCCGCGCCGCCGGCCTCCCTGACGCTCCACCTGGGCGTTCGCGGAAGAGCCCAAAGTTTGCCGCGGCCGGGAGTCGCCGCCCGCCGGGAGCCCGGGCCCGTCGCGCTTCCCGGTATTGTTGGCCAACTTTGCTCGTCTCCCCCGCGGCCCCCACCTCGGCGGAGGCCGGGGGCACGGAGCGCAGCGCTCGGGCCGGCCGAGCGGGCATGGGCGGGGGCCGGAGCGGGGACGGGGAGCCGGGGCCCGAAGCCCGAACCGGGCAGCGGCGGCGCTGAGGGGGGCGGACCTCCCCCCGGGGCACCTCCGACGCCAGCATGCCGCGTCCGGGCCCCCGCCTGTGGCTGGTCCTGCAGGTGATGGGTTCGTGCGCCGCCATCAGCTCCATGGACATGGAGCGCCCGGGCGACGGCAAGTGCCAACCCATCGAGATCCCGATGTGCAAGGACATTGGCTACAACATGACCCGCATGCCCAACCTGATGGGCCACGAGAACCAGCGCGAGGCCGCCATCCAGCTGCACGAGTTCGCGCCGCTGGTGGAGTACGGCTGCCACGGCCACCTCCGCTTCTTCCTGTGCTCTCTGTACGCGCCCATGTGCACCGAGCAAGTCTCCACCCCCATCCCCGCCTGCCGGGTCATGTGCGAGCAGGCCCGGCTCAAGTGCTCCCCGATCATGGAGCAGTTCAACTTCAAGTGGCCCGACTCGCTGGACTGCAGCAAGCTCCCTAGCAAGAACGATCCCAACTACCTGTGCATGGAGGCGCCCAACAACGGCTCAGACGAGCCCTCCCGGGGCTCCGGCCTGTTCCCGCCCCTCTTCCGGCCGCAGCGGCCGCACAGCGCGCAGGAGCACTCGCTCAGGGACGCGGGCCCGGGGCGCGCCAGCTGCGACAACCCGGGCAAGTTCCACCACGTGGAGAAGAGCGCGGCGTGCGCGCCGCTCTGCACACCCGGCGTGGACGTGTACTGGAGCCGCGGCGACAAGCGCTTCGCGGTGGTGTGGCTGGCCGTCTGGGCTGTGCTGTGCTTCTTCTCCAGCGCCTTCACCGTGCTCACCTTCCTCATCGACCCGGCGCGCTTCAGGTACCCCGAGCGCCCCATTATCTTCCTGTCCATGTGCTACTGCGTCTACTCCGTGGGCTACATCATCCGCCTCTTTGCCGGCGCGGAGAGCATCGCCTGCGACCGGGACAGCGGGCAGCTCTATGTCATCCAGGAGGGGCTGGAGAGCACAGGCTGCACCCTGGTCTTCCTGGTCCTCTACTACTTCGGGATGGCCAGCTCACTGTGGTGGGTGATTCTCACGCTCACCTGGTTCCTGGCCGCGGGCAAGAAGTGGGGCCATGAGGCCATCGAGGCCAACAGCAGCTACTTCCACCTGGCAGCCTGGGCCATCCCAGCGGTGAAGACCATCCTGATCCTGGTGATGCGCAGGGTGGCGGGCGATGAGCTCACCGGCGTGTGCTACGTGGGCAGCATGGACGTGAACGCTCTCACCGGCTTCGTGCTCGTCCCGCTGGCCTGCTACCTGGTCATCGGCACGTCCTTCATCCTGTCCGGCTTCGTGGCGCTCTTCCACATCCGCAGGGTGATGAAGACGGGCGGGGAGAACACCGACAAGCTGGAGAAGCTCATGGTAAGGATCGGCGTCTTCTCTGTGCTCTACACCGTGCCGGCCACCTGTGTGATCGCCTGCTACTTTTACGAGCGCCTCAACATGGAGTACTGGAAAATCCTGGCCACCCAGCACAAGTGCAGAATGAACAACCAGACCAAGACTCTGGACTGTCTGATGGCCGCTTCCATCCCGGCCGTGGAGATCTTCATGGTGAAGATCTTCATGCTGCTGGTGGTGGGTATCACCAGCGGGATGTGGATCTGGACGTCCAAAACCCTGCAGTCGTGGCAGAACGTCTGCAGCCGCAGGTTCAAGAAGAAGAGCAAGAGGAAACCCGCCAGTGTGCTCACCAGCGGTGGGATTTACAAAAAAGCCCAGCATCCCCAGAAAACCCATCTCGGAAAATATGAAATCCCTGCCCAGCCTCCCACCTGTGTGTGAGCTGGCTTGTAGGGGGTGGGGGCGGGGGGGGGGGGGAGGAGAGGGAGCTGGGGAGGGAAGGGGCCAGAGTGGAAAACTTTCCCGGACAGGATACCCTGGCAGTCAGAGCCATGCCAAAACGTGGTGCTTTTCCTGGTTGGTGTTTTTTGTTTTGGGGTTTTGTTTTTGTTTTTGTTTTTTGTTTTGTTTTGTTTGTTTTTTTAATAAAAGTAAAAGAAAAAAGTTTTTACCCTGAAATTCAGGATGCTGTGATACACTGAAAGTTAGAGATGTGCTTCCAGGTTTTTTGTTTGGTTTGGTTTCCAGAAGGAGAGGTCCCCAGTTAAGCAGCCTCTCTGGTAACTGGTTTGCAATCAAGTCAAGCCCCAGAAGAAACTTTTGTTTCGAAGCTTCCTTAGAAACAGAGCTGTGTATATGCTCTGAGCTGGCTTTGCTACCCATTTACAAGTCAGAGGAGAGGTAACTTCTTTGGACGGTAAAGGACTTCTGCTGGGAGCACTGAGGGACAGAGGAGGGGGAGAGAGCAAGAGAGGCAAAGTGGGTCTCCGGAGAGGGGCCATCCCCCCGGGGGCCCACCCCCAGGAAGGCTGTGTGTGGGACAGCAGCGTCTGTGCAGACAGGAAGAAAGGGGAGCCCCGACGATTTAACACACTCCAGTGCATTTGGAGTCACTTAAAATAGACTCCAGCCTTCACAAACGGGTCTTTCTCCAAGACAGAAACTTCCAAACCTAACATTTGCAACTGCAAACAATGTGCAATACATTTCTTCCCTCTCTCCGTGAAAATGAAAAGAGAAACAAGTATTTTGCTGTACATAAAGACAACAAAAGAAATCCCAACAAAAGCACAGAGAGGCCCAGCCCTCAGAAACCCTCTAGTGTTACCTTTTGTGGCTTTTTAATGGAAACGAAGCCAATGTTATACACGTTTGGACTGATTTGTGGAAGGGGGGGAGGGGAGAAAGATCATTGAAAAGTATCCAAAGGGGTTATTGACTCTTTCTATTGTTAGACAAATGGTTTCCATGAATAGTTCATGAAGCACTACACAAATCTAGTTGATTCTCCCCACACCCCAGGGAAGAGCCGTCCTGCTTGTGTATATTTGTAATATATGATATTTTTCATGCTCCACTATTTTATTAAAAATAAAATATGTTCTTTAGTTTGGTGCTGGTCCCTTGCGCGTCATGAGGTTCCCTTGCCTGAGTGTGGAGAGAGCAGAGCAAACTTTCTGCCTCTGCTCGCTGTTCAAGCAGATCCTGACTGTGCGTCTCTAGCTAGAGAGATGACTGGTTGTCGTGTGAAACAGCAGATGGGTGGCTGGCGAGGCTGGCAGAGAAATTTAAAGTTTGAGTGGAATGACATGGAGGCAATGTGGAAGAGCTGGACATCGCTGCTGTGACTCTCGGTGGCCGGCTGTGAGGGCTTGGTCGTAGACACACTTTCTCTGGGAGCACCTGGGCACCAAGTGTGGCTGAATCCTGGCAAGCCTGGCCCAGCCTCGGGTGAGAGCTCCAGGGAGCGGGGCCAGCCAAGTCAGAGAATTAAATCAAAATCGGGTTCCATGGGTCTGATGGGATCAAACGGTACCGAGACAGAGTCCTCTCCGTCAGTCCGAAGCGGCAAGTCTAGGACTTGTTCACAAAACAGGTTATAGCCCCAGACAGGATAAAAGATCTGCTCAGGGTGGCGGGGCGTTAAGGAGAAGTCAGTCAGCCCTGTACGTCTGTGAACTTGCTGCTTCTCCTGTGTTTGCTGCTGGAGCGGCAGACACCCAAAGTGGGCCCAGGTTCACTGGTCAGAGGCACAGCGAAACTCCAGTTCTAACACGAAGGATCCAAGGGCAGGGTCCAGGCGTCTTGTCGTGGGAAATCAGCAGAGTCAACCAAGCTCTCCTTGGGGTCGTGCGGATGTCAAGCTCCCGGGTGAACAAAGAGCCCTTAAGAATCTCGAATGTGTATTAAGCACTTCCCAAGATGGACCAACGCCTGGAGTCAGGGCAGCCTGTTTTCCGAAGAAGGGGTTTAGGAACTAAGCCCCCTGATGACCGTAAGACCACCCTCTCGTGGATGCATCCACAGCAGATCTGGGCAAGTGTATGGGTCAGTTTATGGGGGGGGCCGCCTCACCTGGACGTGTGTGGCCGTGGCCCGCTAGAGCAGGGCCCCTGGGTGTTTTGGAATCAGGTTCAAGAAACACCAACTAGGTAGGCCAAGTGGTGTAAGATAAAATCCAGAATAGCCTAAAGTACATTAAAAAAAAAAAACAAATGCCCACAAACAAAACCTATTTGTTGATCGATCCCGCCCAGTCCCCCAAAGACCATGCAGGGATACTGATGTAGGGGTGTGTTTATGTACGCTATGCTCCCTTGGGGTGACTCAGGCAAAATAAAAGTGACATGTTTGGAACAGAGCTCTGAAAAGTCTGGGAAGATAACAGTATCCCTAGCTGGGAGCATCCAGGCTGAACGTGGTCCCCAGATCCTCAGTCGTAAACTTACTAGACTGTCGTCAGCCACCTTACATGGGCACGTGTGTGGGCTGCAGACCTCAGTTCTAGGGAGAACAGCGGGCCGGCCTACAGAAGCCTCTCTCCTGTCTGTTGTCTAGAATGCGTTTCAGTGTGGACCCCCCCCAAACTACAGGTACCCCGTTCACAAATGTTAAAGAATTTTACATATGGCCGGGCGGGTGCCCTGGGACACCGACTCAGCCAGTGATGTGTACCCGTAGCCCCAGAAGGGACTTCTGAGCAAACGCTCCGTGGGGCCTTCTCTCCAGGAGCCTCAACCTGACCTGGGGTCACATGTAGATAATTCGTGAGTTTTAGGAGAAGCATCAAGGCTCGTAAGGGGGAAATCTGCAAACAGCGCCGTTGGACCTTGGGTCCTCTGTCACAGGACTCAGGACTCGGGACTTGTAAAGGAATTGTCACTGGCCTTCATGTGGAGATTTCCTTACCTCCCAGCCTCAGCTCCGGGGAAACAGAAGCCTGCCTGGTGACAGATCCAGCAGAGCAGGGAGGTCAGGGAAGGTGACTGCCCAGAATTGCCCTGTGGGCCGTCCCTGGGGTGTTCTTCCTTTGGGACCCACCACCCAGCCACTCGTCTGTGCCAGGGCCTGGGAAACGGGGCTTCAAGGTCACCGCCTGGTGCAGGAGACCCGCACCACAGGAAAAGGGCTCGTGGGGAGGAGGTTTGAACCCCTCCCAGAGGAGGTTCAAAATAGACAGAAGGCAGAAGATCCCACACGAAAAATTTCATGGCAGGGTGATAGTTCAAGGGCATGCTAACGGCTAGAGCGGCTAGAGCACAAGTTAAGAACAGGGAATCAAAGCTCCCAAAAGGGCCTGGCCTGTGACAGGTCCTAGCCCAGGCCTCTGGGTGGAACGGCAGTGACAACTGTAGCAACGACAATCAGTCCAGCAGGCCCCTGGGGCACCACCTGCCTGCTGAGGGCTTTACAGGTGTATCAGCTGAGGCCCAGAGAGGGCCAGTAAATTCCCAGGGTCACACAGCAAGTACAGGTTAGAGTCAGGACAGGAACCAGGCAGAGTGAGCTTAAGAGTGGGTACCCAGAACCAGGGGCCGGGCTGGGTTCATGCCAAGACAGGCCAGAGGGGACACCTGGTCAGGGAGGGCCGTGATTCTGACTTGGGGGTCAGGTGGCATTTACCAAGACAGGAGGAAGGAAACAGAAGCGGGCAGGGTGCCATGTGTTGGTGGAGAATGGAAGATGGATGCAGGGTAGACGGTTTGGGTCAGAGGGGCCTCTGATACCTCCGGGTGGAGGTCAGTCTGCAGGCTGGGAAGGGGGGCTGGAGGAACAGGTGGATGTCTGCAGATGGTCAGATTAGAGGAGAGGTTAGCTGGGGGCAGAAGAAGGAGGAGGGGGAGGAGGGTAGAGGGAGGAGGGAGTGGGAAGTAGAAAGTGGAGGGGAAAGAAGGCAAAGGGGGGAAGAGGGAGGAAGAGAGAGGAGGGAAGAGGAGGAGGACAGAGGGGGTAGGAAGGAGGAAGGCAGAAGAGGGAGAGAAGAGGGAGGAGGGCAGAGGAGGGAGGAAGGAGGAGAGGGAAGGGGGAGGGAAGGAGGGAGTGGGAGGAGGGAAGGCAAGAGAGAGGGAAGGGGATGAAAAAGGACAGGGAGGAAGAAGGAGGAGGAGGAGAGAGGAGGAGGGAAGGGAGGAAGGAGGAGGGAGAAAGGATGGGGAGGAAGACAGGAGGGAGGAAGAAAGGGAGGGAGAGGAGAGGGAAGAGGGTGGAGGGAGGGAAGGAAGGAGGGGGAGGGCAGAGCAGGGAGGAAGAGAGGGAGGGAGGGGGAGAGGGAGGGGGAGCACAGGTGGAGGAGGAAGAGGAGGCCGCTTCCTCATGAGGAAGAGCAGTCCCTAACCCCCAAGGCGGGGTTTCTCACCGTCACAGGGAGGACTGCTGGAGAGTAGGTAATGGCCACCTCTGGAGTAGGAATATGTGAGCCAGATAGAGGCAAACGGAGCTCGGAGGCTGGAAACCCAAGCATCCCTCCCGATTACCCTGCCACGCCTGGGCCATTCACCTCTCTCTTTCCTTTAACTCTTGGGCCACCCAAGCAAAACTAAAATGATCTCCAGGGGCTGATAGTCTTTAGTCCTCTACTAGAGCCTGTGGGGGGCACTGCTTCCAGACCGAAAACAGACAAGTCAGGAATTATTCACCCAGCCATAGATACCCTCCTAGTTCCCGTATTATTTCCTTGAAAGGAAGAGAGGAGGACAGAGAGGAATAGCAGAAGGGGGCGCCCGTGGGTTCCTCACCCTTCCAGGGCTGGGTATCTAATATGGTTTGGGACTGATCCCTGTCTTGCCCCTACTGGACTTTCCTGCCTCTATTACTCCATCTATGAAATGGGGATGTTGTTGGTGCCTCCCTCGATACGTGCTCCATGTCCTGAGCAATCCAATTTATCAGTCTGCGTTCCACACAACCGTCCCAGGATGGAATAAGCTTCCCTATGCACAGCATTCAGAAGGCGAGTTGGCAGAGGGCAAACGCTCCATGCATACTGCTGGTATGTTGCTTCTGCCCCTCCCTCCCCCAGAAAGTTAAACCCAGCACGCTAATGAGTAATGATCTTTAAAAAGAATGAGGGATTTTTTTTTTTTTTTTTTTTTTTAGAAACACTTTCCCCATGCCGTGGTCGGGTTACACAGAATATCCACTGATCTTTCAAGTTGAAAAGGCAGGCGCGGTGTCTCTGCCGTGGTGGAGAATATGCTCCGTCTTCCTCTTTGAACACAATAACATCACACTCACTTCGCGGGGAAGCGGACCTCATGCGCGGACACCTCTGTACGCAAATGCGGGAGGATCGCTGTAATGTGCGGGTGGAGGAAACGCGGCCCAACTTCAGGGAAGCTCGTGGAACGCGCTCCCGCAACGTGGTGGGGAGCGTTTTTTAATGTTTTATTAAGAGTGTGAAGGCCAAGCTGGAGGGAGGAGGGAAGGAGGCGTTTGAAATCCGTGCAGATTAAGTTTCCACTGCAGAGGTGAGCCTTGGTAATTGGGGACTCCAACAGTCCCGCCCCTGGGAAGGTGATGCTCCCAGACCCCGCGCCATATCCACAGCTGAGGCGTACTTCTCCAAAGCCCCTGAGTTTCGCTTTGTTATTAGAAGACATTTTAGGCAGGGCGGAGGGCTGATACCAAGCTCGCATCCGGAGGGTCTGGAGTTGAAACGCTCCGTTCCGTCTCCCACAAAGGGACTTCTGCCCTTGGCGGCTTCAAGGACACTGTGATGATGGATGAGAGGCTCTTGGTCGTTCTCCAGCGGCCGGGGGTCTCTCCCAACAGATGTCCCCCAAGGGAGGGGGCACTTTATGGCATTCAGGGGAATATTTACACTAAAAAAAAAAAAGAAGAAGAAGAAGGAAAGTAGCAAACCCGCTTAAAAACCTATCCTAACAACGTTTTAGTAGTTTAGGCAGAACTACAAAGTCATTACCCCTGACAGATGATCAATCAGGGCCTGCTTTGAAAGGTCGGTGCCGGTGATTACGAGGCACAGGTGCCCACTTTGATCAGCAGAGACAAGGGCCCTGTTGCTGCTGCTCTCCTCCCTCACTCGAGCCTGGGGCAGAGCAGCACCTGTTCACCTCCCAGGCCCGCCCTCTCATAAAACACTTGGATTTTGCTGGCTTTGAGCAAGATTTTTCATTTGCAAATGGCTTTCCTTCCTACCGTGTGTCTGTGGCTCGATTACCAACCTTGAGAAAATACCATCGAGGTGTCCTTGGGTGTCAGGCCAAAGCAGAAGCCTTAGGTTCAGAAACCGTTTGGGCCGGCTGAAACTTTTTTTCTTCTTAAAGGGACTTTCTTAAGTACTGGGGCGAATAAATGCCACCTTTTTCTTCCGTGCTTGGCCTAACACACAGAGGACATGACGGGTTTACAAAGAATCCGTGATTCTCGTTTGCTAGAGGGATGACACGGGTCTACACAGACAAAAACGAACACCACAAGAACGAAAGGAAAAGTTCCATTATAAAACGTACCATTCTTCTAAGGGTGTCATGATTGTAGTCATTTTTTTTTTTTTTCAGTTAATAAAGTCCAATGCTACAGGGATGTTCAGGGGAGTGAATCACATCTCTTGGGTAACAGAGGGCATTAGGGAGCAAAACATAAGGGAGGAAAGGGCATCAGGCAAAGTTGGAAGTGTATTTTAATTTCCAGCCCAGCTCTGCCTTCTAAAGTTTTTATTCTTGCAAGTAAGAGGATCCCGTTGGATTAGGTGTGCACATTTTCAGGTGGTCTGCTCAGTGAGGTGGGACAGAAGAACCGGTGTGTGTAGATGGAAGTCAGGGAGGGTTCTAGGGAAGAATTTGCTTCATAATGAAAAGGCAGATGGTGAGGACGCCTGCCTTTTTCCTGCTCATAAGTAGTGTCTGAAAGTTGTACATGGAGCTGTTGCAACCTTTTTGTAACCATGAGGCCATAAACTCAGTATTCAAGCAGGCCCTCTGCGCATGGAAAGAGCTAAGTTCATGATGACTTCATCAAGCCTGACACCTCCAGGTTTCTTCTTACTTGAGATAATTAGCTACTTGAATTCTCTGAGAGTCCGCACGCTGGGTATCCTATGACGGGTAGGAAAATATATTTGATTTGGTTAACGAGTCCAGTGCTTCTGAACTTTTAATGTGCATACAAATCACCTGGGGCTCTTGAGAAAACACAGACCCTAATTCTGTAGGTCTGAGTGGGACCCAAGAGTCTGCATTTGTAATAAACTCGCAGGTGGTGCTGATGGTTCTCCTGACTTAGTTTGAGTGGCAACCCACCGCCACCTGAAGTTTACAGCTCCTCTGCGTTATTCCTGGCCGTATGGACTTCTCTTGGGCACCACCACTTGTGTGTCCCATCTTGGATTACTGCTCAGTCTTTAAAAATGTCTTATGTTGAGTTAAAATCTGCTTCCTTACGACTGTTTCCTCCTGGCTCTATCTTGGCCAGGTGGTCTGCTGTACTTCATTTAATTCATTTTCCCTTGAAAGCCCAGTATCGTTAAAGTTGAGTATTACGAGCTCCCTGAATCTATTTCGATTCTTAAAATTGTTGCCCAGACAAAATGATAGTGAGCCGTCAAATTTGAGCCAATACGCAAGGCAGAGAAACTGAAACCCTGGTAAGAAAGAGCTTACTTCTTCTTCTTTTTTTTCTTTAAAGATTTTATTTATTCATTTGTTGGAGAGAGAAAATGGCATGCACAAGCAGGGGAAGCGGTAGACAGAGCAGGCAGGGGAGAAGCAGGCTCCCCGCTGAGCAAGGAGCCCGATGTGGGACTCGATCCCAGGATCCTGGGATCATGACCTGAGCCAAAGGCAGACGCTTAACAGACTGAGCCACCCAAGTGTCCCGGAAAGAGCTTAATTCTATCAAAAGCCAATGCCCTTTAAAGCTGCAGTGATGCAAACAGCATGGGAAAACAGCGTGAAGATATGAAAAATGATGGGACGGGGCGCCTGCGTGGCTCAGTGGGTTAAAGCCTCTGCCTTTGGCTCGGGTCATGATCCCAGGGTCCTGGGATCGAGCCCCACATCGGGCTCTCTGCTCAGCGGGGAGCCTGCTTCCCACCCACCTCCCCCGCCTGCCTCTCTGCCTACTTGTGATCTCTGTCTGTCAAATAAATAAATAAAATCTTTAAAAAAAAAAAAAAAGAAAAATGATGGGACAAAATATAAGCTCCGGAAAGAGTCCTAAATGCTTTTGGAACTTGATTTCAAATTAATAAGAAAGAATGGCTTATTCAACCAATACTTTTGAGGCTTGTTTTAGATTTTTATTTATGACCTGAGCCAAAGGCGGAGGCTTAACCTGTTGAGCCACCCAGGCGCCCCTGAGGCTTGTTTTAGATTTGGGGACATTTTTATATCAAACCTCTACCTCATACCTTTTATCAAAATCCATTTGGGACTGTCAAAAAAATGAAAAGTAAAATTAATACTTCCACCAGGGGGAAAAGTTTATCTAAAATTTTTAGTCCATGGAAAGAAAATGTTGGTGGATGTTGTATATCACTTATCAGGAGTCTTCTTAACATAACACCAAAACCAAGCTATTTCCAAAAAAAAAAATCATGATTTGACTACATCAAAATTAAAAATTCTGTATAGTGAAAAAAATTAATCAAAAATAAAAATTCTCCTTAAACAAAATTAAGATGCAAAACCTGTAGTTTCCTGCCCGGGTCTATAAATAGACAATTCAGATGAGAAGAAAAACTTGTGGAAAGATAGTTAAACTCATTAGTAGCGATCAAAGGTATGTGTGTGAAAAAAAAAAAGCCATTATTTTTGTCTAACAGATTGGCCCTTTCTTTTTAAGGTAGGTAATACCCAGATTTGGCTTGGGTGTAGAGAAATGGGCTCCCCATGCCCCACAGGTGGGGCCGTAGAGTAGATCGCCTTCACTAGAGCAAATGCAATGTGGACCCAACACCTTTCAAAACATGCATACCCCGTGAGCCAGCAATTCTACTCGCATTAAATGTATTGAAAATCGGGAACAACCTACGTTAGACCAGCAGGCTGACTGTTCGATTCAACTGTGGTAAATCCTTAGACTATCATGTAGTCATTGGAGTAATTATGTAGAAACATGTTATTAACGTGGGCGAGTGGCCAACCGTATTACTAAGCAGGCAGCCACCAGCCAGGGGGACCAGCTCAGCCCTCTGGCTGTTTGTGATCAGCCCGTGTTCTGATTGGTCTGTACGTATGCCACGTCCGTTGTTAGACATTTTGAATATTAATCTGCTGTTAATTGAACAAGGCAAGTTCTATAATATGTTCTGTGTCATACCATTTCCTTTTTTGTAAAATGTGCATGTGTACCTGGGAAGACATACAGTGGTTACCTATGCTTGGCAGGATTCCTGGGTAATCTTTACCATCTTCTTTACACTTTCTCAATTTCAGCTTTTGATGATAAATATGTATTATGTCGATAGATACATCGATAGATAGAATGATAGATGAAAGATGGGTGGATGGATAGATGGACTGAAGAAAGGGTGGACGGACGGACGGATGGATGGGTGGGTGAGAGAGAGTTTGCAAAGTAGTAAAGACAATAGGATAATTGCCTGCTTCCTTGTAGATCAGAGGCTGCAAATCCAAATGCCTTAGGGGCTCGGAAAACAAGGAGTGAAGCAGTTAGTGGGAGGAGATCAACAAGGAGCCTTATAGGGTCTGTAGGGTCTGTGTGCCCCGTCTGAAGGGATTCCTGTCGCTGACTTCCAAACCATTGCTGCATGGTAGATTTCGGAGCTTGGTGTTGACAAAAATTCTGATTTTCCAAGATCAACCAGAAATCTTGATTTATTTATTTATTTTTTTTTGGTGTTGGGGACATCAAGTCTCCTGTTTTTAAATGTGGACAGTGAATCAAAACTTGTAAAAACACTGTGCATGGGGCTCCTGGGGGGCTCAGTGGGTTAAAGCCTCTGCCACCGGCTCAGGTCATGATCTCAGGGTCCTGGGATCGAGCCCGGCATCAGGCTCTCTGCTCAGCAGGGAGCCTGCTTCCCCCCCCATCTGCCTCTCTGCCTACTTGTGATCTCTGTCAAATAAATAAAATCTTAACAAACAAACAAACAAACAAACAAAACCCAAAAACCACTGTGCAGGACAAACAAGCCACGTCTGCTGGCCTAGCACGTGCACCCCATGCTCCAGACGCCAGACTTTTGTTAACATAAGTGACAATTAGGACAGCTTTCCAAACGGCACCCGGTACGAGTGTTTTAACCTGGGCTCTCTCGCTGCTGTCTTCCACAAGCATGGGGTGTCTCAACAGCTCTGCCCACCTTGTTCCCGTGACAGGGCGCGTCCCCCGACCCAAATACAAGGATTACGTTTACTCTGTTGCGTTTCCTTCGCCCCCTCAACCGTCACGCCTTTACTTGTCTTCGGCTCGCTCTTCTCGGCCGTGCTCTGTTCCGAGCTCCTTCTGACGCCGACTTCTGTCGTTCAACTGGTGTTGTTCTTTCCGAGTCTCTGTCATCCATGATTTGACCCGTTTTTTTCCCTGGGAAGCCTTCTGGCTTCACCAATTCATGTGTCCTCTCCTCGTGGGGGGTGAGGGGGTCTCCCGGTTCCTCAGGGTCGCTGTTTGGAAACGACCGGGTAACGGCGGTCCAACGGCAGGTGGCTCTTCGTACGCTCGGCTTTCTTTCCAGCCTGCGGTTCTGACGGCTCAGGGGGCGTCCGTGTGAGCATTCTTGGGGGGATAAGGCAGAAGCAGGGAGTTAGTTGGCTTGTGGGCGTCCCTGGGAGCCTCCCTCCCAGCTTCGCGTGCTGTTGGCCGCTTGAACTCCGACAGGCGCCGTGGAAATCGGCGAGTGTCCCAGAGAGGGCTGTGTGTCCCTTTGGGGACCCGCCTGCTAAGCGTCTCCAGCACGCGCCCTGACCCATCTGTGTCTTTACTCTCAGATAGAAACCCAGGCAGCCTCGTCCTAAATGCATGAACAGAAACGTGTGCGAAATGCAAATCTCTCACACCCCAGATTCTCGTAGTTGCGCGATGTACGTCCTGTTCTTGAAGGGATTACAACAGGAGCAGAAACTGCGACAATTTCTTATTGCAGGGAAAGCGACCCCGGGGTGGCCGCACGCTGGCTGTCCCCACCCCCCACCGGGATTCATTTGCCCCTTCAATTCTGTGTGGAGTTCCGTGCGTTTAGGGGGATGCTGGCCCCACTGGGTCTCCCTTGGCTCGCTCCATCCAGCCCCCCGTGGAGGTGGGCGTGTGCCGGGTCATAGCGCGTCGCTGTCATCCGTTGGGCACAGGCCCTCCTTCTCTGGGGAGAGCGGGGTGGGGTGGGGGGTCAGGCAGCACGGCAACACGGGGTCTGAAAGTGTCAGCGACGCTTTTTGCTGGAATTAGGGTCCCCAGCCTGAAGTCAGGGCCACCGCTCGGAGGGGAAGGTATTGTCAGAGAATGCAAACAAGGCCGTGCTCACATCATGGACGTCTGAGGCGATCTGTGCCTGGATGAGGTCTACCATGGGCTTTTCAGTCCAGAAATTACTTTTTCGGCAGTACCATGGGGTTTTCTCCTCCTTGCAACCCAGTGATGATGCAGGAGCCCAAATCAGGACCGGAGAGCCGAAGGAGGTGAGTGGAGTAGCACACACCTCGAAACGAGGATTCTCCGACACCTTCAGCTTGCTCGTGATCTGCCGGGTCAGGATTCTGGAAGGGCTCTGCTGGGTCATTTGGGCTCTGATGGGCTTGATAATGGCTGGGGTGGCGGGACCGCCTTCTGCTCTCACTTTCCTGGTGTCTTGGACACCTTGGTGTCTCTCTGCCACATGATGTCCCAGGCTCCAGGGTCCGCTCGCAGGATGCCAGCCTTGCCACGGGCAGTCTCCACAGTGGGCAGCTGCCTCCGTGTGCGGGGGCTGGGTTCTCAGAGTCTGGGCGTGCCTTGCCCCGGGGCCCGTCCCGACGAGGGAGTCTAGGAGTCCACCTAGATTCCGGGAGAGAAATCGGTTCTCCCCTGCCGGTCCCCACCCAGGAGACGGGGTGCGCCAAGCTCACTCGCAGCAGACCAAGCTCACTCGCAACAGCCTCCCTCCACCTTCCGCCATGGGTTCCCCATCTCGGGGCTCTCGGTGGGATCACTTGTCCTTGTTAGACTCGTGCGGTCCCCAACTTTGGTGTCATGCTGATGCGTACACGGAGGAGCTCAGGCCCAGAAGCGGCTGTGTGGGGAGATTTTGTCCAACATGAGATGGGTTTAGAGCCGCTGGGGGACCCCAGGTCTGGTCTCCAGGCCGGCGACCAACACTTTTTGTGGGCCGCGTCTGTTTACTTCTAGAAAAACCTGGCTTCCTGTTCCTAAGGGGGAACAGGTTTAAAAGTCCTCATAAAAAAGTGCTCAAACCCGCTTAACATCAAATGGTCCGTCCAGGGCAGCATCTGATGAGTTAAACATAAAGGAATCAGAAACATAAGGGTTGAATTTCCTTGCAGATACACAGAGGTTATAAATTAAGGGGGAGGAATCGTGTCAAAACATGTTCTGGCATCTAGCCAGCCCTGAAAACGTTTGAAAATCGGTTTGGAGACGGTGGATGTACCCGTCCCCTATCTCCACGCATCCCCTCCTGGTTTATTTATTTTTAAATACACAGCGGCAGAACTGCAGACGGGAGGAGCCGGTCTAATTGGAGTTTGACCACATTTTTAAAAAATTTTCTTCCTGCAGGATGGTCCCGCACGGAGACGCCAAACACGCTTGTTCTGTGGTGGTTTTAATTGAGATTTCAAAGAAAGGGCCGTAGCTTTTATAGCTGTTGGTATGGTTCTTATTTAATTAAGGCTCCAGGAAGGATGAAGCTCATTAAATTCAGTGCACGACCGAGGAACGGCTACGTGGCCTTTCTTTCACCTGTTTTTGGGAGATTTACACACCGACAGCCTTTGCCTCTGGCCACAGGCAGAGCTTACGTGTGGACGGAGACGTGGGAGCCACTGTCTTCAGCAGGCGTAGCAGCAACAGCAAACAAAGGCCGTCCTCCCAAGGCAATATTCATGATGGCAGAGGATGAAGACAGAGACGCGCTACTTTCCTTCTTCTAAGCTTTGCATTTTCAAAACTTTAAAAATGTCATAGTTATTAAGAGTGGACACTCCAATACCAGTGAAAAACGAGGTTTGTAAGCTTATGCATGTCCAACTTCTTATGTCAATCCTAGGGTCCCTGGAGAAGGACAGCGAGCCCTGAGCAGGTCAAGGACAGAGCCAGAATCCCGAGGTGTCCCCGGCGGGGACGTCCCCCCACCCCCAGCCGTAAGAAATCAGCTGTTTCCCTAAGCAGCCTCACCCACCAGCTCTGCTACGGCTTCCCCACAACATGGCAGAGACGGTAAGGATCAGTCACCAGGACCCGAAAAACAGTATGACCTGACCTTCCCAGCCACCTTAGGCCAAGACGCAGGCCAGCCAGGCGCTCGTTGTTCCTGGAGACACCTCTAAGTTCCTGCTCCAGGGCCGTGTGGCTGCGGTAGAAGAGGGACAGAGAGGGCAGCGCAAGGACAGCCTGGCTAGTCAAGTGGCAGGCCACTATGTAGCATCCACGGGATGTCTGTGTCTGCTCCGTGCCCTGGGCACACCCGCCACCGTCTCTACGTCTGGTACTTGGCGGGTCCAATCCCTCCAGGAAGCCATGCGGGGCTGCTGCTTCCACATGTGCCCCTGCAGGTCCACTGCCATCCCTGCTGCGCCCCCGGGAGGCTGACCCCTTCTCACTCTCCCTGAGCCTCCTTGATCTGGTTGCCAGGGGACTGTGCGGGGGTGTGGGGGAGTTCGGGTCCTTGCTCTGCGGCGCTCCGGGCCCACCTGACCCGAAGTGATGGTTTCCCTCTCCGCACAGCCCTGCTTCTGCCTGTGGCTCCTGTCGCTGGGGGTCAGCCCTCTGCAGTGCCCCTCGCTCACCTCTCCCCTGCCCTGTGGGCCGAGTCATCAAGGTGCCCGCTTGCCTGCTGAGCCCCTCCATCCGCTGCTGGTTCCCCAACCGCACGGCCCCGGGATGGGGAGTCCGTGCTTCAGATGCTCTCCGGGTGAACCCTGTCGTAGTGAGTCTGGGTGCTTGAACAGGACACCACAGCCTGGGGAGCATGACAGCTCACACGCGGACTTCTCGGGGCTCCGGACGCTGGACGGCCCAGATCTGGGCGCTGGCCGGTCTATCCCCGGCGAGGGTAGCGTCCTGGCTCACCAGCGGCCACCGACTTGCTGCCTCCTCCTGCTTTCCCCGTGTGGACAGAGAGCCCGCTGCCGTCCGCTCCCTAGAAAGGCGCTGACCCCATCCGCAGGCCGTGCTTACGGCCCCGAAAACCTCGTCACCCCTAGCGGCCCCACCTCCTCACACCGTCCCACTGGGCGTTAAGACCTCAACGAATGCACTTTCCTGGGGTGGCAGGTGTGGACACGGACATTCGGCCAGAAACCCCACTCCGTGCCCTCTGCAACCTGCAGGACCCCTGACTACCCCACAGACCCTTGCGTTAGACTCTTCACTCCATTTCCAAGTTATTGGACAGCGATGGTGAGCTGTGCCGGACGAAAACAGACGAACTTTGCAGCTGCCCGTGAACGGGACCTTGCAGAGCATTTGCTAAACGCGACTTTCATTCCCACTGCTGTGCGGTGCTGTCCCCCCTTCACGGAGAGATGGTGGGGATGGAGAGAGGAGAGGAGGCTTGCCTAACAGAGCAGTTACTGAGCTCCCCATGCTTCCGAGCCAGAGCCCGAAGGACCGACGTGCTCAGCGAATCTGGAGATTTCATTTTAATCAGACAGCAAGACGCCGGTAAGACGGTGCGCGGCGAGGTCTGCGGCGCACTCCCCAAAAGTCAGCAGAGAGCAAGCCGCAGACACAGGCAGGTAAATGCATCGGTAAATAGAGCTCCCAAATAGAGCACCGAAAACCAGCCATGCAGGGCATGCACGTCTGCAACCTGATTCTTCTGAGGCTTCTCCCCCACCCCGAGGGGGAGGTGCTGCTCCTCCCGGCCGAGCTTCTGTTTCTCCTGACTTCTGGCTCAGTGGGGGTGTCTGCAGCTGCCCACACCTGCCCAGGTCAGCGCCGGGCATGTGCCTGCAGGCCAGGCTCTCCCCAGCTCCACGGCTCAGGGACACGGGTCATTCTAGAACAGCCGCTGTGTTGCTCACCCCGAGAGCCGTTCTCCAGGATGCGTGCCGCCGGCCAGTGGGATCCCTGATGTTTTCTGGTTGGGCCCACTGCCTGTCTGCTTCCCTCCCCACCCACATGCAGCTTGGTTCTTCTTTAGATAATTTATTGAGGTGAAAGTCACATAGCATAAAATCTAGTTTCAGAAGGGAACAATACAGGGCCCTTCAGTTTTTCCACAATATTGTGCAAAGCGCCACTTCTGCGGAGTTCTGAAAGCTTTCCATCTCCTCCGCAGGAGGACCAGCCACACGCTTCCCAGAGGAGCCATCTGACAGGTCCTCTCCAATGCTCAGATCTCAGGACGCGGGCCCCCCTCCAAGGCTCAGGACTCAGGATAGAGGACATAGCCGCCCCCCCCCATGGCTCGGGGCTCAGGACCCAGGCCCCCCTCCACCACTCAGGGCTCAGGATGCACACTTACTCTCATCATCTTACTGTCACTCCTGCCTTGAACCTGAATCTGTGTCCTCCTCCAAGAAGGAGGCCACACTTTTTCTCTCTCTCCCAGACCCTCTAGGATTTCCCACGGCTCATCTTTACATTTCCCCTAAATCTTAATGAATCACCCCCCTGTAGGGGACCGGATTATGTCCCTCAAAGGATAGGCCCACCTCTGGACATCTGCCTCTGTGGATGTGACCTTCTTTGGAAACAGGATCGTCTCGGATGTCAAGTCAGAGGGCTTGATACTCTGTGTTTAGGGCGCCTTTGTAAGAGGAGGGAGAAGCCAGTGGAGACCCAGAGGCGCCCAGGGAGAGGGCGAGGGAAAGACAGAGTTCGAGACTGGAGTGATGTGGCCACCCGTGAGGGAGCCCGGGGGACCCTGGGAGCCCAAGAGGCAGGAGGGAGGCTCTTCGCACCGCAGAGGGGGTGTGGGCCTGCCCAGACCTTGCTTTCAGACTTCTGGCCTCCAGAGCTCTGAGAGAACACGTTTCTGTTGTTTGGAACCACCCAGTTTGGAGCCATTTGTTACAGTAGCCGCAGGAAACTAATACACCCTGCGAATGTGTTTGTAGAGCGGCTGTCGGCAACGCAGGAGTGCCAGCCGCTCAGCTCAGTCCAAGCCTGCCTCCCGGCACCCACCAGCTGTGCCGCCGCGGGGCCTGCGTCTGTGCGGCACATGAAGAAATCATTCCTGGGGCAGTGAGGGCCACGTGAGTCCGTGTTTGTGCCTGTTCGGAACACCGCCAGCGACTGTTTGCCACACTGTGTCCACCTTTGTCTTCTCAGCCCATCAACGGTGCATGCGTGACCCACCCTCGGGCCCTCAGCCCATCTCCAAGCCCTCCTGCCCTATGTGCCTGTACCTGGGGACTGTTGGTTCAACGTTTGCCTCTAAAAGCACCCTGCTGCTCTCTTCTGCACCCGAGCGGGGCCACGGGCCGGGTCTGCAGCCCCTTGTCCGGAGCTGCGTGGAGGCCTATCCTTGTCCTGCTTCCACGTCCAAGTGTGCCACAGAGTTTCCATAAAGCCCGTGGGTGTGGCCTTCTCTGGAGTCCTGCTCCCCCTGGGGGGATGACTATGTTTTTATGGGCTTAGGAGGAGAGAGATCTGTGGGTGCTGTTATGGAGGGAATGCGACTCCAGAAATAGGCAGGCACAGCCTGGGGCTCACTGAAGCTGTGGCTCGGAGAGACACCCAAAGCGGGCCACACAACGTCCCCCTCACCCCACCTGCGGTGCCCCGAGCACCTGGAGATGGCAACAGAGACACCTTGCCTGTGGTCTCCCGCCCCCCAGCAGCTGTCATTCTGAGGCTGAGGGCTTTGCTTTGTCCTCAGGTTGTAGTCCCCGGGTCCCAGCCGCTGTCTACGTGCGGGACAAGTAGGAACAGGGTAGGGTCGAGAGCTCACTGGGTGAAGAGCACATGCTCCCGGGGCTGCCACCCCAAATCCTCAGGTCCTGGGTGCTCAGGACGCAGTCTTGCCACATGATGGGAAACAAAAGTGTCAGCAGAGCCCTGGGCCTCAGGCTCTAGGCTCTCAGGAACGGAGGGCGTGCACGGCCCCGTACTGTCCGTCTGTATTTGTCTCGGGCGGTGGACATGTCCAAATGCTCTTCACGGGGGCCATGCCCCATGGCCCCGCCTGGCTTGCCTGTGCTGTGCGGGGACAAGGGCGGGAGGTGGCTTGCGACCTGCCAGGTCCCTCGATCCTCCTGGCCAGGCCCCCGTCTATCTAGTATTGGCACTGGCCCCTGGGACTGGAGGGAGGGAATATGCCTGCCTGGGGAGATGGGTGGCATGGGATGCAGAGCTATGTCTCGGGGACGGTCGTAATTGAAGTGCATGGCTTGGGGATCCCAGGAGCCACACGGCGGAGGAGACTGGGCCCTCCCCGCCCTTCCACGGCTCGCGCTGACTCAGGCTTTCGGGGCAAACAGACAGAAACAACTGCACCTCGTTTGTAATGAAATACTGACTTCAAAAGGCAGAGCAGCTGTTTCCTGGGACTGGGCGCCCGGCCCCAAACGCCTGTGCTCCTGGCCCATGCCAGACAGTACCAGCCACAGAGCAAAGTCGAGGAGGACATTTGACCATCCGAGTCCCGGAAGCCAGGCCGGTGGCCTTAGGGTGTCACGAGCTGCTAAAACCCCTTTCCTGTGGGATGATCAGCATGTGAATTTCTCAGCCTGCATGTCCGCTCAGGTTTCCCCCTGCCCGATCCCACTTCCCGGCTCCGTGCATCAGGCAGGTATCTGGGTAGCGAGCAGCAGAATTAACCCTACAGCCGTCTTCAACAAAAGGGGACCTCGGGGCAGGGTGTGGGGGGAGGCAAGTGCGTAGGAGGCAGGGAAGTCCAGAACCAGGAAACAGGAACCGTGGGACAGGTGTGCTCCTGTCCCCAGGCTCTGCGTGGCCGCAGTGAACAGAACAACAGCAGCTGTCCCCACTTGTTTCCATCCCTTGCTCAGAAGTCCTAGCCGAGCTGGTCCCCCGGCCCAGCCTACACCAGATGCCAGCCCAAGCCCAGCCGGCTCGGAGACAGGAGCTCTCTGGGCTTCTGTGTCGGGAAGATGAGTTTCTAAGAAGCCTGGTCCTGCTCGATAGACTTTCTGAGAAGATAGGGCTGGGTGGTGGCTAGCCCCGTCCCCACCAGGTACAAGCATCAGCAGAGTGACAGGAACACCCCAGGTGTTAGTGATACCGGGTAAGTAGTAAGTCAGTGTAGCGGGTGCTGACCTTGGCCCAGGGTACCGTTTTCCCGCCCACTGGGCTGGGACTCCAGGTCCCCTCCGAGAAGGC
Organism: Enhydra lutris kenyoni; assembly: GCF_002288905.1. Classification (NCBI taxonomy): domain Eukaryota; kingdom Metazoa; phylum Chordata; class Mammalia; order Carnivora; family Mustelidae; genus Enhydra; species Enhydra lutris. Next base: position 671,030 of record NW_019154130.1, on the reverse strand, counting down.
TTGGTATATTCCCTGCGCCTCCCGCATGCTTCCCGCCCCTGCCCACCTCCCTGCCTGGACGGCCTCCAGGGGCCTCTACAGAGAGCAGCCCCAGTCCATGCCGCTGGGATAAGCTGGGGCTCGGAGCGGGGGGGCTGGCATTGTTGCCCAAATCTGGGGAGACAGTCTCCACAGGACCCCAGCCCGTGCTGGTCAAGCCCACCCCCAGGGTGGGGGGAGGGGTGGCAGGACCCTCCTGCACCAGCCTGGACCCAGACCCGGCAAAGGATTAAGCTGAGGGCTTTGACCTTGAGGCCGCCTCCCCAAGTGCAGGATGCCGGAGAAACCAGACCCAGCTAGAGGCGGGGCAAACAATGCCAAGTCCTCTGCACACGCTCTGTCCGGGCGGCTTTGGCCCCACTGACACTTCCTCTCCCACCCGTGCAGCGCTACCCAATAGCCCCCCACAGAATGCATCTCAGACGCCGGAAAAGTCCGGGCACCAAAACGGTATCTTCAAGGGTTTACTATTTCAAAGGGAGCATTAGAGAGAAGCCGGCATGGGAAATGCTGGACATTCACTCACATATTTTATACTTAGAATTGCTTTTGTTTTGAGCTATTTGCAGGGGCGGGAGGCTGTTTGCAACGTTCGGCGGTGTCAACTGTGTGTCATGCCGCCCGCCTGCCTGGCGGCCACAGGAAGGCTGGGGAGAGACCCCAGTCCTGCTACACTTGCTGCTGGCAGCTCTCCCGTTGGTGTCGCGGGATTTAACGTGACTGTTTCTCTTCTTTGCTTCCCACAGGTGACAATTCCCTGAATGATCTCCCCAGTGATTTTTGTTTTCCTGCAGCTGATACCCGCCTCTGTTTTAGACCTCGGGTTCTCCAAGCGGGTGCAGGGGCTGGCACGATAGTGCCAACGGGGTCGGAATAGGAAAGAGCCAGCCTCCTCTCCCCGGACTCACTGAATCAGAGTCGCTGGGATCCACGGTGGCCGAGCCCGCCAGGTGATGGTGAATGCGGCAAAGTTCCAGGACCACTGACTTCTCAGAGCAAAGCAGGAAGCCGGGCGGATGGGCATCGCCAGGACGACATGCCTCCTTTGCATGCACGCCTCCCTCGTTCCCTGGGACCCTCCCAGCGAGGCCCATCATCATCTCACAGGAACTGTACACTAAAATGTGTTCATTTATTAATCAGTTTGGACGGTGGCGAGAGCCGGTGAATTTACCCTGGCCCTTTTTGTCTGAGCCTCGGAAAAATGTTTTGGTTTCCTTCCTGGTTCCACGCACCATCCTGGGAGGACAAAACATGCACAGCTGGTGTGTGTGAGTTGTGTCTTTGTTAAATATATTTGTATTTTTTTCTGCTTTCTTTTATCATTAATTTGTTTCTTTTACTTCGATTTCTTTCATCTTTTTACTTAAATGATATTTTGTATTTGCATGTATTCCCCATTTCATGTTCCTTGGAGAGGTGTGTGTGTAACTGTATCATTTTGGTATAGTATTTGTTGCAGTTATCAGATTCTTGATTTAAGTGTATGTCTTTCTTCCCCCCTTTTCCTGTTCTCTCTCAAACGTTCTTTTTAAAGAACTCGCTAAAGGTGGTGGAACGTCCCACGGGCGTAGCTTTGGACACGTCCTGTCTGTCCTAATAGTCCGTGAGCTTGTAATTGTTTTTCTGAGTCTACGGATGAGAAGTCTGTTTCTGTCTCCCTCGACAGAGCTTCCAAAGACCAATTTTTATTGTTGGAAAGACGAGTTTCCCATTTAAACCTTCGTAATCACTCTCGCGCTCTGGTCAGGAAACACGGCCAACGCCGACACTTTCGAAACGGGCTGAGGTTTCTCGGTGCCCGGACCGCTGTCCCCGTCCGTGGCGTGTAGGCACGTTAGTAAGGGACCAGCTTTCTGCAGGGTCCAGCGTGGCCGTGAGTCGTGGTCATTCTTAGCTGTAAGCGTCGGGCGCGTCCTCATCCCCTCCGTTCCACTGGGAAGCGGGAAGTCCGTGGGGGCTGCTGCGGGGGCTGTCCTGTGCAAGGAGGTTAGCAGAAGGGTTTGCTGCTGGGAGGGGAACCCCACAATCAGCAGGTTGGGGGAGAAGGAGCAAAATGAGCAGCGTAAGTCCTAGCAAGTCGGCAAAGCGTCCTCACCAGGGCAGCTGTGCTCTGTCGAGCCTGACGCGGGGACCTTGTGTGCTAAGGCTAGCAGGGGTTGCCTTTATTTATGGGGGCGCTGTGCGGGGCCCTCTGGGCAAGGCGATGTCCGCTCTCTGTGAAGGAGAATGTCAGGAAGGGCTGCTCTCGTGCGTGTGCCTGGCGTGTGCGTGTGCAGGGAAGGGGGTGTATAATGAGCCCAAGCAAGGACGAGAAGAGGGGGTCCAAACACTGGGTCTCATGACCCTTTTACACCCTTCAGACTCACCGAGGACCCCAAAGAGCTTTTGTGAGGTTGTATCATACACCTTGTTGGAAATCTAAAACGGAGGACATAAAAAAACATTTACTTACTGGTTTGAGAATAACAATAACAAAGCTGTTGCATGGTAACAAAAATAATATATTTTTGATGGGAAAATGACTATATTTTCCAAAACAACAACAACAACAACAACAAACTAGGAGAAGAGTGGTTGTTTCTAGGTTTTTGCAAATCTCTTTGCTGTCAGCTAATGAAACACGGCTTGGCCACCATCTCTGCCCTGTTCTGCCTGCTGCCACATGGCCTCTGGCATAACACTCTGCTCTACTTTTGTGAAATAGTGAGAGTGAGAACATGTCTCGGACCCCCCAGGGGTCCCCGGATCTCCGTGGGAGAGCCTTTTATTATTTATTTTGTAACTAGTCGAAGAATTCTCCGGGGGTTGGGGGGCTTTGGTATAGTTATGGGAGAGGAAGACAGAGCGGTCTGAAGGGCTCCTGTAGGAAACACGAGCGGGAGGTATACCAGTTGTCCTCTGCCCCACACATGCCTTGTGAATGTCACACGGTTTTAGAGACAGAGCGAGTCATGCGCAGAGCCCGCCGGTTACAGGCACCTGCCCGACACGGGTCTGCGCACTGTCTGCCGGCCCCCAGCAGTGAGCAGAGTTCTTCCGGGAGTTCCCACTTGTCTCTAGTTTGGCTGAGATGCGGGGGAAGTTGCCACATGTGACCAAGGTGTCCAGACTGGCTGCCTCTGTGTCTCTGACTCCAGCAGCACGGAGGGGCGTGGCCCATGGCCAGGTGCCGTGATGTGGTCTGGCCACCCAGATTCCTTCTGTCTTGTTGCTCTTCCAGCCCCAGAGACTCACCCTCTTATCGCCCCATAGCAACTGTGTTAGCGGCAGTCCCCGGGCATTCGGCCAGCAGGAGGGGAGAGAAATAAGGGCGGTGGGCAGAGCAGCTCCTCGGCACGGGATGGCTCCAGAGACCGGCGCGTCACGTCCACTCCACATCCACCTCCAGCCGAGGGAGGGAGCACCTGCAGCTACAGGGAAGTGTCCGCCTCCAACCCAGGAGCATCTCTTTCTATACAAAAGGGAAGGACTCATCCTGGGAAGGCTGACATGTCCAGAGGCCATCCGTGGTCTTGGTCCTTCAGCTTTGACCTTTTGTCCTGGGTCCATGGGCACGAGCCCTGGTGGAGGGCGAGGTCTCACAGACACGGACGTTTACGTGGGAGAGCGACGACCCACTTCCCTCCTGCTTCCATGGGCTCAGGCTGCTGCTGTACTAGGCGACCCGAGGCTGAGTGCTTCAAACCGCACACATCTATTTCTCAGAGCTCCGGAGGCTGGAAGCCCGAGGTCAGGGTGCCGGCAAGCTCTGGATCTTGGGTGAGACCGTCTTCCTGGTTCGCAGAGGGCTGTCTCCTCCCCGTGGCCTCACGGGGCAGAAAAAGAGCAAGCTGGCTCTTCTTAGGACGGCAGGGATCCCGTTCCTGGGGACCCCACCCTCATGACTAATCCCCTCCCTGACGCCCCACCTCCTAATACCAACATCGCAATTAGGCTTTCAACACACGGATTTTGGGAGGACACAAACACACAGCCCATTGTACTTGGCGATACTCCTCCTAAGGAGATGTCCTTTATCGAGAGTAGCCAAAAGGAAGGCAGCTCTTCTGGCAGAACAAGAATCTTCTAGAAGTTTTTTCAGTCCCCATTTGGTTTGGCTTGACTTCTTTGGGTTTCCTTATTTGGTCTTTGAGCCTTTCGGCCCAAAATGCCGGGTACGGGGCGGTCACCTTCTTGAGATCTGATGCAACACACTGTCTCACAACAAGGCAAAGGAAAAACAAAGCAATACAATAACAATAACAATAACAACAATAAAAGCTACAACAGCCCTGCAGAGTCCCATCGAGAGCTTCGAGAGTGCTCCCAGCTGACTCCCAATCTGATGTCACATGTGGGCTCAGCAGTGTCTCATTTCCAGGCATTTCCCTGGAGTCGGGGCTCCTGCGTCTGAATGAACAGGCAGGCGTATGGATGAAAGCGGCCTCCTCAGAGCTATTTTTGCCACAATGACTCTGCGGGACGCAGCAGTGCCTTCCTCCTGACCCACTTCCCTCAGCCCCTTTGCAAGAGCCCTTGCGGCTCCCCCCGGGGATTTGCTATTCGTGTCTGGCTTGTTTTCTCCTCTACACCCCACTGTCCGGGAGGGAGAGGCAGCCCGGCTTGCATCTGACTCTCGGGTCACTGGACCGCCTTCCTAAAAGTGAGGCCTGGGAAACACGGGGAGTGCGTGGTCGCCCGTCCCGCTCAGGTTGCGTTCCCACTTCTGCCGCCGCAGACAGGAATCTCCATGATGCCAGAGGACCCATCTCTGCACCACGCCTCCGCTGAGAGACTAATGTTAGGAACCAAGGTGCAGACTGATCTGGGGCAGTGTGCGAAGGTCTCAGGGAAGAGGCACGAGGGGAGAGTAGTAACAGAAAGACGGTATTCTCAAGGACAGGGCTGCGCTGTTGCTAGAAACGGAGGCAAGCTTGGAGGGCTGAGAGCGCGAAACCCACGCGCGCCCCACCGAAGCGGGTACTCAGAGAATGCCGGCTTTAGGGATTCGGTCAAGTGTCGAGCCCCAGGAAACCCGAGACGCCGTCGTATGGGGTTTGGCCCGTGCCGCTATCTTTGAAGAGAACCAAGCACCCCATGGACACACAGCAACTGTCACCAAAAACTCAAAAGGCGGGAACTCCGTGACTTTCCTGGGTAACATTCCCATTTCTTGAGACCATTGCTGATGCCTCTGAACGTGGGTTGCCCCGTTCCAGCGATTGCTCTCGGTGATGCCCGAGCACCTCTCCTACGCCGTTGGTTCGCCAGGTCTAAGGCCTCCGGACCCCGTGCGTCCCAAGCTTTCCCCATCACTAGGCCGCTGGCCCCGCCTCCTGCTGCTGTACAAAATAATCACTAATGGGAAAGACTGGTGCTGTTGATACGGGAGAACTTTATGAACCCTCACAAGTAAACCATTCACACCGATACCAGAGGCGTAGAAATTTTAAAAACATGATTTGGTCAAAGGCGCTATCACACGGTAAAGACAAAGAGTGGGGCTGAGTCATGGCCCACCGGAAGGGCTCTCACGCTGCTGTTGGCCCATGCCTTTGGTGGCATGCCACGCAAACTTTACTTCGCACGCTCAGCCGTGGTCCCCAGAGCACGGGCCTCCAGAAACACTTGCACTTGTGCATGAAGATGTTTCTGCCATTATTTTGGGGCATAGCACAGAATTCAAGAGAAACCAGACGTGCACGAGTGGCTAGCCAGCGGCCCAGGGGCAGGGGCGGCCATGCTCCTCACGCTCCAGCGGAGAAGTCCCCGGGAGGGACGTGGGGACTGGGGAAGAGTGAGGAGGGCGGCCGCAAGCAGAGCCTGGTGGGGTGGGCACGGACGGCCAGCGTACGTCGTGTGCTTGACACAGAGAAATCATAATGATGTTTGCAGGACAGGACATAAAAGTGAGTCTGGGGTGGGTAGGAGGCCTGAGGGGACAGAACATCTCAATCTCTGTGTTTCCTGTTACTTTAGTTTACGGATCATTTTGGTAAGACCAAACTATGATCAATACATTGTGGGGAAACCTATAATATTTTACGGAAATAATACTTGAAGAAACAGCCCGCAGACTGGGAGTTATTTCATATTAACGAATTGCTGATGATGGTTCGGGCTTCAGTGGTCTTAGTGTCATGCATTTCAAGGAAAGTGGTCCTCCATGAGGTGTCCCGGGCTTCAGGAACTATGTCCCTACCCATACATTTAAACACTGTGGTTGGAATGATCATATACATACTTTTTAAGGTGTTTCAAGTAAGCAAACAAAATTCTGTGTGGTTTCCTCAGGAGAGGGCCCTCGGATTCCAAAGTGTACCAGGAACAAGGGACGTCAGGTGTGAGATTCTAGGGCATGGGGGGCCCCTGCTGCACCTCCGAGAGCCATCTCTGCCTTGGATTCAGACTTGGGGTTCATCGGGAGCACTGGCCCTGTGTGGTCACAGCGTCTTAGTTCTTGAAAGATACTGGACATGCAGATAGGCGGTCTGCCTGGGCCGGCAAGCAGGTTCCCCGGGCTGCCGGCTTTGGGGCGCGTGCTCTCTGAAGGCTAACCGTGCCCTGTAGACCTTCAGATCAGGTGATGGGGGTGATGTGCCCCAGGCTTCTGCCCGCCCCCTCTAGTTGGGCCCTGGCTCCTAATATTCAAACATCAACGGCTAATGTAATTGAGTGTGAGTGTGTGTGAGTGTGTATGAGCGTGTGTGGGTGTGCATGCCGTGATGGAGAACGCACTTAGCATTTCTAAACTCAGCCTGTGACCGTGGAGGGGTTCTTCCCTGCTCGCAGGCGAATGAGAGCCCACCAGCCAGCCCCAGAGAGCTCAGAGCCACGCAGGTGGTGCATAGCTGTGATCCCGTAACCAGCGGCCGGGGGGAAGGTCATTTTGCAGGCATCACGGCTGGTTTGCACCTGCGTCTGTCTCTAAATGTGTGCTTCCTCTGCAAATACTCCGTTCAACAGAAAGGGATTCTTATTGGCTTGGAGATACCCGTCCAGCCAAGTCACTCGTGTTGGAATGATCTCCTGGGGTGAAGGACGTTTCAAAGACATTTTTTAAAGATAAGCAGGGAGCACGGTCCCTAGAGTTGGTACACAGTCTGTTCCTCTTCTCTCGTCTCAGAGCTGAACCATCTTTGTCATGATAAACTTGGGAGCAGAAAGCTCTGGAAGGAGGGAGGCGGAGAAGTGACGTGTGAGCCCACGCGGCGGGAGCTCGTCACCCAGGGCTGTGGGTGTGAGCGGGGGGGAAGAGGGACCAGGGCTGTGACACCGGGTATGGCATCCAGAGCTGATGGAGGGGCTGTGAGGGTGCCGCTCGCCATCTCATTCCTGAGCGCATCGCACCCGCATTCTTGGTACTGAGACACTCCTGCGCCCGAGCCAGGCCCCGTTGGTCACAGAGATAATAATCTACTGGGGCTGCAGAGAGTAACCAGCTCAACAAAGATGCGAGCAGGATCTTTCCAGAAGGGGAGAGAACGCTCTGAAGACACATGGAGGGGGCCCGGGGATGGTGAGGTTGGAGGGCAGCTGGGGCCCGAGTGGCCAGAGTGAGGCCGTCCATCCGAGGGCGGGGATACACGGCCAGGGCTGCCCTCTGGGCATTTCCAGGCCAGGCCCTGCTCCCTGCCACGCGTGTCACCGGCGGGAGAGGTTCTCCGGCGCGTGGGGCACGGGCAACCGCAAACCCTCTTGTGCGTACCCCGAGTCTGGCCTGTGCTTGCTGCTTGGTTCCAGGCTTGTGCTCTGGCTCCTTTCCCCTTCCCCTCCCCGGCTCACCTGCCTTACCGTGTTTCCCTGGCGTGGAAAAGATCAGGGCTTAAGAAGCTTGCGGCGTTTGGGGCAACCAAAGATGGGGGCCTGATGCGCCCGTGAGAGGAGCAGGCGGCAGTGTGAAACCGTGTGACCCCGGAGCAGCAGAAAACCGCCTCACGGAGAAAAAGAGCGGCTTTTGGAGGCTCCACGACGCGGCCTCCCTCCTTCTTGCCTGTCTTTAACTTCAGGCCCCGATAATGCCGTGGGAGGAGCCACTTTGGAAAGGTGCGGAAGCCTTCCACCCCGGGCTGCCGGAGGAAGAGGTTCCCGCTGCGACACTTGAAAGCCCCGTAGACGCCTCTGAATCCATAACGCCCTCTTGAAGTGCCCATGCATAGTCCTGAAGGCGGTTTCAAAGCCGCGGAGACGACGCAGGACGTGGGACCCGCTTAGGTGCTGGGAAGGGTGTCCACGGGGTGGTCAGGAATGGGCCCTAACTGGACGGCTTGGAAAAGGGCTCTAGTGGCTGTAACACTGGCCCTGACTTCAGTTCGGCTAATATTTGCTGTCCGGAGAGCGGAGATCTAGAAGAGGCAGGAGGAGCTCCAAGGTGCCCGCGACAGCCTGGGGTCCGAGTGGGGAGGAGCATGGGTGTGTCTCCCACTCGCTCCGGGCACGTGTGGGGTCCCCGCTGTGTGCAGGGCTCTCTGCTGAGGCTGAGGCAGCCCGGGAGCTGCCCTTCCTGGAGCGGAGAGGCAGGTGAGCCTGGAGAGGGCCGCCCCCCGGGGGCTGTCGGGCGTGTGTACTCTCTCAGGTCACAGGAGCAGATGACTGGGATAGAACGAGGCACACGGTTAGTAGGAATGTGGGCGGTGCTGTGGGAAATGCTACTGCAGGAGGCTGAGGGAGGCTGGGCTGGGGTCCTGGAGGCTGTTTCCAGGAAACCGCACAGGAGCTGGGAGGGGATAGGAGAGGAGCACGTCGCAATAGGAGGAAATTCGTTCCATAAACGTCACCCGGAAAGTTACTGATTGCCCGCCGTGAGCCAGACCCAGTTCTGTCCCTGGGGGAGAGGGGCCCACAGACCTGCTACAACAGAGCTCATGTTCTCAGAAGGGCAGTGCCAATTCCCAGATGGGTGTAAGCACGTAGGATGTTAGCGGTGGGAGCTAAGTGACAAGGAAAGGGAAGAGGGAAATGGGGCTGGGTGTTACCTTTTCACATAAAACCGCAAGGAGGGCCAGTGAGAAGGTGGGATCGGAGTAAAGCCTGAAAGGAAGTGGTGATGTGAGTCCTGGCTGTGTCACAGAGAAGAGTGCTCCAGGCAGACAGATCAGACAGTGCAAGGGTCCTGGGGCAGGGACGGTCTGGCGGGTCCAACAAAGCCACCAAGCGTGGCTGGAGCAGAATGAATGTGAGTGTGAGGGACAGGAGATGGAGCCGCAGCGGGGACAGGGTCCGACCACACTGAGCCTCGGTGGCTACTGGATGCTCATGGATTTGCCTCGAGTGAGATGGGGGTTGCCTGGGGGTTCAGGAGCAGAAGATGCATGAGGTTTGAGGGATGTTTTGGGCAGCTCACACAGGGCACGAGCCACAGGGTCAGGGGCACGGTGGATGTGGGATTTGACATCGAGAATGAGTCCCGGCGTTTGCGGTGAGCCAGCAGAGGCTGGGGCCACCATGCCCCCCAAAGGAGTGGCAGGTGTGAGGGTCAGAGCAGGAGCAGAGAAAATGAGAGTTCGGTCCTCGTGGACCAGAGGAGGGGAAGAAGCAAAGCCGCCAGGGTGTGTAGACCATGCACGGGACTGCCGGCTCCCCGGAAACCCCAAGGAGGGGTACGTGGGCAGGGTGAGGTCAGAGAGGGACGCCACCCGCAGCACCCATGCACCCAGGAGGACGGTGGCTGCGCCGGCTCTCCAGGGCTCTGCTGAGGGAATCCCGTGTCTCCTTCCCTCTGAGGCACCGTCAGCTGTAAGACCTGCCATTATGTCATGTGCCTTCAAGGAAGAAATCAGGGGGACGCTGACATAGTGGTTTGGTGCTGTTTCATGGATCGGAATTTGCCTCGCATGCGTATTTCGTGCTCGTGAAAGGAGCTTTTGCAGACGGATGCAGACGCCGAGATTCATACTGCGTAGCCCTCTCGTGTGCAAGAGGCGAAGCGTACACAGAATGAACCCCTTACGGTGTTCGCAAACTTCCGCGTCAGACTCCAATTGCTCTGGAACACGGTGAGGCCAGAAGCGTCGCTTTTCAGGTTTTCCCCGCACACCTGGGGACAGCAGGGGGCCACAAGCTGTGGGGGACGCTGCCTGTCTCTTTCTCTCTCTCTCTCAATAATCTCACCTCCTTTATTCGGAGGATGAAACGGACCGAAGTGATACAGTTTGACACCCAGGCTGTCCTGGAATGTTCCGTGAATGGGAGAATAGTGTCTTCTTCTCAGTACACTCTTCATCCACATCGAAACATTTTCTCTTTCGTTCTTAGTGTTTTCCTTTTAAAACGTTCGTTCTGGAAGCGTGGCTGGCATTCCGCGTCCTAGCGGTTCCCGGCGGGAGAGGGCGAGGCGGCAGTGGCGCTGCTTTCTGGGAAGAGCTCCCAGCCGTTGGCTTGCGGTCCTCGCCGGCTGCCGGCTGTGGTTCTGCGAGCGTGTCCGCGAGCGCTCGGTCTCGCAAGGCCGTGTCGGGAACGGCAGACACATCGCCGTTGCTGTTGGACACAGAAAGCATCAAAGCACTGCAAAACGCATCCTGACGGCAATGACGTTCATGCAAAAGATACGCCTCGTAGAACCAATGGCGTGTGGTTGGATCGAGTGCCCAGCGACGGGGTCCAGGCCAGCGCGGGGACGAGGAATTCAGAAGAACTGCTTGAGCTCAAACGGGCGAGTGTAGAAGCTGTTCTGGAAAGTAGTCTCCATCAGCCGCTCCCACCAGGTGCCGAGCCCAAGTCTGCAGACCTCGGGGCCTGCCTCCAGCACTGGCGGCTCCCGGCGCTTGGCCGAGGGCTGAGCGGCCTTGCTCGGGGACCTGGCTGGGCCTGCTTCCATGCAGGGAGTCGGCCGGCTGTGGTTCTGGGGGGGGCTCAGCCCTGGCAGGCGTGTGTTCTCATGCTGATGGCGCCCGGGCACCAAGTGCAGACACATGGGCCTGTCATGGGCTGGAAGGAGCTTGCTGTCCCGCGTGACCCCATCCTGCTGTCCTGGCAGGTCCCTGCCACCTGGGCTCCGGAGGTCCAGAAAAAGACGTCACTCGGTGAGAGGAGCTGTGCTCTCGTGAGACCAAGGAGAAGTGGGGGCCCCTGTTCCTACATGCCCGGGCAAGCCTGCCCAGCCCTCACCCCCAGAAACATGGCGTGAGCCAGCGAGGGGAGACTTGCAAGTGTCTGAGCTGAGCTGATCGCAAGGGTGTCAGACACAAGGGTGTCACCCACCGGTGAGGGGACGGAGCTAGAGGGGGTACAGACGCTCTGGCTGGGACCGTTGGAGGGCCCTCTGCACGGCTGGTGAAGCCCCCCGAGACTGTGGGGGACCTGGTAGGCGGACTGAACCGCTCCCACAGCTGTCATAACACACAGCCACACCCCGGGGGGTTGGGAATAACAGAAACTCGTGCTCGCGCCATGCTGGGGGCCAGAAGTCCGCAAGCTCGGGCCAGAAATGCTCTGCTTTCTCTGGCGGCACAGAAAGGGATCTGTCGCAGGCCCCGGGCCCAGCTTCCGGCGATGCCGGGCACCCCCGGGCTTTGCCGCAGACACATCGCTGGGCGCAGGTGAGCGCCGGAGATCTCTGGCGCCATCTCCACGGGGTACCTCTGTCTCTCTCTCCTTCTGAGGAGGACACGGGTCACCTTGGGTCTGGGGCCCCTTCCTTCATGCCGTGGGAGCTCATTGTAACTCGTCACACCTACCAAAGCAGCATTTCCCACAGAGATTGCATTCTGAGGTTCCGGCTGGACGTGAATGGGGGGTGGTGCTCACCCCAGTGCGGAGAGGAAGGTCAGGGAGTGGGAGGGACTCAAGGGAGCCTGGGCGATGGCAGCGGTGTGACTGCGTACTGCGGGCCCTGGGCTTGGAGGCCTCCACATCCTCCCTCCGTACTGGCCTGTCCCAAACTACGGAAGGGTCCCGCACCTTCATCCCATCGCCTTGGGAAACTCAAGGAGCTATAGGACCTCGGGGTAGGGTGCAGGGCTGGCTGGTCTTCTGTGACCACCCCCGCCCCGGCCCTCTGCCCGCTCCGCCGGGATCCATGCTCCTGACCTGCCCTTGACCCTGGGCCCTCATTGCCGGAACAGGCCACAGCCAGAATCTGCTGGCAGCTTCCAGACACACTGACTGCCCAGGGCACGTCACCGCACATCAAAGGAGTATGGAATTTCACAGGGGAGCAGAAGAGCACAGTCGGAACGGGCGATGGGGACCCAGGGAAACGGTGATACCCCACTGTCCCCGGGCCTCACCCCCCGAGGACACGGCTCCCTCACGGCCGCCATCCCACCCAGCCAGACACAGGCGTGCAGAAGGGAGGCCTGGCTTGGGTATTTCTGTGCCTTCTTTCTCTACAGAGAGTGCTCTCCCCACGGCGACTTCCATTGTTCACGGCATCTGGAGCGATAGTCCTCAAATCTACAGACGGTCCGCAAACAATAGCCCGGTTTGACAGATGCCAGCTCAAGGAGAAAGCAACCAGCGTGTCCTGAAATTTCTGATTCCTTGTTTGCTCACAAAGCAGCGTGGGGCGATCCTTCACCGTGAGCTTGTCACGGGCAGAATCATGAACTGTTGGTGACTCAGCCCGGACACGGCCATGCCCCCGACGCTGGAGCCAGGGTCTGTGAGGTCCCCCAGGGCACTGCGCCCGTGGGAGTCTCCCGACTCCAAGCAGGGAGAGCCCTGTTCCCCTGGGGGGTCCCCGCGCCATGTCTCATGCCCAGTGTGACCCACCGTGCCTCCGTCCCCCACCCCTTCCCTGGGCTGTTCTGCGGCAGATCCTGAACATGGTATTACTTGACTCATCGAGACCTCAGGGTATCCGTAAAAGATAAGGACCGTGACCCCATTAGATTAATAACAGCACCAGAAACCCATCCGTGTTCAAATTCCCTGTTGTCTCACGTACATCCATAGAGTCCAACCACATCTGGTTTAATTTTTAAAATTTTAGACGTGATGATTTGAATCAGGAGCCAAAACAGCGCCATACTCCTGCCCCAGGGGCGATCGATCTCCTTAAACCTCTTTCAGCCTCCGAAGACTCCCTGAGTTTCTCGTCGACCCACGTGGGAAAACCCAGTTTCTGCGTCTGGCAATCCTTCCTGCTGCGGGCTCGTCCATCCCACGGTCCCAAACGGCGGTGTTAAGGCTCTTCCTGTCCGGTAGGTAAGTGGGAAGCGGGGTCTCCAGGCTTGGTCAGGCGTGGTCCGTGTGTTCGTGGAGAGCTGCGGGATGGGGCTGCGGTTCCACCAGGAGGCACGCGGCGCTGATGCCTGGGGCTGCCACACGGGGTCTGGACCCGTGACCCCAGCAGCAGGGGCTGCATGATGTCACCATTCCCTTCGGTCCTTTCTCCTTTGTGGGTTTGGCGGAGTAACTCTACCAAGAGGAGATTCCCCTTGACTGTGCGCGGTTATGGACTGTTGGCGTTCTCAGAATTGTGTTTTGAGGAGCACGCGTCAGCCAACAGGTGAGGTTTGCTGTGTGGTGGGGGCGGAGGTCCCAAGGGGTTCCCGACAGACCATTCACCAGCGGCAGCCGAGAGCTCAGACACTGGCTCTGGCCCAGGGAAGGCGCTGCCCTCTTGAAGGTCTCCCCAGTTCTTCTGGCTGGCCGGGCCTCAAGGTCTCCACGCTGAACTGTGGAAGTGTGTCCCCGTCCCCCCACATTCCACCGGGTGCCCACCCCAATACGAGCTGGGCCGCAGTCCAGTCTCTCTGCTGTCCATGCGGGAAGAGATGGCGTGGACATGGACATGCCCACAGAACAAGCCGCAGGAACACGGGGGCAGGCACGGGGGAGGCGCTCCGCAGCCGAGGGACGCCGAAGGGGGAGGTGCCCACCCGAAGCCGAAGCCGAGCGCGGCCCGGGGGAGCCCCGCTCAGAGCCGTGGGCCGTCGGCTGAGCCCAGCACACGGCCGAATGTCCTCTGCACATCCGTTTCCGCCCCGACCGCTTCTGATCACACGCTTGCTGCGGCTCCCGCCTAGCTGGGACTTTGCTTCTGCAGGTCATCCCACCGTTTTAACCCGAAAACTGTGTGGAGATCACAGGTCAGGTGCTGCCTGACATCGTGTCTTCGGCACCCACGTTGCTCACAGGCCGCTGGACACAACAGGTAAATATACCACGTGGTCACGTTTGCACCAAGCACAGCCGTGAGTCTTGTGTGGCATGGTACGTTGGGTGGATTGAAGGGGGGAGATGGAGAAGAGGGAGGTCAAGCGTCCAGAGCCTGCTCTCAGGAGCTGGGGTGGACAGAGGTATCAGCCCCAAGGTGAAGGCACAGGAGGAACCGGCCTCCGATGCAGATTCACAGAGGCCAGTGCCTGCACGACCTCCGGGTTGGGGGCTCCTGGCAATGCAGGGTCCCTGAGCTCTTGGCGCATGGGGATATCCTGGGGTGCAGCTTTGGAATGAGCCCGTGGTCAAGGATGGAGCCCCAGGGACAACACTTCTTAGGATCATTCTTTTAACTGATGACGTATTAAGTTGGGGGATGTTTGGAGGGTTCAGAGGCGTCCCGTGTCTGCGCGGGACCGGGTAACAGGGTAATGAAGTGAAACCCCATGATCTCCGCACAGCTCCCGAAACTGCAAGAGGAGTTGGTGGTGATGACCCCGGATTTCCTGGTTTCGCTTGGTTTCCCGCGCACTCCCTTCCGGTGCCAGCATCGGGATCCTGCCCTGACACGGTTCCCCCGCCCCCCACCATCTCCAGCTTCCGGCTCACGGAAGCAATGGCCTTGCTGCGTAAATCGAACACCGTAGACAGACCCTGTGTCCTCGTCCTTCAGACGGCCTGCTGGAGGGACCTCCCACCGGTAAGCCGGGTAACGCCAAGACCACGCCGAGGGCAGGGGAGCTCAGAGGGAGTGGGGATGCGAGCTTCAGAAGTAGTCGGGGCCGAACTGTGATTCCAGCCCAGTTTCCACATTTGTGAAATGGTGGTGGTCACATTTCATGGTCTCTCAATTAAATCAGATTAGACCCAGCCCCACCCAGCCACCCCTGCTTGGCCTCTTTTACACCGGCTGTGGTCACCACCTTACCTTTTTCAGTTTACCCAAAGCAGCGACAAGAGTGCCAAGCCCAACACCTAGGAAGGGTCCGTGAACTCAAGGCTCGGTCCGGGAGATGTGCTGACGCCCAAAACGCCAAGCTCCCGAAGGCAAGACCAGACATGACCCCGTTCCTGTGGGGCTCATTGGCAGAAACGCACGGGTCTTCCTCAGGCAGCGACGCCTTGCTTTTTTTAAAAATAGGATTAACTCTTTTCCGAGCAGTTTCAGGTTCACAGCAACACTGGGGAGAAGGCACAGAGACTCCCCACGTCCCCACATCCCACACATGTGCACAACCTCCCCACAGTCGACACCTCGCCAGGGGGACCTTTGTTACCACGGTGACCCCGCTCTGATGTGTCCTCTGCACCGGAGTCCAGGGAGGACGTTAGGGGTAGCTCTTGGTGTTGGATGCTCGGTGGGTTTGGGCAAATGCCCATCACGTGTCCACCTGTGTGTTTGCATACAGACCCCCGCCCTGAAGCATCATGGTCCATCTGCTTGCCCTCCCCACGGGACCCTGACTGCCACCCACCTCTTTCTCTGTCTTCGTAGCTGTGCCTTCTCCAGAACGTCACAGAGCTGGAATCACACAGCCACATTCTCCACGACTTTTCGTGCACCCCCCCCTTGCTCATGGCCTGCCTTCTGTCTTCTGTCTCTCCTCCCCACCGCGTCTAGAAGCCTCTGCTTCTAGAAACTTCTGTGTGATGAGGCGCACGCAGCCGGCTGCGTCCAGCGGGGAGAGTCACGGAGGGAATAAAGAAACACAGGACAAGAGTTTGACCCAGAAGTCTGCTCCGGGGAACCCCGACACTCCCCTGGGTCCTCATGGGAGGGGCCTCTCCCCCTTCCCCAACCCCTAGACCCTGCCCCCCACCCCACCCCCCACCGGCCCCCATCAAGTCTCATAAAAATATCAAACAAGAAAGTAAAATCTCCCCCTGTTTTTCAAAAGCAAAACTTTAAGGAATGGTCTTTGATCCACAAATGTAATTAGCATTAGAATCGGAGATAGAATGGATGTTTGTCTAAAAGCATTAATTTAATTCCTGGCCCAGTTTTTTTCTCTTATCAGAGCTCTCTCGAACAGTGCCCGTGGCGGAATCAGAAATCACAGGGAAGGAATGAGTGGGTCTCCGTGCAGCAAAAGCACAAATAAAAATCCCGCTGAAGATACTTTGAGAATCAAGGTGCGTGGAGTGGCCCCGAGAAGCAGGTCCGCCGTACACGTGGGTCGTAAGCCCACGCTTGCAGTCGGGACGTGGCTTGTGGTCTGCCTGCACGCGCTCGTGCCCACACTCGGCCGGGGCCCTCACGCAGGGAACAGAGCTCTGGCCTTGAGTGCCACGTGCCCCTAAGTTTCTCCCCCTACAATCCAGGAGCCGTCGACCTCTGATCAAGGTTCCGGGCAATTGCTCCGCAGCCTCGGAGGTGAAGTTCCAATGAGGTTTTGGGGGACGAAAGATGCTTTCTCTTATTCAAAGTGCAAGAGATGTGAGTTTAAATTCTTCCAGTCCCCTGCCGTGTGTGTGTGCCCAGGCCGGCCTCACGGGCCGAATGGGCTGGGGGGCTCAAACAGCAGATGCTTATCTTCACAGCTCTGGCGGCTGGAGCCCGAAAACCCAGGTGTTAGCCGCGGTGGTTCCCTCCGAGGCCTCTCTCCTGGTCTCGCAGACGGCCGCCTTCTCCCAGTGTCCTCACGCGGTCATCCCTCCGTGTGAGCCTGTGTCCTAATCTTTTCTTACAAAGACCCAGTCCGTTTGGATGAGAGCCCACCCTAACGGCCTTCGCCTACCCCAACCCCAACCGCCTTTTGAAAAACCTCATCTCCAAACAGGGCTACCCTGTGAGGTGTCGGGAATTGGGACCCCCACAAATGCATCTCGGGGCCCATTCAGCCCACAGCACCTGCTCAGCCAAACATCCACCAAGACCCAGCGGCTTGTCTCACCAGCTGGAGAACCCTGGGGCACCCCGGATTCTCAAGCCCCAATTTCATGAATTCCAGAGGAAAGGCAGGTTCTGTGCCCCCCTACCCCAGAAAAGCTAGAAGCCACCAAGGGGCTACCGTCAGCCCGTCCCAAAGACCTGAACCTCCCTGTACATTGGATCCCTGTGGAATAATCCCAAGCATTTCCATCCCTGCTCTCCTTGGCCCCTGGGAAGCCACGCCAAGCCGGGGTTCGCCCTGCCATGCTGCCGTCTCTCCCCTCCGGCTGCAGGATTAGCTGTGTTTTCAAGGGGGATAACGTGTAGGTGTTGCCCCGGTCCCTTCATGGTGTTGTCATCTGCCATCTTTTTTCATTTCCTAAGGAGGAAAATAACTCCAGCGGAACAAAGGCTGTGGGACTGTGCCAAAGGCAGCCCTCGGAACCGTATCAAAGCCACAGCGAGTGGGAATAATTACTCTCGCTCAGCTGGGGGTGCCAGTGACAGCATCTGAGCACCAGGGCCACTCATTCCTTTCAACAAGGAAAATTAAGAAGAAAATTCTGGGGAGAGGCCAGCGCCCGGGAGACGGGCAGGACGGGGCTTCCCTCCTCTGGAGCTCACACGCCGGCTCTCCCTGAGACCGGAGCAGCGGCTTGGGTTCGAAGGGGTGTTTTTGTATAAAACCAAAGTGGAGGAGGAAGGAAAACAAAACCTTTCTTTATCTCCCATCCGGAAATCCAAACAAATGAATAAATTAGCACACAAATAAATTTAAAAAGGCTGGCTGATGAGGCGACCTGGGCTGGCGGGAGGACCTCCTTTATTTGGTACTGACGAGGCTGCTCTGCAGCAAAGTCGGCTCCTACTCCTTTATTATTTCAAAATATATATGTAAGTTCACATAAGACAGGAGCTCGAAGCTGAGGTCACCCTGTGCGCCCTCCAGCCTCCCGCGCAGCCGCATCTAACTTGCTTACAGTCTGACTCGGGCATCAGCCGCGGAGTCCCCAAACCAAGTCGTGAACAAAAGCAATGCGCCTGTCACATCCTCCCATCCTGCCCAAGCAGGTGCCCCCCACAGAGGAGCAGGAGGGGTGAGCGCAAACTCTTAGAGACAGGAGGCGTTGTGGGGGGGGAGGGGACCAAGGGCGGGTGCAGGCGTGAGTGTATATGTCTGATGGTATGTGCATGCTCTCGTCCATGTGTGCACACGTGTGCACATATGTGTGAGACAACGTATGCACACATTGTGCACGTGTGCCCATGCGTGCATACGTAAGTGTGTGCATGCGTGCATACGTGTGCATGCATATGCATAGAGTACTGTGCATGACTGTATGCGTATGAGTGTGCACGCATGCGTGTGTACGTGCTCGTGCCTGTGTGCAAGAGTGTGTGCATACATGAGTGCGCGCGTTTCCATGTGTGTATGTAAGTGTGTGCGTGTGTGTATGTGTGTATGCATATGCATAGAGTATGTGTGCATGGCCACGTGTGTATGAGTGTGCACCCATGTGTGTATGAGTACACGCACACATGTCTACGCATGTGTGTACACGCATGTATGTACGAGTATTGAATACATGTGCATTCATGTGTATCTACATGCATGTGTATGAGTGTGCATGTGTGCACACGCGTGTATGCGTGTGCATATGTGTATTTAAGTGTGTGTGTGAGCGCGCACGTGTGCATGAGAGCGCATGCCGTGTCTGTCCAGATGGAAGTAGAGCGGTGCCTCCCTCCCCACCCCCATAAGCTCGCTGGTCCTTTCTGCCTGGGCTCCCCTGGGAAGGGATGGGCTCCGCGCCACTGGATCTGGCTTCCTCATTGCCATGAACCTCGTCCATCCCAAGCCTGTCATGAGCAGCTAGAGTGACCGTGGGGTCCCCCTTCCCTTCGGTTTGCTCGTCTGGATAATGACTTTAAACAGCTCATGGAAACGAGCCCGTCCGCCTATAGGACTCCCACTCTTTCAGAGATCAAAATATCTGCTTAGTGGGCTGGGCGACATGGCAGTCAGGTAACTGGGATGAAAGTCCCAGGGAGAACTGAGCCAAAAGCAGACGTGATCCCCATGCATGTGCGCTGGTGTCCACAGCCGGTCACACCGGAGTTGCACCTGCCTGCGGAAAGCACACCCACTTGCTGGATTTGCACGTGGCCACAGTTCTTTAGATAAAGTCGAACAACCGTCTGCTCGCAGGACAAGGGAAGTCTGACAGGCTTAACGTGGGGATGGTCTCACCTCCATGCATTCCCCGCTCAAAAGGGGCCTCATCATTCTGCATGAACGCCTCCTGGCCCCCGGGCTGTGCACACCCATCCGCCAAGGCCTAGCGCAGGGGCCACCCCGTCCAGGTTCTCTGTTCAAAGCTAAGCATTGACCTCCATGATGCCGCTCTCCTGACCACAGTAATAAAGTATTTGGATATTTAATCGTACATAAGACACAAGTACGGTCCTCGGTCAGGTCTTAAGGGGAACAAGGTCCTTTTGACACTCACACTTTGCACACACACACAGAGACGAGCCCCAGGCTCAGTGCAGACAGGCTGGGCCAGGGTGTGGGAGCGCACGTGCGAGAATTCCTCCAACAGGTGCTCTGGCCTCTGCCTCCTTTGCGGAGGGAACCAGGTCAGCCCGCTGGTCTCCCCTAAGTTGTGCTTTGCGCCCTCGAAGACACCCTAACTGCAAAGATCCCCACACCCGGGCAAAACCAGGTGGCATTTCACGAGCGGGGCTCCTAGGGAGGTTGGGAGGAACAGCAAAGCCCGGAACCATGAGCAGGAGCCTGGGTGGGCTGGAGACCCCCCTCCTGCAGTAAACAAGCTGACACCCCCCACCCCCTCTCCGCCTCCACCCCCACCCCCCGCGTCAGTCCCACACCACCCCCTTCCCTCCGCCGGGCGTCTGCTTAGATGTTTTGTAATAAAATCGTCCGTGTATGCTATGCACTCTAGAAGACTGGGAGAACCGTATTCAAAATGAGTTGAGTACCAGGGGAAAAGTGCTCCCCATTGTCAAAAAGAAATGGTTGGTAGGGCTTTCATTTTTTTTTTTTTTCTTAAAAAAAAAAAAAGCAGTAGCTACTTTCAAAGTCAGGAAAGGCATTTTTTTTTTTAACACAAAGAAAGAAATAGCAGCAGCAGCAGGGTGTTGCCATACTCTGTCTGTGCCCTTTAAAATTCCAGCTTCAGGATACGCTATTAATTTTCTCCTTTTCTCTTCTGGCATGAGGTTTTGAAAAATACCCATCGTGCTGCAAATCTCCAGGCAAATTATCTTAAGATCGCTTGCCGTGCGGGGTATGGGATGGGTAGGCGTGCCTCCTGCGACCGTCCCCCGTCCCACGTGCTCTGCGCTCCAGCCCTCCCCAGGAGCAAGCGGCCAGCGCGTGGACACCAAGGTCCTGCGGCCGCCCCGCCAAAGCAAACGAAAACTGGTAAGGTCTGTCTCTCTGCCCTGCCAGGGAATGCGGGATGTGCTATCGCTGTGACCCCCGCCCCCCCCCCCCCCCCCCCGGTTATTGTTAGCAGGTCAAAGCGTTGACTATCAATAGACTCACTCCTGCGCTCTGCATCCCCCTCCCCATACCAGGAATGTACACTTCATAACGCTCGGTTCACCTCTGCCCCCTGCCATCTCCAGGCTCCTGCTTCAAAGGGTGCTCCTCACGTGCAAAACGCTTCATGGAGGAAAACTGGCCATCGCTACGCAATTATTTCAGAAACTCTGCATTGTATTTTCACGGAGGGCAGACGCCCTGGCTGAAGTGTGGAGTGCTTTCAAGATTAAGATCTAAATCCTGAGGTTTAGAAAGAGGCACGTCAGAAGTACAATCGTGCCAGGGGATGGGAGCCCATTCTTTGCTCCTTGAAATACATTAAATTAAAGAATGGGCCTCGGCTTGACAACTCACCACACCATTTTCGAATAAAGGTAACAAAATTCCAGCCCTAATAAAGCCTTTTTTTTTTTTTTTTTGAAAGTTGGATGATGCTGATGATTATTTTATGGCTCTTTGAACCTTCAGACAACACTTACTTTGAAACGTTGGCTGTGCCAGGAGAGAAGTCCGTTTCCCTCTCTGAATGGGATTTCTCTTCTGACTCCACATCACAACCCCTTCCTTGGCGAAGTACAATGTGGAGATGGTCCACGTCGGCCTTGCAAGGAGAGACACAGGAGCCGGAGCCCAGAGTGTGAGCGGTGCGGCATGAAGGGGGTGGGCGGGCGAGGTCCCATGGTCCTTTCAACTCAAACGTATCCTTTGGGAAAATGTTAATACAACAGGCGGGTTACCATCAACACCGCAGCGCGTCATGCAAAACGGGATCCCACAACTCAGACGACCCACTTGTCACCTCCCAGAAAACATCTAAGGGCAGCGTCTGAGAAGACATCCTCTTGTTTCCTGCGGCATGATACCCGTTTCTGCAATAAGAGGAGCTCTTGGAGACATGTTTCTGATCGGCACTAAGCAGTTCACGTCCCAGGGTGAATATTTGCTGGTTAATCAGACGGTGTATAAACAGGTGCATGACCTTCCTGCTTTTAGATTTCCATAGACGGGTTTGGAGGATGGTACAAGGCAAGCTTTGTCACCTAACAAAATTTTTTCATCTTCTGGAGAAGGGTCCTCACAGGCATGTCCTGATGAAAAGTGGCACAAAGCATCACTGTGGCAATGACATTGGTCATCTCTCGTGGGTTTTGTTATGATGCTCACTGTCATTTTGTCCGAGGAGAAAACCCAGAGCTCTGTTTGGTGAGTTTGTGGTAAGAATGCAGACGGCTCAGGACATACCAGCGGCTTGTGAGTTCACACCTCTGCCACCAAACGCGTCTGCTAGCCCTCCCTGGTCTGCAACCAGAGACGGAGTGCTCCGCGTGCTTTGCAGCCTGACCCCCTGAACGAGGGAAAGTGCCCTGTTCACTGAACTCTGCCCAGTGGAGAAAATCCCTGTTGCGTGAGGCTCTTTCCCCATGCTGCCTGCTGGCCAGTCCTCACTGGGATGCTGATTCCTGATCCAAGCAGCGATGGGAGGATGTGTAGAGAAGCGATGCCTGACGTTTTTAGAAATCTGTCTTGACAGCTTTTCCTTTGTGCCCTCCTGGGTCCCCCAGGGAGCTCCCAGTGCTTGTGTGGGCACAAGAGATGGTGTGTGGGGTGTCTGTAGAGAGCTGTGCCGTGAGAGGGCTCCCCTCCAACCCTCCCAGGCAAGTTACCTGAAAACCAGAGCCCTGCACCCTGAGCTTACTCGTTGCTCCTTCTTCCTCCTCCAGCCACTCCAGTCCATCCGGCTCGCTGCCTCACCAAAATGGTCATCGCTTAAGAAGATCAGTACATCTCATATTTCCAAAACCAGAGGACGATTTCTGACCCCTTTTCGGTGAGTTGGGCAAATAGTGTATTGGAGCTGGTCTCCCGCCTCCCAGGCCAGACTCAGGCCTCCAGCTACCACACGAGAACCAGAGCAAGACTCAGTTGTTGTTGGTAAAGCCACACACTCTCCTAGCTCAAGATAAATTCAAATTATTGCACATTCCTTAGGGTGGCTACTAGTTAAACAAACCAGCAAACAAACAAAACAACAGGTGTTGGTGAGAAAATCAAAATGGGGCAAATGGGGAGAATCAGGGACTCCCGCCCCCAGACAGTGAAACACCAGGAAACACCAGTGAAAGACCAAACACAAGCCAGAAGAGAATGTGACTCTTTTAAAGTAAAATGATACAAGATTAAATAAATAAAAAAGAACACTATAACTCGGAACCAGAAAACTCGGAAGCAAGTTGATAGAATTCAGGAAAGAATTATGAACATGGAATTATAAACATGGCGTCAGAAATGGTCCATGAAGTTATGCAGGGATGCACCTGAGTGCCTTTGTAGATGGGAAGTGGAAAAAGACATTTTTGAAAATTAAAAAGAGATGAAAAATACAAAAATACATTTAAGAAATTGATTTTAGAGAAACTGACAAGCTTAGAAAACAGGTGAGACAGATGCAATAAACACAAAATTTAAGTCCTCAGAGAAGAAAATCTAAGCAAGGGAAGACAATAAACACTGAGATGATAATTCTATAAAAATTTTTCTGAGATTAGAAAAAAATCGGATCTCTATATTTAAAGGGTACCTCCTGTATTTGAGACCTTTGGCCCAGAACAACTAACCATAAGAAACATCCTATTAAGAGTACTGGGTTTTTAGAAAAAGGATCAAACATTTTGGAAACACAACCAAATATATGAAGTCATGTATGAAAAGAAAAATATCAAATTGTCATCTAACATGTAAATGCCAACATTTCTTTTTCAAGAACAGAAAATGTAACCCAAGAATTTTATACCCAGCCCTACTGATTACGGAACCTGTAAGGACTCAACCAGGATGACTCCCGTGCGTCTTTCTAGAGAATCTGGAAGGATCCAGCGCCTGACAACCAACACAAGTGGAGAAACGTCAACAGAACTGGCGTGAGCTATGAATATGTGTTCATTTGTTGATAAGACTGGTTGGATGATAGGAGGAGAAGTATGGAACCGCTCTCCATTCTGACCATGTTAGTAGATGACAACAGTCATAAGCAGAAAGCGAGGGGAGAGTAAATGCCATCGTTTGTGCTCTCTTCGGGGGAGGTGGCATTGATTTTGTTATTCTGAGACTCCTACGTGAATGACATGGAGTAAGAAAAATGTGGCACCGGTTTTAACCAGGAGCCTATCATATGGATGTCCTTGAGAACCAGGTCACTGTGGCGGGAGCCAAGTGACATATATGAAGTGGGAAACATGGCGTTAAGAACCCCATAGACTTGAATTTGAGCTGGAAAGACCAGTATGAACCCCTGAGATATGTTTCTTTACAGATCAACACATGGAAACCTGTATTTTCCAACTCTGTCCACTGAAAGGACTAGAATGAATGAGAACTAACAAGAAGGATTGCCCCCGGCACAGACTGTGGTTTTGAAATGCCGTTTCCAAGGAAAACAAAGGAATAAAACAGGACTTCTTTTTCTGGAGAAATGGCAGATGGCTTTTCCCAGGTCTGGGGCACGGGGAGTGCAGACGAGCCTGGAATGTTTTATTGTGCCGGACGGTGGTGAGTTACCAAAGCCTTCTAGAGTCCAGTTAAAAAGTCTCAGAAGTCGGGGCGCCTGGGTGGCTCCGTGGGTTAAGCCTCTGCCTTTGGCTCAGGTCATGATCTCAGGGTCCTGGGATCCAGCCCCGCATTGGGCTCTCTGCTCAGCGGGGAGCCTGCTTCCCCCTCTCCCTCTGCCTGCCTCTCTGTCTACTTGTGATCTCTCTGTCAAATAAATAAATAAAATCTTTAAAAAAAAAAGTCTCAGAAGTCAACTTAAAAAAGGCCACCACTAACCAGAGGTGATAGAACATGAACATCACTAGGGATATAACTGTAGTGAATTAAGATATGCCAAGCACGTTTAAATGCTTGAGCTCTTGGCGATACTACAGAGGTAAAATTGGTTGCTCCTGAATTCTGGAATGACTCGTAATTTGCAAAACTGGAGGTAAGACAGAATTATCCCGTGTCAGCTGTCCTAAGGATGGGCACCACTGGGTAACCAAACAATAGATGAGGGAAAGCTTCCTTTTCATGACATTATTCCAGCTAAGAAAGAAAGAAAAATGAAAGAATTATTATAGTGTCTTCATTGTGCTACTTCTGGTGAGTTCATGGTTCTAGGCATTGAGGGTCATGTCTGTAAACATCACGGATAAGGCAGGCAACGCCCTGTGTTTCTGATGGGTCATCACCCAGTGGGGCAGTCTCCTTGGGGAGGAAAAAAAAAGAATTGCACGTGATTCTGATCAAATCTATGTCTTCAACTGTTAGTTTACAGGAAAGAGAAAGAACAGAGCACTGTGGAAGGCGGGATTGCCTTCAGGAAAACCCAAACTGGGGGAACACACCATGCCCAATAACTTGGTTTCTTCACCAAATAAATTACATAGGAAAGAAAAAAGGAATAAAGGAGGAATCTATATATTAAAAAAGACTAAGAGGCATATTAAAATGGACAAAACCCGACTGCAGGGTTAAGAAATCACACTTGAGTGATAAAACTGTGGGATGAGGCCAGGAAGTGACTACCCCCAGATCAGGGTGGTGATTGTTTCTGGAGCCGCGGCGAGGGTCAGCCCACAGGGGCCCGCGCTCTGGGAGGGGCGGACAGGGTTCTATCATTTGACCTGCTTGGTAGCTAGAAGGGTTGCATTCACGACATTTTGTTAGGCTCTGCTCTTTACATAAAGAACATGTCTTATGTAACTCTTAATCTCACAAAACAAACTGAGGGTTGCCAGGGGAAGGGGAGTAGGGAGAGGGTGGTAGGGTTATGGACATTGGGAAGGGTATGTGCTATGGTAAGTGAAAACCTGGAAGTGTGTAAACCTGGCGATTCACAGACCTGTACCCCTGGGGCTAATAATACATTATATGTTAATTTTAAAAAATCTACAGAGTGGTTAAAAAAAAAAACATGTCTTATGTAATTATCTGTCTCTGTTCCATACAGCACATTAGATAGGCACAATATAAGTTAAAAGCTTCCATTGCAAAGAAAAAAAAATCCACATTACGTGCAAACGCCTTCAAATGTACCCCACAAACTTTAATACTGCATTAAAAAAAAAAAAGTCCCGTGTATCATTTGACAGTGCCCTTGGAATGTGTTTTAAAATAGACAATTTTGTAAGGGAAGACGAGGAAAAAAGGAAATCTGAGTTATATGGAACGAATAAAGCTGTACGTTTTGAAGTGGTGAAAGGTTGGGAGTGTGTGTGTATGTGCACATACACGTGAGCACCTGGGTGAAAACCCCAGTGGGACAGAACAATTAAGCACCGTGATGCGTGTGTTTCTACTCTCAAGGCAATTTATTTATTGAAGGTGGTTTGTCTTGATCAGAAGGATCATCACACGAGCATGTTTGATGAGCCTGGTTTCCTGATGTACAGAGCAGGAACTGTTAGCATCAAAAACAAATGTAAAATTTAAGCGGCTTCATTTACCCAAGGAAGAACTTTTATTTAAATCAATGTATAAAGAGCTTTGGGAATAGCAGTGTACGTAGACACACGATCTGAGAATGTGCATGAATAAGAATGAATGAGTGCTGTGAGCGCTCATTGGGACGTTTCCAGCCCCAGCTACCGCACCTTCAAGCAGGTAACTTCCCTCCTTCTGCCAAAAAAATGGGAACGTCCAAGAGCGGCGAGCGTGAAAGTTCTGTTTGGATGTGAATGAGAGGACACATTTACAAATGCTTGGGGGACAGTCCCTGAGAGGGCTCCCCCGGGGATTCTGGTGTCTGTTCCTAGAACAAAAGATGAGCTGGAAGGAAAATGAATTACCACCTGGGAGACAGGTTAAGGGCTATCAGAATTGTCCAGGCAAGAGAATGATCCAGATCCCAGGGGTGAAAGAGGTAAGACGTGGCGTCCAGTTGGAGAAGGTTGGGAAGCTATTGGTATGGGGAGTAAGTCCAGAGGAGTTGGGCTTGGGCCATGGGGTAGTGAATGTAATCACAGACCTGTCAGCACTGGAGTCTACGGTCATCCATGAAGACCATTCAGGGTAGTCATGAAGCGCTCGGGAAATGAGCCATCAGCTCAGGGAAAGGTTCAGGGTAGAATGATAGAGTTGGCATTCAGTGTACGGCAGAAACTAGGGGTGTCAGAATGCCCTGCAGAGGAGTTTGGGGTGCCCAATGATGGAACTCAGAGCAACAGAGTCCCCGTATGGTAGAAATGGAAAAGGAGTACCCAGACAGGCAGCAGGAGCATCTAGAAATCAAAGAAAGGATGTGTTTCAAGAGGTAGATGGTCAACAGTGTCAGAAGCTCCTCAGTGACCTTAAGTATGGCACCTGGTCATTGGAAGGCCACCGGGGCTTCAAACAAGGGTTTTGTTAGAGAACCCTGAGGACAGAGACCAGGCTTATCCTGGAGGCCAGTGAGCTGGAGGAGAGGTCCTTGGGCTGCCCCAGCGGGAGGGAAGCAGCTGGGAGGAGAGCAGCGTGGAGGGAGGGGTGTCGAGCTCAGGGGCAGGTGGAGGCGTGTTTGGTCCCCGAAAGGAAGCACGTGCTCCATGAATGGGGAGGAGGAAGGGGGTAACTAGGAAGGACACCAGGGGAGGGGACAATACAGAGAAGGAAGAACTGTGTTTTTCCCCGAAGAAGAGACGCATACTGTCGTGAATGTGTTTATAACCAGGGGATGGGAGGTCAGGGGGGGCATTGCAGTGGGTGATCTGTAGTTTCCTTGTGGAGGAGAGAGCAGAAACAATGGATCTCATGGGTGGGGAATGTGTACAGATGGGGAACGGCCACCCAGAAACACAAGGAGACCCATTGCCTTACGAATCCGTCTGTAGAATGAGCTATGTAGGTTGTCGATGGACAGCCTGACTGCTTGGGTTTGTTTTCACCCCCAGCTTTGGGGAACAGACTTTTACAAACTCTTTGCAGAAAACAGGATTAAAGATGACCCGTGAGTGCTAGGGGTACAGCAAGAGCCCCGGGGGCGTCAGGCGCTTTGCAGATGGAACTGACTCCATTCGTGAAAACGTGCCAGCACTGAGCTCAGGACAAAGAAAAAGCATTTGTTGACAGAACTGGTAATTAGACACTTTAGTTTGGAAAATATTTTGAAGTAGGGATTTCCTTTGGGGCCCCCTACAAGGTCGTGGAGGCAGATCTGAGACAGGTCCCCCGTGTCCCGGAACGAGGTGGAAATGCTCTCATCGTTAAGTGGCTTGTATTGGGTTAACAAAGAATGCACAGCGGTCTCTCCCCACTTCTCTCTGGAAAAGGCGTTTGGCGGGGCGCCTCGGTGGTTCAGCTGGTTGCACCTCGGACTCATGATTTCGGTTCAGGTCGTGATCTCAGGGTAGTGAGATCGATCCCCGCGTGGGCTCCGCACTCAGCGTCGCGTCTGCTTAAGCTTCTCTCTCCCTCTCCCTTTGTCCCTCCCCCGGCTCATGCTCTCTCTCTAAAATAAAATATTTTTTTAAAAAGAAAGCAAAGGCATCTTGCCCAACATTGTTGCACCTGAGACATGACGTTTCATCCACCGGGTCACTTTGTTCCTAAGATGCCGAAATGAGAGGGACACGTGCCTTCTCTACATTGAGCTGCTCTTTTTTTTTTTTTTTAAAGATTTTATTTATTTATTTGACAGAGAGATCACAAGCAGGCAGAGAGGCAGGCAGAGAGAGAGGAGGAAGCAGGCTCCCCGAGAGAGCAGAGAGCCCGATGCGGGGCTCGATCCCAGGACTCTGAGATCATGACCCGAGCCAAAGGCAGCGGCCCAACACACTGAGCCACCCAGGCGCCCCTGAGCTGCTCTTTTTACTTGTCGTTCTGGGATTGCTGGTCCCCTTCGGCTCCGTCCTGCACGACGCCCTCCTCCTCTTAACACCGCAGCCCCCGCGGGGGGAAGGCGGTAAGGCGCTGGGGCTGAGTGCAAAGGAGTGGAAATGCGCCATTCAGACAGGTAACCGCCACCTGTTAAGGTTTCTCACTAACCATGGTCTCAATTTCTGCTGAACTTAGAGGTGAAGAAAATGACATCACATTGTTCTGAACTTCTTATATTTTAAAAACCGTGCCCCGTTTTACCTGCATGGCTTCGGAAGGATCCACGTCACACTCTGTGTAGAAACGCTGGTTAGATGCAATCATGTTAAATGCACCCTCGGTGTGTTGCTAGACACAGAGTGCAGAAGAAGAAAGTGGTTAATGGTTTTAAACTATAAAGGTTGACCGCCTGTGTGCCATACGCTCTGCCTCCCCCATCACCGAGGTTGCGCAGCCCACCCCCAAGAGCCAGTCCACACCTCCACTCATGCCCTGGGTGCTGGTTCCTCCGTCCTTCCCGTGCTCCCCAGTCCTTCCCACCAGCCTGCAGGTGTGCTCAGATCCAATCCTAAATGAATAAACTTCCCTAGAACTCTTCTTCCCCCTTCCAGCCACTGTCCTGTCTCTCTCTCCCCCTTCTGGCAAATCTTCTGGAAATTCCTGTCCTCACTGGTTGTCTCTAGCTCCCTGCTTTTGTCCACTGTTGAACCCTGACTCTCCGTGCTCACTGGACATTTGTGTGGGGAGTCAAGGGGCCAGCTGGGGTTTAAGCCAGAGGCTGATGATAGGAACCTGGGAGTCATGATGATCGACTCCAGGGTTCAAGCCTCGGGACCAGAGGACCGTCCAGCAGGCGGTGGGGGTGAGAGGCAGAGCCAGGCCTGGGCTCTGGGCATTGCAGCATTTGCTAGTCCAGGGGGAGGGTGGCCAGCCAGGTGCACTGGAGCCCCCCAAGGGGTGGGGGAGAGCAGAGTGTGGTCTCCTGGAAGGCGAGGGGAAACAGGGTTTACGGAGTAGTGAGCTCTGGCCTGCGTCCCACTGACGGTTCAAGGAGAGGGAAGACTGGGAATCGGCGGTTAGTGGAGCATGTGGAGGTCTTCAGGGGCTAGAAAGCAGCAGCCTTGGGGGGCAGTGGTGTGGGTAACGGGCTGCATGGAGCCCAATGGACCCTGTTTCAGACTTTGGGCCTCTAGAATTGGGAGAGGCTCCTTTTAACTACCACTAAGCTTGTGATAATTTGTCCTAGCAGCCGCGGGAAGCTGATCCAGCGACCAACGACGTCAGAGTGCCGTGAATGGAGAGCACGGCTAAGCAAACTCCGCAGCGGGAAAAGCATCGTATAAGGCTATACACACAGCTGTTGCTGTCAGTGTGGACATGCAGATATGAGGATAAAAATACCTTTATCCCAGCTGCAGAGGACCCAGCCCTATTCTAATTACTCCACACAGACCCGGATGTCTGGATGTTGAAGACAGAGACACACAGGTATGACACATCTCGAATCTATCTACCTCCGCCCCTCCACCTCCTCACACGCCAGAGTCCGACACCTGCTCCCCCACATGCCCGACTTATTCCTGCTGCTCTCACTGTCTCTGCTCTTCCTGACGACCTCAGCGGTTTGTGGCCCACATGGCCATCACAGCAACCCCATAACCACCAGTCACTGCCGGTCACTTCTCTCCTCTGGCACGTCTTGTGACTGGCCGCCTCTCTCAGAGAACAGCCGACAGCCTGAGCGTGTCCCCAGACCCCCGTGGTCTTGCTCCTCCTACTTTCCAGGTCTCATCGGCCACTTTCCTCTCGGCTTCTTCTGCTCTGGCTCCACAGTTCTGTAACAGGCCATGTTTGCCCTACCACAGGGCCTTTGCGCTTGCTGTCTCCTAAGGCTGCAATGCTCTTCCCTCTGATCTCCAAGTGGCCTGTTCCCTTTCTTCCTTAAACTCTCTGCCTACCTGCCAGCATCCCAGCGAAGCCCCTTCTGGGACACTGTCTGGAATTACAGTCTTTAACCCCAGTGCTGGCTGTCTTCCTTCACTGCCTTGTGCTTCCCCCAGCCCATACCGCCACCTAACACACTCCCTGGATAATAACTCTTGATCTTGTATTATACCCATGTCTGCACGCTAGCTTACGAAGGTGGCAATTTCTGCTGCGTCTTGTTCACTGCTCTGTCCTCAGTGTCTGGGACCGTGCCTGGCACACAGGGGATGCTCAGTAAATATTTACTGAATAAGTGAATGAGCAAAATTATAATTTATAATATTTATATAATATTTTATATATATTTATTATATATAATATATAATATATAATAATATAACATATATATTGTATATTATATATTGTATTTATATATTATATATTATATAAATATAAATATAAATATAATATTTAATATTTATATAATATTATTTATATTACATAATAATATTTATATAATATAATATTTAATATATATTATATATAATATTTATATAATATTTTATAATAATTTATAACACCCCTTGGGGAGTTTATAAACACAGTGTAGCCAGGCTGTTAGTATAGAAGGGTTCCTCTTTTGGGGGGAGAAGAGAAGAAAGAAATGATGCATTCAGGGGACTTTCGTGAGCTTAGCCCCAAGTGTGCTGAAAAACCAAATAAAGAAGTGTCCTATTCCTATGCGTGCCATCATCTTTGAAAGTATCACTGAGAATAGTGTTATTTGGGGAAGCTGGAAGAATCAGACACTTTGATCATGATCCATTCATCGATTTCTCACGAAGAACTTTAGGTGGGATTTTGACTGTGTTTGATGTACTTGATTAGAAAGCAAAACCTCTCCCCCCACCCCCAACTAAATTTCTGTTTTAAAAGCCCAGATCTCTACGTGGATGCTCACAGAGGTGTATCCTGCAGACTTCAATGGGTTCATCCAAGGAGCAGGTTTTGTTCCTTTGGAAGGAAACAGCATTGCGGGATTTGGAGAGCACGGAAGTTCAACTCCATGGGGTTCGGCACATACGAACACACACACCCACTCCTTTACATCTCAAAGGGGGACACACCTCACGCTGTCTTCAGCTCTGGCTTCACCGGTTGGTTCAATTAACTTTACAAGCAGCCCTTTCCAATCTTGAGGGTCTGAGATGTTTTCTTCCATCTTAATTTGGATCTGTGCTTCCCAGGGGAGTAGCGTGACCCATCTGGACAGATGACATGCTTTCACGAGGCAGAGCTGGCTGATGTGGTCACGCAGCCAATCTCCAGCTCTGTCTTCCTTCCCCTTGTGCTCCTGACCCTTCCTGGGCAAAGTCGCCTGGTCATCCACACAGGTTCCTGAAATCACACAGAGTAGGGTTCCTCAAGAAGCACGCATTAGATACTGAAAGGTGATCCCAGTAATGGCTCCAAACTCCAGCTATGGGGGCGGGGAAACAAATATAGAGAATTGTTTTCATTAACAATGATATGGACGTCAGCAGCATTATTCGTCAGGTGCTTTTCCCTCTGTCTCCTGTTGCACCCTCCTGACAACGCTAGAAAGAAGGAAGAGCTTTTTCCTGCTCCACAGATAAGGGATCTGAGACTCAGAAGAAGTAACGAACTTAGCCAAAGTCCCTCCCATGGCTGAGCAGTGGACAGACGCTGCCTCTGAGCTCGTGGTTGTAACCATTGCCCCACAGATGCGCCATCACCAGCAGCCGCACCTGCGAGGGTGGTTTTACACTTGAGACTCAGGTCAGTCCTCAGAAGGCACCATGTGACGGGGACTTATTATTATACCCATCCCCCGGCGCTGGTATAAAAATCACCACAAATTGGTGTGGTGGGGGGAGGCTTAAAACAGCAGAAATCTGTTTTCTACAGTTCCGGAACCCAGACGTCCAAAATCAAGGTGACGGCAGAGTCGTGCTCTCTCTGGGGTTGGAGAGAAGAATCTGTTCCAAGATGCTATCCCAGCTTCTGGTGGCTTCTGGCCATCCCTGACATTCCTTGGTTTGTAGAGCGACCATTCCTGTCCGTCCCTGTCCTCACACGGAGTTCTGTTCTGGATACCAGCCCCCAGGTCAGGCCCGCCTCAATCTACCATGACCTCATCTCAGTTACGTGCGCTAGGAGCCTCCTTCCAAATAAAGCTTCAGGTAGAGATGAACTTGGGCGGGAACCGTACCCTCATCCTCATAGTATACGGAAGGGGGGTTGGAAAAGGCTGAATGTTCATGAGGCCACGTTGCCTTGTTGACACAGAATTAAAATCAAGAGATGACACCGCACAGTCTTCTTCCTTCTCTTCTAGACAGAGGCACCCCGAGGGGCCAGCGGTCTACAGCGCACGCCAGGGAGAGATGATTCTATTTGGAAGATACGATAGCGATACTTCCGCAGCAGTAAATGGGAGAAGCCTCCGTGCTGGGCCCCGAGACTCTCCTCCCACAGTTATACCCTCTCCTCTTGTGCTGATGCTTCTCCGTGACAATCTCATGCGTAAGTACCCCGTCCAGTAATGCACGCCCACTCAGTCACCAGGAAGGGGTTCCCACACTCTGGCGGCCCTCAGCAGACCTCATCTCACCAGAACATCTGTCGTGCGGTCCAAGCCCTCATTCCACAGACCGATTCCACAGGAGTGACTCGCAGCCTAGCTCCTGTCTTTAGGGAAGAAACAGACAGGATCCCTCTGCACGGCCCACAAACGCTGGCTTCGAGGAGCTGGGAGAGACGTTGGCGGGAGCCCCTCAGCATTCCCAGTGGTACTCAGTCCTTTCTGGAATGTCCTTCCACGGCCGGGCACAGATTTGCATTTTCTGCTTGTGTGAACGACTCTACTGCCCATTTCAAGACAGTATCACAAAATCTTCTTTCTTACTGCATAGAATCTCCCCCAAATTGAGTTTTCTTGTGAAGAGTCCGTGACTATTGAACAATACTGGTAAATATGACATAATAATAATAATATGATATAATACATGATAATAATAGCTAACCTTGATAGAATACTTTCTGTTTATCACACATCGTTCTAAGAGTTGGATGCATATTACTTAATTTAAAGTTTAAACCATCCTTGTGAGTTGATTACTGCTATTAATTCCCAGCCTACAGATCAGATAAAGTTCAGAGAGTTTACGTGACATGCCCAAGGTCACACAGCTAACAAGTGTTAGAGCCACGGATTTTGCTTTAATGCATGATTATATTTAAAAGAAATGGGCAAAATCACCATTGGGCAAATAGCACAGTAGTAATCCTTTCACACAAGGAATCACCGACGGAGGCTAAAATCCGTGGTGAAAGTTTGGTGAGAAACAGGGTATTCGCGTCATCTCAAAGCATCTCCTCAGAAGACTTAGAAAGGGGAAGATCGTAGCTTTACAGTAGAGAGATCTGGTCGACCCCAACTGGGCATTCCATTATCCATTCAATCAGCGTCTACCACCGGCCTCCGAGGTCACAAAGCTTCCTGAAGCACCGCCCTTGACTTGAATAATTGAGAGCCACGATCAATCATCTCTGCCTTTCTTCTGGTGCAGAGAATGTTTGAGGTCAGGCCAACTTTAATTACTTGTTGAAAAGATTAAAAGGGTAGTAGGTGTGAAGGGTGGGAGCTCTGTAGAGTGAGGTTGCGTAAGGAATGTGTTGTGATCTCACACCCACGGGCACAAGTTGGAACCTGGAGAGAAAATCTGGCAAAGTCATGTTGATGCCAAGCCTTTTCCTGTGAAGAGTTGAGCAAACAGCTTCTCCATCGAGCCAAGAACCCTCCATCCAAGGACTCACACGTTCATAAAGGAATCCGCATCTTCCCCACTCACACGATGCAAAGATTAATAACGGGGGCTCTCTTTTGTTTATCTCTGTCTTGCAAACACTTGGCATTTGGTACGGTGCAGACTTAACGAATTTTCCTGAACGAGCTATTTCGTGAAGTCATCAGAGCGACCTTATTTTGAATCTCAGCAGTTATCAGGCGTC
Source organism: Enhydra lutris kenyoni (assembly GCF_002288905.1). Lineage (NCBI taxonomy): Eukaryota > Metazoa > Chordata > Mammalia > Carnivora > Mustelidae > Enhydra > Enhydra lutris. Next base: position 636,675 of record NW_019154130.1, on the reverse strand, counting down.
ATTTAGGATAAGAAAACGGTGCAGGAAAATTAAGTCCAGTCAGTAGCTTTTTATTTTAAAAATGCACAGAAAGAGGCTTTCTTATACTGTGTAGTCAAAACAGAGCAATGGGTTTTTAAACTGCGTTCTGTGAAACCAGAAGATGCTTTTAGAGAATAGTAAATCACCTCCTTCAGGGTAGTTCCCATTTTAAGCTCTCAGGAAAGCCCAGTTTCTGACCCAGTGTGTGTTTTGTACCTTTTAGTTTCAAGTCCCTTTTTCACTTTGTACCCTCGTGTACTCTGCGGGGGTCCTTTGTGGGTATTTATGGAGCACTCATTTATGAATGTGATGAGTATTTACTGAACGCCCAGTCTGCCCCAGGCTTGCATTGGACACGGTGGGAAACACTGATGAACAAGGCAAACCTGCTTTCAGGAAGCTTCAAGTCACAACGCGGAAACAGACATGGGGCAGGGATTTAGAAATGTGGGCATAGGGCTGGGCGGTAGGTGCTGGGTTGCGAAAGGGAGAGAACCTGCCACTCGTTCCAAGGGACTCAGACATTCCTTAGGGGTAAAGAAACCAGTAATTATCACACAGTGTAAGTAGGGGAGGAGGAGGAAGGGGAGGAGGGAGAAGAAGAGGAAGAGGGAGGGGGAGGAGGGGAGGGGAAGGAGGGAGAAGAAGGGGAGAAGGGAGAAGGGGAGGAAGGGAAGAGGGAGGGGGAGAGGGAGGAGAAGAAGCCTCCACCTCTCCTCAGAGTAGAAAGAACACGAGCTTCGGCATCAGACAAACCTGGTTTCCAGTTCCGGCTTTTCTCCTAACCAAGAGGGTTATCTTTTGACAAATTATTTAACGTCTCTGGGACCCTAATTTCCTCATCTTTCAAACAAGAGTACAGACAAGAAATAAGCAGATGGATTAATTATTTAAATCTTTAGAAACTAGGAAACATGCATTCAAAAAGTTTGTTTGATCAAAATGCGAGTTAACACCTGCTTCCCCTTCTTGAACCCAATTTCCAGAAATTCTAGAAAAGTAGAATTATATATAAGAATGGTGCCAAAAAGAAGGGAAATTTCTAGAAATACCTGAAAATGAGAACCCAGATTGGGTGGGTCGTGTGGATGATGGCTCAGCGCCCGGCAGGCCACCGGGAGACGTGGCTGTGGAGGGCGGCAGCCGTCAGAGGACCACCCCAAGGACGCAGTGGGTGGGGAGGGCAGCAGTGGGAGGCAGGGAAATGGATGTGTGGGGGCTCCTTTTTGTGTGGTGGGTGAAGCTATTGATTAATATTGGACATTAATCAAAATATAAAATTGAATATCATGATTATAACTTCAAATGACCTCTGAAAATATAACCAGCTTGTGTTACACCTGTTGGGACAGTTGCTAAAAATCTGGCCGATGGAATACATAAACCTCGCTTCACTTAATTTGCAAAGGAAGACAGCACAGAAAAGAAACAACAAAAACAGAAACAAGCCGTGTGTGTCATGGAATCATGAGGTACCAAGTACTAGTCAGTCAATTCTTGCTAAAAAAAAAAAAAAAATTAAAAAAATAAAAATTATTAACTTGGGGAAATACAGAAACTCAGCAGTATAAAAAGTTTGAAAAGGAAAGCAAAGTTCGAGAAAGGACACAGTGTTAGTATTTGACAAATAAATTCAAAGTGAGAGGCTAGAGAAGAATACGTCTAAGGGATGATTATCAGGAAAAAAATGACAACCGCGGAGTGTTACGCCGCTGAAGTCATGGGCCCGTCTTGCACACGAACAGAAATACGAATTGCTTCGGTGCCGGCTTAGTCCGCGTTTGTGAACAATTCCGAACTGGGAATGCTTAGACGCTGAGGCCTCTGCTCCCTCCCCATTGCCAGGGACTTCCTGGGGAATGGTTAACAAAACAACAGAAATGAATACGTAGAAAACAGACGTGATTGGAAGGTTTGCTGCTAAATGCTCCCACCACGGTCCGTACCACATGACCTCGCCACGCGGTCGGGAGGAGAGGCGCTAAGACCTCCACGGGTACCGTTTCTTCTGCGCAGATAAACCAGATGTGATTAGCTTCCAGAACCTGGATCCTAGGAAAATGTAGTGAAATAATGAGAAAGTGACAAAATGCGGATTTACTGCTCCAGTAGGAGCCAATGCAATGCCACTGCTGAACGCCAAGGAGTACCGGGGACGCAAGGGGGTTGGAGGAAAGCCAGGTAGTTAACCCACCTGTGGCCCAACATAAAACCACATGAGATCTCTTCCCTCACCAGCCACAAAGGCCGAACCCAGGGTTCAGGCACAGAGGAGGATACAACGGTTCTTGGTGGCCCACCTGCCTTTACGAGCCAGGTTCTCCTGGTCTAAGAGAAGTGAGCTCAGCTCTCCAGAACCACAGCTAATTCAGCTAATAGGAATGCAAACATTGATCTAAACTGAGGCCCCGAGAATGGTCTCTTACATCTTCCTCCCCCCTGGGGGGATGAATGAGAAAAGATTACTCGTGGATTATAATTGCTTAAAATAGGTTATGATGTAAAAATCTAATCCTCTCTCCTCTTCAATAGTAAAGTTCTACAGACAGAGAAATTATGCTTAATGCCAGTGTCTTGAAGGTAAAAAGAAAATTCCGTTCTCCCTTTGGGGGAAAAGAAAGGACATCTTTTTAGAGCTGTCAGAATTCACAAGCCGTAATAAATTATTCTTTTTCATTACTGATTTATTAGGCAGGCTGCTTGGTGTAATGGCAGAAAATTTCTGTTTAATTTTCATAGTATTAGACGACTCTGATTCCTGATCTGAAATCAAGTTGTTATTAAAAGAAGGGAATGTATTTAACGTCATGCATCAGGGTCTGTTTTTACTAAATTCTTCTAAATGTGCAGTTTAAGTATTTATGGAATGGGGCCATTGTTTGGTTGGAAACGAGACATCAGCCTGCTGTTGGGACGGTCTCCGGCAGATGTGAGGCACCCGGGGCCCTTGCCCCAGACTAACCAGCACGTAGGTCAGCCATAAAGCCCTAGAAATGATTCTGAAGATCCCAAGCCAACGAATCACAGGGCTGAAGAATTCTCATTCTCCCTGGAATTGGAAGTTTTAAAATGACACGTTCAAATCACTGGTGTAGCGAGATTGGGATAAACGTAGGATGTTTGAAGAAACCTTTGATTATATGCATGAAATTTTAGTTATGGGAGCGATGTTTGTGCCCACGGAGGAATAAAAGGAACTCGGTTACCTTTGCACGTGGTCTCACCCGAGTGACCGGTTTTCTTTCTCTCGTTCACCCAACTCGTGTTCAACGAGCCTCTAGCACACTCCTACTGCGGGATGATTCAGCTCCGGAGGATGTTTTGAAATGCTCTGGGAAGACAGCTAGCTAGAGAAGGTCCAAATGAAATGTTCCAGACAGGTGTGGGAAGCGTGGGGGTGGCACCAGGGGTGCTGGGAGGGTCTAGGAGGGCCTCACGGGACAAGCGATCGTAGCTTGTTGTGCAAAATTTACCTGAGACAGAAAGTGTCCGCGAAGGGGGTGCTTACTGCCTGTAGGAATGAGATGGAACCAAATTTTACCGAATGCACAGGACCGCTAAGTACACAGGTACCACCCCATCCAGAGGACAGAACTTCTAGAGCGTTGACCCGAGGGTCATCTCGTCATCAACCTCTGAACTTGAGACACTGGTCAGGTATAAATTAAGGATATGATTGCATCCAACTGAGTGACCCTGTGACTTCTGTCCACGTGCTGAATTTCCTCTTCGGGGATTCACCTGGAAATCCGTCGTTCCCTGATTTAGCCAACCGAGGACTTGAGAGCATTTCCGGCATCCTTTCTGGGGCTCTGACGTGGAAACTTCATACGCAGTGCCTTTCTGAAGAGGTGTGGGTACACAGGTGTCCTTGAGGGGAGCACGGGGCTGAGGCCTGAATGACCAGTCGGGGAGGGTGGGGGACAGGGGCGAAGCAGCAACAAGGAGGGGTCCCCAGGGAGGCACAGCACTCTATGGAGCACGGGGGCTGGACACCCCCAGGTCAGACAGAGCTTTGAAGCCCCCCACCCCCCGGGAATGAGTTTGCCTTTTCTTTTAAGAGAATTAAGGAGGGTTTTAGGTGAGACAGTAACATGACCCTGATTTTAGAAAGATCGCACCGCTGCAGATGCAGGAAGACAGGAGGACAGGAAGGGCAGCAGGGCGCCTGAGGCTCGGACTGTCCTCCAGGTGAGAGAGCGTGGGTTTGAGTGCGACAGGAGCAGACAGGAAGCACAGTCACCGGTGGTACCGAGCTGGGGCTTGAAACCACAGTCCTGCCGACAGGCTGGAAGGAGGCGCATTTGTGTTGATGTTTTTCCGTCTACACCCTGACCAGTGTGATTCACGGGCCAGTGACGTGCGACCCCTTCCCGATCGCCCTGTGCGGGGCCCTCCACGGCCGTGCCACGGGGCACAGCGCTCCACCCTCAAGGAAAAAAACAAAACAAAAAAAAAAACAAAAAAAACGGATTCCTCACCGAGGTATTCCAGCCCGGTTGCGAGGAGGTGAGGTCAGTGTGAACGAAGCCCACTTCTGCGCGCGGCCGCCAGGGCGCTCCTCGCCGCGGACACCTGGATGCCTTGGACTTGGTGAAGGTGGCCCGCCCCGTGGAGGCTCTGGGGTCGTATTCACCAAACCCAACGATCCAGAAAACCATCGTAGGGCAGGATTTTCTATTTCGGGGAGGGGAGGAATTAAAGGGGAGAAAAAAGGAGCAGAAACAAAAATAACAAGGCCATTAATCTTTCATTAAGTTAAAGGGATGAAAAGGAATCACTTAGAGTATCATTCTTTACTTGCGCCACAAGTATGTTGCCCCCCGCTAACTTCAAAGGCGTCGAGGAGAAGTTGGTTAATGTTGTTGGCACAGTATCAGGCTGTGGTTTACTTTTGCTTAAGTATGATCTTTTTTTCCTTCTCAACAAAGAAAGCATAAGGGTCGGGCAGTCGTCGATGGGAGGAGGCCCGCAACCTAAAAGATGCCTTTGTGCTGTGCGGGGAGGCCTTCGGAGCGTGGCCCTGTGGACAAGCAGGGGTCGCAGACTGTTCCAGACTCTGGAGCCACCAGCGCACACGGCCACACTCACAAATACACACAACACACACGCACAACTCTGCCATGAAGAGTGTAGACAATAGGGTCTTTGTTCTTCCTGACGCTCTGCTTTCCGCCTCTGAGGGGCTGGGTCTGGTCATCTGGGCTCCCGGTGGCCTTCTAAAGAGGCAGTTTGCAGGAAGATGAGCAAAATGTCCCACTACTTTCCAGGCAGATGGAAGAAGCCAAACACCTTTCACCTGCTCAGGGAGGCCGATGGGAGGGATACATCGCCTTGCTCCTTGCGAGGCTGTATTTTCCGGGAAGGTGGTGTTGTTTACACTGAAAACAGAGCTGCCTGCTGGTGAGTGGCAGGGTTTTGTGGTTAGGCCCTGGCTGTGTGCTGGCAGCTGTCCCACCTGGCAAGTGCAAATGGCCTGGGGCAGAGGGACAGGAAAGTGGGGGTGTTTGGGAAGGTCTGGTGGCCTGCTTGAGGAGACATCCGTGGGAAGCCCACCAGAGGGCTCCTCCCATATTGGAAGATTGTTCCAATGCCCTTGTTTGGTTTGTTTTCATGACAAAGGCAGGGAGTGGGGGACAAGTTGTTGCCTTTCAAGAAACACACCCTGGACAGGATTCCTTCCATGTAATGTGGGCCTTGCTCTTGGGCACCGTAACAGGTAGGGCTGAGTGGGACGTTGGGGCCTGGAGATCAGTGACCTGTGGCTCCAGCTTCCGGGGACCGTCTGGGGTGCATGGAGTGAACGGTTTCTACAAACCTTGGCTTCTGCTTTTCCAAGCACCATTGTTCCAGCCCTTGATATTTTGGGGTCAGATTAAAGTGGGTTGAGTCCTAGCTCGGCCATGATCGTGAGCTTCTGTTTTCCACTTGGTAAAACAGATGCTAACTGCCCCCCAGGGCAAGTGTGGGGGCTCGCAGAGACAGAGCCACGGAAACAGCCGACCCGAGATGGGACTCACTGAATGCTGGCTGCTCACCAGCTCCAATCACAAACGCCTCCCGCATCTGTTGCATGAAGGCAACACTGACTTTCCAAAAAATATTTACTTTAGAGAAAGGGAGGGGACGTGACAGCTTCTTTTTTAAAAACCCCATGCACGTCGGCTTAAGTAAGTTTTCATTGCAGCTTCCTTGCACAGAGGACCGAGCCCTCCCAGGAGCAGAAGGAAGTCAGGGGGGAAGGGAGGGATGGGTTCCGCTGTGGAAGTCAAGGAGCTTAGTAAAAGAGACATTATTTAAATTTAAAGACCGGCTTTCTTAACTTCCAGTTCACTCCTCTCCCTCTCCATTTGGAAACTTCAAGGATTGCCCAAACTCCGTAAAGTGAATCACTCAACTCCCCGCTCCTCCCCTCCTAATCCGGGCACCGTCACCCCACTATTAAACGCAGTGTCTGGGGCTACGTGCTCACCCTGACGTCAGCCAGGACAGGCCAGGTTCTCTGGCTAATAAACGACTCCACAACCAAAGTGACTTGGAAAAAGCAAGGTTTCTCTCGCTCAGGCTCCAAGTCCAATGCGGACCTCCGCGCGTCCTGCCCTGTCTTGTCCCCGGTCGGGGTGCAGGTTAACAGAGCCACACAGAAAAAGGTGACATGGTGGGTTTCAAAGCCCAGCGTGGTCCCAGGAGTGACCCACACCCTTTCTGCCCAACACTCGAAGGTCTGAACGAGCCCAGTCCCACCGGGCGGTAAGGGTCGGGATGCGTGAACGTGTGTCCAGCACACTGCAAGTCTCCCTCACCCCATGAGAGTCAGGATGCCACCAATATGCTAACCACTCCCAAATTTGCCCAAACTCCTTTCTCTGCCTGAACCTCTCCCCTGACCTCTGGACTTGCATATCGCATTGCCCCCTTAGCTCCGCTGTATGGGTATCTGGTAAACAAATCAAAGCTGCGAAACCCTAAGCCCTGGATTTTCTCCCCAAATACACTCTTCCCACGATGTTCCCAGTTCAGTTGTTTCTAGTCCTGTCCTTCTGGTTCGCCACTCAGACCCAAACCCCTAGATTCCTTCCTGACCATCCCTTTCTCTAAAACCTGTATCTAAACGGTCCGCAAATCCTACAAGCTCTCTCTTCAAAACACCCAGATCCTGACCCTCCCCTGCTCCTGTCCCAGTGCAGGACACCACACATCTGGACCAGACTATCGCAAGAGCCCCTAACTGGGCTGCCTAATTCCTTCCTGGCCACTTCTGTCTCATGGTCAGCCCAGCAATGAGGTGATCCTTTTAAATGTTGAGTCAAATCAAGCCACCGCTATGCCCAACCCCTCAGGGGCTTCCCATGTCTATCAGAGTGAAGCGTGTACAGCCTGTGATGGTCTTTGAGGCCGCCACGCTCTGGCCTCCCATTACCTTCCCACTGTCATCTCCCGCCCTCACTTGCCCTCTGCCTCCTTGCTCTTCCCCGAGGCCCCACGCACGGTCCCTCCCTCTGCCTGCTGTCTCCTCCCCCACTGTCCGGGTGCTGCGTTGCCACCGAGTTCGGGTGCTCAGAAACATCTGACAGACGAACGAAGGAGCCCATGACCACACGTCTGGAGACCCCGTGTAGCTCTTCCTGCAGCTCCGTGTGCCCAAGGCTAAATGCAGGTCCGTGACTCTGCGCAGAAGTGGTGCAGGCCATTCCCAGGTCTTCGCCTTCCGAAGGACGCTGGTAAACGAGGAGCTTGTGAAGCCCCCTTGGCCCAGGGAGAGAAAGTGCGTGTCCAGATGGCAGAGCTCCGTCCCCCGGAGACCACATGGAGGGAGAAATCAACTCTGTTCTCCAGCCTTGCCCGAGCCCGGCTATCCGCGACCCCTTGCTCTTGCCCGCACCCTACCCGCCTGAATACAGAGCTGGGGAAGCAGCCCCCGCAGGTTTTGATGATGGGGGTTGACAAAGAATGGGGGTGGGCAAACGGAAAATGGAAACTTGTCACCGACGTGTGCAGAGAGCTGTTTTACCAAGCGCACGTGGTCTGGGAGCAGTTGTGAGATTCTGGTCTTTATGTCAGTGCAGGGTAAGAAGAGACGATAAGTTGGAGTTTTTCGGAAGACGGGTTTTTATGGGTTTCAGCACAAGCTTTCCTTGGCCTAATTTTGTTGACTGGCCTCAGGTTTTGCATGAGAAAAGCTTTGGAACACGGAACAAAGGAAACGTGTGCCTTGATCCCTCAGATTTCTGTATTTGCAAATCTCCCCGCATCCCCCCCTCTCCCCCCCCCCCCCCCGCCCTGAGCTCACGTTGCTAGCTTTAGATGTCTGTATCTTCACAAATTTTTAGGTCAGGAAAGGGATTGAAAATCCTGTGTATCTGGATTTCCCAGTCTGGCCCCTGTACCGGGAACTATCATCGTCCCCGTTACGGAGGAAGGAGTGCTTTGAAACGGTCTCCTTGGAGAGCCCACTCTGGGGAACACGAGCCTCGCCCTCCCTGACAGCAGAAGGCACGGGGATAGAGGAGCGCTGCTGCCTCCAAGCACACGGGAGGCGGAGGGAGCCTTGAGAAGCACGTGATCAAAGGAAAATGATCCACTATTTCAAACAGAATCATGTCTCATATGTTTCTGCCCCATTACAATAGGGTAAGTTAGACCTAGTCTTACCGGGGCTGCTATCTTAGATGTGGGACTCTCTAAGTGCTTAAAATGTCTTCTATTTTATTACATACACAAAGGAGCTCTTTAATACAGCTCCTGTCCGTGACACGGGAAGTCATATCTCAATTTTCTGTTTCAACGAAAACCGCTCTAACCTGGAAAGCTATCCTGCGACTGAAGAATTTATCCAACCGGCGTTCCCCACAGGTGAATGGGCCACGTGCTTTGTCCTTTATCAAAGGGACACTCACCATTCGTGGACCAAATCACCCACAGAGTTTCCCTGTCTCACATGAGTTGCGGCGGTTTACAGTTTTTTAATGTCTGAAAAAAATTTTTTTTGGTCCAAACGTAAAGCTATGAAGTGAGCATTTTCTCTAAAATTAAAGAGTAAGTCCTTGGTGATAATGCATTTTTTCCCCTCTTTGTTAAGTTGGGAATCAATTTGACTGATGAATGGTTTTAGGAAGTAAAGTCTCAAGGATGAGATTCCTTTTGGACCATTTATTGATGAACATAGCATCACAAAATCTCATCTGCTCCAGAACAACAAACCTGAAACCCAAAGTCAATGAACCAAGACAGGTTTTGCAAATCCAAGACCAAGTTTGTTAGATGCGTGGCATTTTCATCCTTACCAGTGTCTAGTTTTATGCCCATGCTGTGAAGAGTGTGACTTCTATAGTTCTCAGCTCTATCAATGCCCAAAGTGCAGTTGACCTGCTATACAAAGAGGCTGTGGACCTTCCATTTTTTCAAATTCATTCAACAAATGCTTAGTGACATCTAGTATGCGCTCCAATGAAATGGTCTCTGTTCTCAAGAACCTCATCAAACGGGACATACAAATGCATGAACAGGTGTGTGAGGGTCCTGTATTAAATTCTTTTTATTGGGGAAAGCATGGGGCGTCATGGAAGTGTATCTAAGGGCACGTTGGTTAGGATGTTAGGAAGACTGACCCCAGGATGTCTAAACTGATTCCTGAATTACTCAAACCAAAGGTAGAATATCTTATGGCTCCCGGTGGAGGACACAACGGAAGCACAAGAGAGAAGAGCAAGTTCTGGGGACTGGGAGGTTCGGTGTGGCTGGAGTGCCGAGCATGAGTGCATGGGAGCCAGAGGTGGCGTTAGAGAGGCAGCATGGACAGGGAGTAAAGAGCTGAAGGTAGTCCGAAGTAGAGAGATGGTTGTGAAGGGGGGAGAGTAGGCTGGACGGGGGGTGATCTGGGTCGAAGAACAGACAGAATTGGATGTGTAGGTGGGGAGAGAGGTCAAGGGGAAGAATGGAGGGGGACTCACAGGTTTCTGGATAGACCAAGACAGGGGATAAGGCTGGCAGGGCTCCATCTTGGTCTCGTTGGCCAAGAGATGCGAGAGAGAAGATCCTCCACTGGTCCCATGATCCTGAAGCTCAGACCCAGAAGAGTCAGGGAGTTCATCCTTGGTAAGTGGACAGTGTCTGATGCCACGGAAGGAGACGAGGTTGCTCTCTTTGCTGGCGTGAGCCCAGACGAGGTCACTCTGGCATCCCGTCACTCAAAGGCTGACGGTTGATGAAGATGCTAGAGGACTCTGAGAGTGGGGCATGAGACAAGAGAAACGTGAGGGATCCATGGTGATGAAGGAGACAGGTCAGCCAGAGAAACCGGGGAGGCGTGGGCCAGAGCATGGTCAGAGGGAGACCAGGAGCGAGGGGACAGTAACCAGAATCTGGGATGGGTGGGGGGTGGGGTAGAGCACCTGAAAGGGAGGAAGGGGTCAGGAAGGGCAGGGACAGAGACTGTGCCCAGGGAGAAGTAGCGGGAAGAGTGGCTGCGGTGGGAGCCAGAGTACAAAGCAGGAGCCGCGGGAAAGAGAGAGAGGAGAGATGCAGGAGGACAAGAGAGTGTCTCCCAGCCGAGGGAGCCCCCACCGCGGCTGCGTGGGGTCCTGTGGTTTGGCTTCATTTTGTCTTAAGAAGGGAGGGGGACTCTTTCAACTTATGTCTGCAGGATTCCTCAGGACAAGGGTATGTCACACACGGGTGTACTCTTCCCTGCAATTTAGGGGGTATAGTCCCTCTGCAGAGCCCCCTTCCTGGACTCACAGCCCCCCTCATGTGGAAACCCTTCTTTGCTTGTCCAGATTAGGTTACGAGAACCCTACCTAGGATTATCTGGTGGTGAAGACATTAACGTGCTCACCCTGTTCCCTGTGCACTGGGGCTGTGGCTCGTTTTTTAATGCTTTTTTGTTAGAAATAACTCGTAGCCCACTCCTTATTAAAACCATAGAAAACAGGTTTTGTAAGAAACCTTCGAAACGGATCTTCTCGGACCTGTTCTTGTCCATCCCTCGTGCACCCCCATCAAGGGGTCCCTCCATCTCTCCACGGAAAGCTCCAGTAGCTAGGTATTCACAATTCCCAGAAGCAGCCTGGTCTGGCTCAGAGCACTCCTGACTTCCAGAGATTTCTCCATTACGTGGAGTTCAAATTGATCTCCCAGTCACTTTCGTCTGCTTGGGAATTATGAGTGGGAATTCCGAAGTCAGGCTCTATGGCTTCAAACCCCTGCGTTGCCAGCAGCAAGCCATAGGGCTTGGGCAAGTCACCTGATGGCAGCTGGCCACGCTGCTTCAGCCGCAGAATGGAGATGACGATCAGAGCCAGCGTCACGGGGCGTCTCGGTCATGCATGCAGGGTCTAGAACTGAGCTCCTTAAATGTTAGCCGGACCCCATGTGCCCCGTTGTACTCCATGGACAAATGCCCAAAAACTAGAAGGGGAACTCTAAGTCTGGACGTATCTAGCGTTTGAACTCTTGCAAGGAGGCTGATGTCAACCCTACATGATGATCTCCTGGATGCCATGAGCTTCTCCGCAGCCTCTCAGCTGACACGGCTCTCCACGCCTTCCCTGTCTTGCTTACTTTCCCTTGGACATGGGCTCATTTATAGCCCCTCAACCTGGTTTATTTAAGCCGCTCCTGTCAGAGTATGGTGCCTGGAACGGGAGTGAATACCGCAGCATGACGTGCCTTGAGCAGAATGGACAGGGCGGACCACTTCTTGCTTTTTTTCCACTGAAGCCCTGAGCAGGCCATTGGAGATGCCTTGACTTTGTTGTCGTTAATGGTCACAGTGTGCTTGCCCAAAGCGGATCAAGTCCAAGAAAGCTGGAAGCCTCGCACACGCACTTCTGCTCTCCACAGTGGGCCGCAGATTTGGGGCAGAGCCCTCCAGTCAGATCCCAGCTCTGTCCTGCCGGCTGTGGGACAGTGAGCGCGCTCTCCGAGGCTCAGTCTCCTCATCTGTGAGACAGACAGTGTTAACTACGCCTGCCTCACAGCGGCCGCTAAGACGGGAAAGCGAGACACCCGGAAATGACTGGCAGCCTGCCCGAAGTGAACCCCCGCGGTCACCCATGTCCTTATTGCATTTTCTATCCCAGGTGCAGGACGCAGCCCAGTTCCACTGTAATTCATGTTTCAAAGACACAAATTGATTCCAACGTGCTTGATGTATTAGGGGACGATTTGAACCTAAGACAAAATTTTCCTTTCGGCTCAGGGGTGATTTCATCGTTGAGAAATGCTAAGTGAATACAGAGTACGGCACCCAGTGAACCCGGCGCAAAGGACACACAGTATTCTGCACCTCAAACACCAGCCAGCTCTCAAGGTTCCGCGAGGCGCCCCGGATACACCTGTTCCCAGAGTTCCGCGAGGCGTCCCAGATACACCAGCTGACACACTGTGCTTCTGACTTCACTAACATCTCACACCGCTCCACAGCAACCCGCCAGCTACGATCCTTCCCACGCCAGTGCCTCAAGCAAATGTTGACCTTTTTGCAGGGAAACGGCCCCAGTCGTGGCAGGACTTATTTCTTACCCACCTAACATATGGAAAACCACGCTGGCATTTCTACTAGGTTCCTACTTCTTCTTCTTCTTTTTTTTTAATTTGTAAGTGTCACTGATGAAGTTTCTGGGTGTGAGGCCCAAACCCCTTCCGTCTCATAAGTGGTGTGAATTTTATTTCGGGATTTTGCCCAGCACGGTGATTTTTAGACACACATAGGTCACAGCACAGCAGAAGTGATTATAATGATCTCTGCTAAGTGTTCTAGACTCCCAAGATGTTCTGATCCTGATTCTGTTACTCATAATAGTTGATATTTCTAACCTTCATGTCCTGCACATATTGCATGATGATAAAATATTAAATATCTGCACATCGTCAAGGGGCCGGGCTATATTCTAGAATGAAGCATTTTCAGGGTAATAATGAGGCTTAAATAATGTTATCAATTTAATAAGCGATTTTCTGTATGAGCTTCAGGAGGAAAAGACTTCTTCCCCCACTTGTTGAAATCCTTAAGAACCACGGGGCCGTGGTCATTGGACGGTACATAAGGAATTCCTTGGTGCCATCTCCTTACTCAAGAGACAAGCCAGTGTGGCCCTGGGGATTTTCAGTTCTGCAAACTTGGAAAAATCAGGTTTCAGGTTTTCCCGGCTCCCAGGTCATGGCCGTTCTCACACCGGGCTGAGTCCCAGGTTACAAGTCGTAGAACTTCATGCCTGTGTAACAATAACACAGCAGCTCATCCCAAGCCAGATGTCCCTTACCACAGGATGGTTTTGTACAACACACAGCTGTTTGGGAGAAGCTTTCCAAAGGGCCGGATGCCAAGAGGCAGCCGACCGGGGCAGCTAGGACCTGTCACCCCATCCCGGGGGGCGCTGCCCCAAAAGGGGCTTTGTGCTAGATGGAGGGCAAATGCAGCCTCAATAGCCCACACCCGTAAAAGGAGATGAGGGGAGCCCAGTTGGGGCAGTCTGTTAAGCTTCTGACTCTTGGTTTCAGCTCAGATCTTGACCCCAGGGTTGTGAGATCAAGCCCTGTGTTGGGCTCCACCTCAGTGGGGAGGCTGCTTGGGATTCTCTCCCCTCTCCCTCTGACCGTCCCCCCATTCATACTCTCTCTCAACTAATAATAATTTAAAAAAAGAAAAAAGAAGGAAGACAAACCCAGCTCCTTCCAAGTAAGCCTCTCTGCTCCCAATTCCCTTCCCTATAAAATGGGGTTGGGAGGGGAATGACTTTAGGGCTTTTGAAGCCCAAAAAACCCTTCATTTGCCAGTGGGATAAAAAGTACACTACTGGTATTGTTTATAATGACAAAATCAGGCCAGGAACACCTCCCTCAGTCACTCCGTATAAACAGTGTTTCGGTTGTACTAGAACAATTCTGGCTAATCCCATGTTTACGCCATCAGATGAATTAATCCATCATGCGTTGCATAATCGTCGAACTTGTAAGGAGCCTCCACATATGTTTTCATGTATCTATTCATGTACGTGTTTATTAATTAACTAATTTCCTTCTCCACTTATTTATGTCCGTGGAACCTCCTGGCTTGGCTCATTCATTCCCCCGTTGGTTGGTTTGATGGCCTAGAAGAGCTACTGCGTGGCCAGGGCCTACAGTGCAGAAGGTATTAGAGGGCGTGCAGCAAAAATAGATCTCCTTCTCTCCCCCGCTCCCACCTCACCTGGGAGAGGCATCCACTTCGTGCCAAATGAGAATGTGCGCCTGTTTCCAGTGCAGCCCGTGTGCCCGTAACTCTGTGCGCGGCGCCGACTTAACCGTTTTTCCAGCGCTTCTCCGCTGCGATGCTTCTGCCTCCCAGGCACAGCAGGCAGGGGCTGGGGACATTTTTGGTTATCACGGCTGGAGGTGGGCTGTTTCTGGCCTCTTTGGTGCATCACAGAGAACCACCTGACCCAAATGTCCCTAGCGCAGAAGCGAAGACTGTCTAGATTTTATTGTTATCGTTTTTACTTCTTAAGCTACTGTGACTACCGCAGAACGGGATCTCCGGTTTGTTTTTTGGATCCGCAGCTCCTGGCAGAGAGCAGGGCTGTCCCAGGAAGTACGCTTTGAAAGCATCGATGACTTCATGACGGGTGGGAGACGTTTGAGATGAATAAAATGAAATGGGAGGTACCGTGAGCTCCTCCTTCTCCAACTCTGAAATTTCCAGCCATTTTCTACAACACCCATCAGCATTCGACCCAAGAGCCCCAGAGGAGGCACAGCACTAGAAGGAAATTTCCTAGTCTGGAGACAGCCGCTGGAGAAGCCCGCTGCCTGGACGAGGTCCCCGGTCCTTCACCTGTCCTCATTTACAAAGACAAATTATTAAAATAAACAGAAAGCTCGCCTGGTTTTTTTCAACGATGAGGCCAGTCACCCTCCATAAAAGGCATTAGAACCCACATCAGTGAGAGGGTTGGAAGGTGTTTCAAGTTCATCAAAAGGCATGAAAAGGAGGGCATTCTTTGTATCTGTGCTTTCGGGAAGTTTTCAGGATTGATCGTTAATTGAAATCAGAGCCGCTCACAAAGCAAACCCCCTTTATGGAACGCAGTGCAAAGAGCAAACCTAGAGATGACCTCTACCATCAGAAGCTGGACTGAGATATTATTTTTATGGGGAAAATGGATCTCTTTAATCAGCTTTAAAAAAAACATTGTGAACAGTCACTTCTCTTATTTAAAAGTTTGACTTTACTTTCATCAATTTATAATCAGAGTTCCTCTGGTATGTTTGATTCCTGACAAACAAGGATAAAAGTCTTGTGCCCCCATTGCTAATGAGATGATAAAACAGCAGGGATCAAGTTTTTAATTACTACAGGCGAGGCACTGGAGAGGTACGGATGATATTTTCCATTGCACTTCTAAGTTGTAATTTCAGGCTTATGACAGACCTGCTGAGCTCCACTGTCTTTGATGATCACTCATTTTTCTCTCCTGAGAACACACAAAAATTTCTGAGCTGGGGTCCTGGGGGGCTGGCAATTATTGGCGTAACCTGGTGCAGGTTTCCTCTCTAACCATTATGCTCGGTAAGGACCCCGTTTCTTAATGCCTGCCGTATCCCAAAAGGGAAATTGGACACTAGAAATGCCTGTGAACTTTCCCACTCAAACGACACCCATTCTCCCTCTACCAGCATGGGCTCTCCATTAATAATAAAATGCTTAATTGAATTGGGAGATTTCTAATATAGACTTTTTCATTCCTCTTCAAAGTCAGGCTTGAAATTTTTTCAAAAACCTTATTTTTATATACTTTTGTAGACACGTATTATACTTTGCACGCCATGCTATTTAAACATTTCTAACAATATTCTTTTGGTTACCGCAGACAGTGGATAATTGGGATTTTTAAAGGTGCCATTTTGGGTCAAGTGCGCGAAACGTAAAGGTTGCACACTCCTCACCTTGATTGCAATGGAAGCGGGGAGTGGTTTCCATTAATTCTTGTTTTCACAAGACACACACACACACACACACACGCCCCTCACTGGATGGTCAGAGTACTCAACAAATATGCCTTAATCCAACATCTGTTTTTAGCCATAAAAACCAGAGCACAGAATTAATCCGACATATGGACAATCACCAACCCAACAAGAACCCAACCAACTAGGTTATCAACCATCTACCCAACTCATCAAACAACGAATCTTTGATCATTCAGGTAATTCCTAAATAATGAAATAGTGATGAGCGTCGGAACCACAAACGTTGACTCAATCTACTGAGTAGTTTAAATTTCTAAGATTTTGGATCAGACACACAAAAAGGAATCCTTCTCTACTACATTGGGAAAAGCTCACTAGCGAAAAGAGATCGACAAATATTTATTTAATAAATAATAACATTATTTATTATAATTAATTATATATTAATATTTGTTATTAAATAATAATAATTTACAAATTATTATTTTTTATTATTGCAAATAATAAACATAAATGGACCTTTTTTTGGTCCACCCACCTCTCAAAGAACCTAAATGTGCCATAGCCTCTGGGAATTTCTAGTGTTATCAGAACAACTTTTATCATATCTGTGAAACACAAAGACTAGATACTTGCAACATCTTTTCTTTGTGAAGGGACATTAAAAATGTTCTTTTTTAAGAGAGAGAGAGTGCGGGGAGGGGCAGAGGGAGAGGGAGAGGGAATCTCAAGCAGGCGTCATGCCCAGCACAGAGCCCGACACAAGGCTCCATCCCACAGTCCTGAGATCATGACCTGAACCGACATCAAGAGTTGGATGCTCAACCCACTGAGGCACCCAGCTGTCCCTAAAAATGTTTTAATTGCATAACTCATACATAACACAGAATTCCTGCTGCTTGGATTAGTCAGAATCAACCAGTTGCTGCAAAGAGCAGCGCAGAAGCTCAGTGACTGAACACAGCAGATCTATGTTTCCCTGATGCACGTGGACCAGCCTGGTTGGGTGCAGCGCCCAGAGGAATCCTCAGCTCCTTGCATCTGGCAGTGCCCCCCATCTTTATAGCTACTATAAATAATGCTTTCTAGCTGTTGAGAGCTTCGTTGATAGCATTTCATTTCATCCTCAGAGAGTCTTGGGAATTAGACAGATGTTAGTCTTATTTACAGAGGAGAAAACTAAGGTTCAAAAATAGTGATTGCCTTATAAGAGGTCACCCAGCTACAAACAGCTAGAACCGGAGGCTGGTTTGCTTACTCGTCTTCCCCTGTGATGTCTGCTGGGCACCGTGCCTGCCTTGATTAATAAAGTCCTTGGTCCTTCAGAAGTACTTATTATAAGGCCATTAGGCTGCAGATAAACAGTATCGTCAGACATGCAATCTTCGGCATGCCATCTTCGGCATGCCATAATTCGAAATGAAATTGACCATAAAATACGACTAATCAAGCAACAGAGATCATCTCATTTTTAATGATGTACTCGTGTATGTAATTTCAAGTCTACAAACTTCAGTAAAATTTAGTATACACAGACCGAAGAAGTACCCCAGCTATCAAAGTGTTTTATCTTCAAGTTTGCTTGCAGATCTGATCCTAGGGAGGGCAGCCATAATTTTAATTGTAGTGTGAATAACCTTTTCATAATTCTAGAGACAGTGGTGTCGTTAAACCCTATATGTATCTCATGGCAAACCAGAGAACAAGGGATAGATATTTGGAGGAAAATGATGGTTCAATATAATTATTGGAATACATTCATATGGATGGAGAAATGGTTAAAACATGAGTTTTAAAAAAACGTTTCCTTCAGAAATGTATAGATCTGAACCTTGTCATTGATTAAACTCCCCAACTATGAGATTTTTTGGAGGCAAAACCATTGGTCAAGTAGGGTGGATTTGGGGCAGTTAGGTAGGTAACAGCAGATCATCAGGGTTAGCTGATGGGTTGATGGTTTGAAGCCAGGAATGGACTAGAGAGAGCGTAAGGGTTTCTGCCCATTGACCCCAGTAATCATGGAGATGGATGGATTCCTGTAGAACGCCAGCCACTGTGCTCAGAATCCCACATATGTTATCTCAAATCCATACAACAAAAATGCAAGGTAATAGCACATATTTCTTCTCCCTTTTCTGTTAATCAAAGACACATGGAGAAAAAGTAACAGGTGCAGTCTCATTTATAGTCAGATCTGAGTGATTTCTAATGTCGGTGTCGGAATTATTGCCATTTACAACACGGCTCTCACCAGGAGAGACAAGCTGCCAGGTCTCTGCTCCCGAGGGGTCGTGTGTCCCAGCCGGTGTGGATAACGCTGCCGGGCCACTGGGTTGTCCTACCACGTACCCAGTGTGTCTTTGTGCCTGGTTGTAAAGTGGCTTGGTAATGACATCTGGCTCGCTGTGTGGATTATGCAGGATGTGCTAGGTGCTGCTATTATGCCTTTCAGCGTCCCAAGATCATGGGTAGATCAGGAGTCAAAGCACCAATGCCGACTACCGCACTGGTCATGAGAAATCTGAGGACATGTGCGCCTTCAACGTCCCCTGCTGGCCGTCGTCTCAGCAAAGGGAGCATCCTCAGCCTCCCTCTAAAGAAAAATTGATACCACCGCCTACGAGCACTCCGTCCCTTTAGAGAGTCAGAGATGACCCAGGCCCGCCCATGACTTCAGAAAGCAAACGAGAGACAATCGGAGGTCATGGGTGGACTTGGGTCATCTCTGACTCTCTAAAGGAATGGATTTGGGTAGAGGCTCTCCTTGTCCACCCTTAGTGCTGAGACACCCACCATGGGTGCCTTCTACTCTTCGTGCCTTTGATCCCCACAGGAGTGGTTCAGACAGGAGTGAACTGGGGACAGAGTTCCTGAACTTCTTGAATTTGAGGTGCAGGTGAGAATTGTGTCCTTGGTGTCGTTCCCTCTCCCCAGCCCCAACTTTATAAAGGTTGGTGACTGGTCCTGGGGTGCAAAGTCACCTCCTCCATGATATGTCTCCGTCCTCTGCATCTAAGTGGATGAGGCTATGACCCAAGACTCATGCACAAAGCCATTTCCGATCCAGGATGCCATCAGCTTAAAAATGTTAAAAAATGGGGACACCTGGGTGGCTCAGTGTGTTAAAGCCTCTGCTTTCAGCTCAGGTCATGATCCCAGGGTCCCAAGATCATGACCTGAATTGGGCTTTCTGCTCAGCAGGGAGTCTGCTTCCTCCTCTCTCTCTTTTTCTCTCTGCCTGCTACTCTGCCTACTTGTGATCTGTCAAATGAAAGGATAAAAGCTTTTTTAAAAATGTTAAAAAATGTATAGACCTTCATGAAATACAAACTATGAAATTGAATGTATCCATGAGCTTCTTAGTATATAAAAAATGACTATACCTGATTACTTTTTAAATTCCTTTCTACAATCTCTAAGGCTATAAGAATAATAGGAAAACATCTTATTTATTGATTTCTTTTTGTAATACATTTGGTTAAATGGGATCCCCCAACAGTCAAATTTGTACTTAGCACTCTGCTTTCAAGAGAAAAGTGAGTAAAGCTTTTGAATTATCATCTGTGGTGTGATGGCTAATGTCAGGAGTCAGTTTTGACTGGGCTAAGGGATGCCCAGGTGGTTAAGTGTGACTATGAAGGTGGTTCCAGGAAGGATTTGCAGGCAACGGGTAGATGAGTAGAGAGTGGCCCTCACCAACGTGGGTGGACACCATCTAACCCTTTGGGCGCCTGAATACAACAAAAGAAAAACAGAAGAAGAGGGAAGTTTTGCTTTCTCCTCCTGAGCCAGGATGTCCACATTCAGTCCTAAGACACCAGAGCTCCTGATTCTTGGGTCTTTGAACTCCAGGACTATACCAGCATCCCTTGGTCCCCCAACTCAGGTTCAAGACCTTCAGCCTCAGACTGGAAGGTCCACCATTGGCTCCTGTGGTTCCCAGGCCTTGGCGTCAGACTGATTAATGCCCCCAGCCTTCCTGGTTCTCCAGATTCAGATGGCAGATCATGGGACTTCTCAGCCTTTGAAATCACATGAGCCAATTCCTAAAATAAACCTATCATAAGTGAACAAATGATTATCCTATAAGTTCTGTTTCTCTGGAAAGTCCTGACTAATACATATGGCTTAGGAACTCCCCAGGCCCAATGCCCTGTATTTGGACAGTGCGAGGTATGACTCCTCTCATGAGCGCTAGGCACTTTTGCCTTCATGGGCCCTTTCTTCCATTAAAAGAAAATAGTCACATTTATATTTATGGTTCTGTTGATATAAAGACTAATGTAATACAGGACAGATTATATCCCTTTTTCCCTTCTGATTTTAAAGGAAATTAAAACATTTCTGTGTGGTCCTAACAGTATCAGGGTTCTTGTGCCTACTGTGTGTAATGGCTCAGTCCACTCTGTGTCTGGCCCTTAAATATTACATAATGAAAATTGACATTGAAAGTAATGGCCCTCAGAATAAGATATTTAGCCACCAAAGGTATAAGTTACTCATATGCCACATGTAATGAAATAACGTTTTTCTAGAGCTTACTAGGTGTCAGACATTGTTCCAACTGTTTTTACATTTGCAAACTCAGTGCTTGGAGCTACTTTATTATGTGGTTACAATCATCATCGTCATGATCATTCCTGCCACCACCATCATCGCCATCACCATCACCATCATTACCATCACCATCACCATCATCACCATCATCATCACCATCACCACCACCATCATCACCACCATCACCACCAGCATCATCACCACCATCATCACCACCATCATCATCACCATCATCACCATCATCATCACCATCACCACCACCATTATCACCATCACATCATCATCACCACCATCATCACCACCATCATCATCACCATCATCATCACCATCATCACCATCATCACCACCATCACCATCATCATCACCATCACCACCACCATCATCACCACCATCATCATCACCACCATCATCACCACCATCACCACCACCATCACCACCATCATCATCATCACCACCATCACCACCACCATCATCATCACCACCATCATCACCACCATCATCATCATCACCACCATCACCACCACCATCATCATCACCACCATCATCACCACCATCATCATCACCATCATCACCATCATCATCATCACCACCACCATTACCACCACCATCATCACCATCATCATCACCATCATCATCATCACCACCATCACCACCACCATCATCATCACCACCATCATCACCACCATCATCATCACCATCATCATCACCACCATCATCATCATCATCACCATCACTATCATCCTCATCATCCACCATTGCCAGCATCATTATCACCATCCTCTTCATCTTTATCAACATCATCATCATCATCATCTCTATTTTATTTTATTTTATCTGACAGAGAGAGACAGAGAGAGAGGGAACACAAGCAGGGGTAATAGGAGAGGGAGAAGCAGGCTTCCTGTGGAGCAGGGAGCCCAATGTGGAGTTCGATCCCAGTACCCCAGGATCATGACTTGAGCCAAAGGCAGATGCTTAACGACTGAGCCACCCAGGTGCCCCATCATCTCTAGTTTTAGAGAGGTTGAGTGACTTGTCCAGGGTCACACACCAAGAAGCAACAACGAGGGGATTTAAGCACAAGTAGTATGACCGCAGACCATACTCTGAACCTTCCACCCTCACCACCTCTTGCACGCTCAGTGCTTATTTGAGGCAGCCAAAGTAGACTTACTGGTAATATCTTCCTTCCCTAAAACATGTTAATATTTAACAGAAAAGCATCGAATTTCCAAATAAACAAGGAAAATACTTTATTCCTTTGATTCTGCTCAGCGTTTTATTATTCTGATCAGGATTAATGGGAATTTAAAAATGTAATTGCATGCAGACTCTTTTGTAGAAAATATTATTTTTAACAAATACCAACTTTATGTAAGTTCTCTTTATGTACCTATCTTGTTAGAGTTATAGCAATATAGATGCAATTTTCTTGCTTTTTTCCACCTTAATGTTATTTTTATGCAGTGCTCCCCTGTATTAATGTAGCTGCCGTGCTTGGTAATCTGAATATTTATATCATATTTGATTATACTGGCAAACCACGGTCTCCCAGCGGCATAGAAGCCTCCCCAATCCTCTACCATTATAAAAACTCAAACTATAAATATAATAAAGTATTTTTAGATGAGTGGTTTCCTGGCTTATATTCCACAGGGCGGGATTTTTAGGTTAAAAGTATGGATAATTTTATAGCTGTTTTCACATATATCTTTATGACTATGTTGAATAAATTATTTTATAGCAAATGGAATATACAACAGCTTACGATAACTTCTAAAATCTAGTTATATCAGTCAGGATGGCTTTAGCTACAAGTAACAGAAGACTATTCAAGATGACCCAACATCATCATTTTTGGAGGAAAAATGGTTTCAGGTATTTGCTGGAACCCCATGTTTTTCCACCTCCTCCCCTACATCCTTTATATGGTGGTTTATCCTTTCGCACGGACTCCCATCAGGATCCCAACGTAGCTGCTCGAGTTCCAGAGGGAGAACAAGGTGGGAGGAAGCAGGGTATCTTGTCATCATGACCAGCAGATTGTGGCAAGGATCAGGTGAACAATCATGGTATTCGGCCAGATGGGAGCAGTGAAGAAGTGGTCAGATTCTAGAAATATTTTGAAAATGAGGCTGGGAGAATTTTCTGATGGTTGGATGTGGGTCGTGCAGGAGACACATCGAATATGATTATAATATGGTCCTAGATCTACCTGTGCCCCCAATGGGGGATCTTTCAGATGAATAAAGAAACAAAAGTGAGGGGCACCTGGGTGGCTCAGTCAGTTGAGCATCTGCCTTCAGGTCGAGTCGTGATCTTGGGGTCCTGGGATCGAGCCTCGCATTATTGGGTTCCCTGCTTGGGTTGCGGGGGGCTGCTGCTTCACCCTCTGCACCACACTTGTGCTCTCCATCACTATCTCTGTCTCTGTCTCTCTCTCAAATAAATAAACAAAATAAAATAAATTTAAAAAACTAAAAAAGAAACAAAAGTGGCAGCCATTATCTCTATATGGGTGTGTATACACATATCTAGGTAAATTGATAGAAAAAGGCATAGAGACGGATTGCAGAGCATTGACAGCCGTCATCACTGGGAAGAAAACTCGGGGCGTGGGTGGGAGCAGCGGGAGAGAGGATGGGCTTCCGGTTTTTACACCTTGTATTTGGTTCCCATCATCTACTAAGAGCAGTACCTCCTCTACCACCTATGCGATGTTTTTAAATCTTTGAAACAAGTTCCAGAAATTAAATTTTCCGGGTATAGCAATATACCCAAAATACAGGGCAATATTGGGATGAAGCTGGGCTTTATAGCATGGCACTACTGGAGTAATATTTAAAAGAATACATATGGAGATGGAGAGCTAGATCTTCTTACAGGGACAAAGATGACTCTGGAAGGAGGCGTAAAAAAGTGATAAGAATGGAAGGCTGTGGGCAGAGGACGTAGGAAGTCACCGGCCGGGGTGGGGGGGGTTGTAAATTCCTTTCCACTCAATAACTTTTAGAATTTGCTATCTTGTACATGTATTACCTACTTAAAATTAGTTACTTAAGTGTTAAAGGAAAGAAAGAAAAAATTTAGATGTCCAAGTAATAAATTAATACGCATAAAATAATAATGAAGCTTCCCAACCATTAGGACCCCTTGGGCTATCACCATTTCTTCAGACGTCTGGGTGACAGGTGGACAGGCAAGGTGGTTTGGAGAAAGTCCCCTAAGAGATTCTATACTTTCTCAGGATCAGGCACAGGAGGAATGGATCTGGGGAGCTCCGTGTCTAAACTGAAAGATGAAACAGACTAATTCTAAAAGTATCCAATCATCCAAAACCAGTAGATATTGGTCGAACCATGCCATGAAGATAGGCATTTGCTTGCTTGCTAAGGACAAGATAAAACGTTATGTTATTTTTGTGGAAAAGAGAAACTCTTAAAATAACAGTAATACCACCAAGAAAACTACAATGATCTCTCTGACTTGAGAAGCCATTTGAGAGTCTTTCAGTGCAGAACACGGGGACGAGGACGGGTTGACAACAGAGCGGGAAGACCACCATGCTAGCGGACGTGTTGTTTCTAAGTTTCTAAACACGTTTAAATGTTACCAGTTAGCAGCATTGTTGTTGGTCTTGCTTTTAGTTTCTCCCCCTCACAGAATCACTTCCTTTCCCTTCTTGTTTTTTACACACCACCCACGGAGGGACCGAGTGGAAATAAATTGGGGGAGAAGGGAGCTAGGTCAGAACTGACGCAAACCCAGCCACCACTCCGGCGAATGAATGAACGAAGGTTCGAGCCTAGCAATCCACTTTTCAACAGCCTGAGAGTAAAAGCCAGCATCCTTTAAAGGCGAACGTGTTTTGTGTCCGCTGTTGAAACAGGCACATGGAAAAGTCCATCTTGCGATAAGCAGAGGAAAAGGGGTTAAGTTGTTGACAAAATCTTGGCTTTCCTTCCAGAGAAGGTCAGTGGTTGGTGTGCCATCACATTCTGAACGGCAGAATCTTTCAAAAAAAATTAAATTATCTGGTTAGCAAAAGGTCTGGCGCACAGATGCGGGTCATCTACCCCAGGGCCGGGGAGATGAAAGGCTTTTCCTAGCCATTGGTGGTGGAGTTAGCACATTAGTACCCTATCTCTCTGTCCCCACCGCTGTTCACACGCAGGGATCCCGGGAGACAACCGTGCAGACATGCGATGGTCCCCCTGCTATGTTAAAAATGCATTTCTATTTTTTCAAGCATGCTTCGATTAAAGAGGGCACATCTGTTTTAAGTCCTCTTTTATGAAAATTACTGAGCTTCCTCAGTGCGCTTATCTTTTAATTTCGAAATTCTTTGTAGCAATAACTTGAGATAATAACCAACCATATTTCGGGCCCCTTCAAAAAATAAAGGGGGGGAGGAGAAAAGAAAGCATGAATGAGCCATGTTAGAGCTTTGAACTCAGTCTCTAATCCCCCCCTTTGGGCCCTGGTGGAAAGGGCCCCCTCATTTGCGTTTAGAACGGCTGAGCCCCGCCTTGATCACCGTGCAGGGTCTGGCCACCGCAGAGAGTCGGCCAGCTCGACCCGCCAGGATTATTCATCAAGTCCCCGGCAGGGGGGAGCCGCCTCTCACTTCCAGGGAGGCGGCAGCAAGTGGTCCCAAGTGTTCCCCTTGCCTTTCTAAGCCTCTGTACGCCGCTTCAGGCCCTTTGACGGTTTCTCCCCTCTCCCTCCCTGTCCAGGACACCAGGTTGCTTTTTAATCCTTAAATCTCCCACCCCAGCATTTTTGTTTTGAATAGCACATGATAGGCAAGGTTTATTTTGCCGTATGTCTTTCCACTCTTCAACTGTCATTCCAGGCTCAGGCCCTTCCCAGATGCCATCAGGGGTGGAACAGGCCTGAGTCCGAACAGCCCAGATGTGCCCTCTGCACCTGGACCCATCCCTTCGGTGCTGTCTAAGTGTCGGGTTCGCAGGACAGTTGGGAAAGAGAACACACAGTTCTGTTTGTCGGGGCTTAAGGAAGAGGTGGGGGGTCCTGAGGCTTGAGTCTGTGGCTGACCGGCTGCTTGACTGTGGGGTGATGGCCTTCAGTCCGAGACCTCTGAAATCTTGCTTTCCTTCCCCATCTGATGGGGCTACTGATGCTCCCTGGCACGTCTGTCATCACCCGAAGGAAGCGATTCCTGGCTGGCCGAGGTGTTTCACTGTGTGCTACACCGACAGGCTGAAGGTAAAACAAGACAACACGGGGTAACTGACTCCTTCTTGTCCAGCCCTCGGGAAGCCCAAAGGCTTCCATCCCAGAAACAACCCACGGCAACGCTCATGTCTTCAAGAGCGACCTGGAAATTTCCTGAATTAAAAACCACATAAGGCAGGAGATGATAATCTAATTTAGAGAAACTCTACATGTTTGCCTTCCCCTTCCCCCTGGGCAATGCAGGATCTTCCTGTCTCAGTGGAGACGGTCAGAAATAGAAGTGAAATCTGGAATTACCAGTCCCGCTGGGGTGAGCAGCTCCGATCGTCACTATTTCTGTGGGACGGGCAGGACCTGAGCCGTCCAGTCAGAGCACATTCTCTGCCTTTCCGTGAGACATTGGACATTGAGCTTATATATGACTTAAAAATGAACGGAATTATAAACCTCGCTCACCACCAGCAGGCACTTACTGTGGCTCTGCTATGCACAAGAAGGCCTAGGCTAGGTACTCAGGAGACATGCAGGTCAACAGAGGGATGGGTTTTCAAGACCCCAGATAGCTGGAGACAGGCGTTCTATCAAAAGAGAAAGGGCACGCCTAATTCAGGATATTATTCGATGAATGTTTTACCTTCAGCCTGTTGGCATAGCACACAGTGGAACATCTCAGCCGGTCAGGAGCCTCTGTTTGCAGAACGAGTTGCGCGGACGCTTGTTCGGAAATTAATGAACAATGTCATTCGTGGTTCTGGGAGCATAATCAGAAGGAGACAGGCAGAGTCCACTGCTATAAGGGCCACACATGAACTTGCAAGGAGGGGGAGGACAGAAAATAGCCGTGCAAGCAAATACAAAATCGAATTTCAGATAGGGATACAAGCGAGGAGGGAAACAGAGCAGGGGGATGGGGTCAGGCGTGAGTGATGCTGGTAACACTGAAGCTGGGCCACTCCGGGGGAGGAGGCAGGACAGCGAGGTGAGGAGGTGGGACTGGCCGGGTGAAGGGGCGGGGCCGGCCAGGCGAGGAGGTGGAGTCACCCAGGTGAAGGGGTGGGCCTGGCCAGGTGAGGAGGTGGAGCTACCCAGGTGAGGAAGTGGGGTCACCCAGGTGAAGGGGTGGGGCCGGCCAGGTGAAGAAAGCCAAGGCTGGGACAGAGCTGGCAGAAGAGTGGAAAGTTGAGGCTGGAGAGAGTCGGGCTACATCATCTCTTGTGGTTTCGTGGGCTTTGACGTGCACAAGAGTCACGGCCAGATCTTGACAAAACGTGCGTCCTGGTTCAGTAGCCTGCCTGGGGAGACAGTGAGACTTGCATTTCTAACAAGCGGCTGGGATGCTCCTCCTCCAGCTGCACTCAGAGTGGCAGGGACTGGAGCCACGGCTGTGCACCGGGCCTCGATAGAACCACCACCCTCAGAGGTTGGGACCCCTCCCATATAGCTGTCACCTGTACCCAGTGCTGAGAGTCTCAAAGCCACCAGAAGCCGGGGGCAGGAGCCACCCACTGGCCTCCGGAGAGCAGGTTTGTGACTGTATTTGTGGGATGGGTGTGCTGACCACGACGGGCTGACAGAGCCTTCCGGACGCTGGAGGTATCTGCCCCCTGGAACTGGGAGGCAGTTCTCTGAACGCGCAGGGATGGGACAGTGAGGATTCTGCATCTAACGTCCGTTCCCCAGTCTGACCACGGGAATGCCTGGCTTCTTCCTGTCTGGATGACAAGACCTCTGTTGTACGATGGTTGCTGGGTTCAGAGCTTTTCGCAGGAGGTTTGGGATGGACAGTCAAGTGTCAGGACAGGGGACAGTGGCCAGCCCTGGATACACTCTTCCAGCTGCTGCGATGTCTGGCCCCATCATGCTGTCTAAATGGGCCCCCAAAAGAGGTGTCATCAAGTCCTCTCCCTGAGAGGGAGGCTGGCAGAGTTCAGACCAGGCCCCAGGTGCCAAAACCTGAAGATGGGTTGGTGGGTGGGCAAACGGACGGACAGACGGACAGTAAAGCAGCGGAAGCACACTTGATGGCAGCCTCCAGGGGTGGGCACTCGGTGTTCTTCCTACAATTCTTCCTATTTTTCTATACGTTTGAATCATTTCATAATAAACTCCTGGGGTGGGGGGGTTGGACGTCAGGCCCCTTGTCTTTCCCATTCTGCCAGCCAAGACACCGTGAGAGCTTATAGAAATGGAGCAAGTTTCATGTGAGAGCTCGGTGTCATTCCACTGTCACTCCTGATAGCCTCATCAGCACCAAGGTCGTCGTTTAGGGGGGTAATCAGCACCAAGGTCATCGTTTAGGGGGGTAATCAGCACCAAGGTCATCACAAGGTAATCTGCAACAAAATCCCCAAACGCGTATCTGGGAGTAAATTTATTTTTTAATGTTGAGAAGATTTCTCAAGAAAAGCCTCTTGCCATCTAATTTGGGGCAGTGTATAGAAGTCTTTTGAACTGGGCTGTCTGGAGACACCGTCCACCATCCCCTTTCTAGAGAGCACCCAACTGAGGATGCCACGGATCTCCACCTTCTTTCCCGGCCCCCCTCTGTTGGGAGGAGCTGAGCTGGGCTGAGGACCCTGCACTGTAGCCACTGGGGGCCCGCGAGGCCATCGCGACCGCGAGCAATTTGGCTGGCCCCAGGGGTCAGGGACCCCGTCCCCCTGGAGGGGGATCTCAGGGAGGAGTGCATCTCCAGGGAGACACCGGGCTTTCCACCCTCCTTCTGAAGTGCGTTCAAACACTCCAGGCTGAAAACTCTTAGAAAGAAGCGTAGAGGCACGTCCCGAACAATCCCGAAAGCAGCAGACGGTCCCGAGGACAGTGTGGGGTCCGAGGGGCGGGGCCTGAGTCTCAGGCAGGGCTCGCTGAGGGGGGCGGGCCGCACTTCCGCCCCCCACTGAGCATCCCCTCTGACATGCTCGGTGCCAGGGATCCGGACCAAGGCTCGGCAAGCGAGCGCGTGTTCTCTCTCGGGTGTGACGCGCTTACCCCACAGCAGCGCACAACACCCTCCTTATCCAAACTCCTCACGTGCGCTTACACTCACTTCTGGGCCGTAAGGGTGCAGGTAGACAGAAAGCTATATAAGGTGGGTTTGTGCTGTGTGGGTGGGGGAGGGGGTGCTAAATTCGTAAAGCAGGACACCCGTCCCTATTAAAAGAAATCAAATCAAGCATTTTGTAGGGGGAAAGTGCAATGTCCCCCTTAGTCTTCTCTCGCTTCTCTCCCTCCCCCCCGGAGATAATAGTTTGGTGGGAGCCCTTTGGGATGGGTAACCAGAGAGCCCTTTGGGATGGGTAACCAGAGACGCTAGTTAAACTGGATTTTGCAAATGCGAACATGACTATTTTATTTTATTTTATTATTTTATTTTTTTTTAAGATTTTATTTATTTGCCAGAGAGAGAGAGAGCAAGCGAGTACACACAAGCAGGCAGAGGCAGCGAGAGAAGCAGGCTCCCTGCCGAGCAAGGAGCCCGATGCGGGACTCGATCCCAGGACCCTGGGATCATGACCTGAGCCGAAGGCAGCGGCCTAACCCACTGAGCCACCCAGGCGTCCCCGAACATGACTATTTTAAAAGAAATGTTCATAGCATTCCTGTAAGGGAAAGCATTTAAGTTAGGCTTGGCATGAAGATACTTCTTGTCCTTGATGGGTCTTGAGGGTCTTGAGTCTGACAAGGAGGCAGAGATGCTGATGCTCTGTCAGTGTATTTATTTGGTCCTCCTTTGCTTATACTTCTGTTAATCGGTCCATTTTTTTCATAACAGTTAAACATACTTAAAATTTGCTTCTAAAATTTTTGCTTCTTTCTTAAAAATTACTTCTAAGTTATATGTAAAATGTATATAGCCTACAAAATATAGATTATATGTAATATGGATATATAATATATAATATAAATATAGATTATATGTAATATTATTCCATACAGAAATAAATTTTAAAAATAATGAAATACGCTCTAGCTAAAATTTGATTACATTCTTTAAGAATCCCAAAGTAATACTAAAGACATTATTAATGATATTACTCATGTTATCAATCTGAAAAATGAACTAAAATATTCAGACTTAGTATTTCTGATTACCAGTGTGTACGGCTGCTAACAGAAGGCCAATTCTTTTGCAGCAAGATGGTCTAAAATATTTATTTTGAGGAAAACAAAATAATTTTCCTCCACCAGTAAGCTTTTAAGTTTAAGTTTAAGATCCCAGATCTCGTTGCATAAACGAGATGTCAACCTCTGGGTCCCTTGTAACTCAGAGATGAACATTTGTCAGGGACCACGGCCCATGTGGCAGCTGATTTCCTAAAACAGTTGGAGTAGAGGCTTATGAGTTCTGGGATCTTAAACTTCCCCCAGTCTGCAGGCAGCCCTCACCCCCAGAACAAGAGGTGGAAATGTCTGGGAGGAACGTGATGATGGCTGCCGTCCCCCAGTCTGCAGGCTCAGGAACCTGCTAGTCTGGGCCCCGTTGCCCACCTCTTGGGTTGGAGGCAAACCAGGGTGGAGACTCCGGTCCCCCGTCTCAGCTAAGCTAGTTGCAGCAGATGGCCTGGGCTCCGACCACCAGAGGCCTCCGCAGGAGATGTGAGATCTACTGTTTGCATTGCAGAGAAGGAGGGATGCCTGGAGTCCGCCCTGACCAGCGGGGATGGGACAAGGGGTCAGTGCCATGGGAGGGCCCCAGCCCCACAGCGGAGCCTGCCTTACACTCCCACACACATGCCTCCAAGCCCGATGCTCCCGCTGTCCTAGAAATTTTCATTCCTGTCCCATATAAATAATGTGGTAAGATACACGTAGCATATAATCTACCATCCTAACCACTCGGGGACATTAAATGCATTGTCGCCCCCCATGTCCAGAGCTCTGTCATCCTGCACAGCTCTGTGCCCGTCAAGCTAGAACCCCACGCTCCACTCCTCCAGCACCTGGCGGCCACTGCCCTACTCCCGTCCCTCTGGGCTTGCCAGTGTCCTTGTAGTAAATCCTTTTCCTGCTTCAATCAGCGAAAGCGGCTTTCTGCAGCTCCCAGCACAGAACGTGGCTGACCGTAAGTGCCCAGAGGGCAGTGTCTGTGTCCCCGAACCACAGGATCCTCGCCCGTGGACGGCCCGCTGCAGGGAGCACACACTCATCGTTTGCAACCAGGCAGCTCGCGCCGATGCTGACTTCTCCACTCCAGGATTCAACAGGCATCTTGGCGTTCTGCCGATAGCGTTAAAAAGAAAAATCCTTTTACATCAAGAAAAGCCAAGAGAACAATTAATAAAGACTCCATTTTCTGAAGAGGCGATCCGTGGGAACTGGAGGATTTATGTCCTTGTGATGTATCGATGCTTTTAAGGGACTTCAAAATCTGTTCTGCCCAGATTTTGGGAACCTGGGCCTGAGCAGCCCGTGCACCGCCTCACGCCCGCAATTGCCGTCGGACTCCACACGAGCTTCATAACTAATGGAATCTACAGGGAGATGTCATTTGATCTGAGATGCATCCTTTTCAGAAGAGGTCAAGGCATCGGATACAATCAATCCAACAACTGAAGAGAAAAAGGTGAAGGAAAATTGAATGTACCACTCAACAGAGTCACTAAAAAGAAAGCGAGAGAGTCTGCTAGGGATTGATCTATGTACCCCAAATTTATATGTGGAAGCCCTAACCCCCAACATGAAATTTATTGGTGGGGACTTGGGGAGGTAATTAGGTTTCCATGAGGTCATGAGGAGGGGGCCCTTGTGATAGGATTCGTCCCTTGGGAGAAGGGACACTCCAGAAAGTACAGAGCCGTGGGCCACGCTCTCTCGCTCTGTCTCTCTCTCTCTCTCTATCTCCCCACCAAGTGAAAACATAGCCAGAAGCCAGCTGTGAGCCGGCCGGGCAGGGGGCTTTCACCAGAACCCGGCCAGACCAGTGCCTACCCCGGTCCCAGACTTTCTGCATCGAGAACCGTGAGAGGCAGCTCTCTGCCGTCTGTACCACCCAGTTCGTGGCATTTTGTTATAGCAGCCGAGCTGACGAAGGACCTTGATATTATGTTTTCTGATCACGAATAAGAAGCAAACGAATGGGGCCATGCACGATACTGAGGGGATTCCGTGCCTTGGTTGGCACTGAGGTGGCAGTGGACTCGCCCGCCGACGTGCAGACGGGCTCCTGTCCAGGAATGTGCAGAGCACGCTGGCTCTTGGAGGCCCCTGTTCCCTCCTGGGCACCAGAGCAAGTGGCTTCATTCAGGGTGCATTTGTAGACTCCCATGGTGTGCCAAGGGCTGGGGGAGGAGCAGCCAGTGAATGAAAGGAGCCCCCCCACCCCGAGTTTGCACAGAGCACGACATCGGGGGCTGGAAGTACATGCTGCCCTTGGGGTGAGGCGCCCCCACCCCCCTGAGTGATTCTGCCAGCGAGCAGGGAGGAGCAGCCTCTCTCCTGCACTCACCCCTCCCCTCCATTGGCTGAAGCAGTTCACCGGAGGGGGGACTCCCTTGGCACAGTCCCAGCCTGGCACTGAGGCAGAGCGTGGAAGGGCGAGTCTACGGCTCATTGGGAACCGCCCAGAGATCTACATGAAGTCAGAGAATGAGCTGCTGTGTTGACCCCCGGGGGCAGAATACTTCAGGCAGCGTGGGAACCTGCGATGAGGGTCTGCTCGGTGCCGTCCAGGGCCATGCCACTGTGGAATGACCAGAACCTGTTTCTGTATATGATGGCTCGAGTTTGCCTGTTATGAGTAGCCAGATTCCCTTCTGCTTTCCCCAACTAAATGGAGCCCTGCTGTTGCCTGATCATCTATGGTGACATCTTGCCTGCTGAACTGTTGTGGTTCCTTGCAACCTAGCGTTAAGCACCTGGTGGCCATCTACCTGGTTTTCCCTTCCTGAAGATGCTAAGCACTCTTTCAAAAATTTGTTTCAGAAGATCTTAGAGACTGATACTTCCCTAAATGCTCAGTTTTAACTTTAGCTCTCATCTGGGATGAACTTTCTTCTTCCTGCCAGGAACAGGTGCAAGTCTGGGGCAATGGCAGCTGTCTTGCCACCATGAGGTGGCCATGATGCTCAGAATCACTCCCTATGGATGGTGAGCAGGAAGAGAAAAGAAAGCTCTGGTACCAGTAAATTTGTGACATTGCTGCATCCATCTCTCTTGACTTTTTGTTATAAGGCAAAGTAAATGGTTGATGTTTTTACCCAGTGACGTTTGAAGCTGGTTTGGTAGGTAGCAACGAAGAAAGAAAAGTTCCTGACAGATACGGGATGACAGAATATCTTAATGACAATCGCACAGGACCCATGACATGGTTGTATCATGCCTCTGGGCTGTGAAATTTCTTTCATCTCTTCCGAGAGACTTGGCAGTCCCTGCTACCATTAGTTGTCCTGCTTGGCATGTGGTGGCTAATGCTGCTCGTATCTTAGGATCATCTGTTTGTGCGTGTCTTCTTTCCCTGGATCCCCTGAAGCGCTTGGATGTTGCCTTGGAAGAAAAATGTGGAACTGGAGTCACTTCTCAAATATTTGCCTTGGCGTCTGGTTTCCAGAACCAGATTGCCATGTGGTTCTTGGATAACATTTCTCCCACCACCAAACACAACATGAGAGGGGCAGATGACAGGCAGACGTCACTGACACAGTGAAGGTTGAACTGCTGGGACCGAGCTTGAGCCCCGGCCGGAGGCTGTGACAGCTGGGTCGCCCCTGCTGCCCAGCCCTGGCTATTCTAGGACGCTGTCAAGGCAAACCAGAGGCTGAATGCAGAGATGAGAAATGGGTCTCATGGTCCATGGGGCATGAGTACTTCCCAAAGGCTGTCGCTTGCCCCTCGCTAAGGACAGTTTTGTGACTATTCCACGACTGAATTTGAGATGTGCTGAAAATGTGCTAAGTTTTTTAAAAAAAAATCTACCTAGGAGAGTAATCCGAGTTTTTTTTTTTTTTTAATGTCAGATTAGTGTTTAATTAACGTCCGTATCTCCCAAAATTGGGCGGGAGGTATTCATGTGGGTTAAATACGCTAACCCTGGGTAGACTCCACACTGAAAGGAGCAAACGGGTGTGGGAGACACGCCAGCTGCTTGCATGGATTGTGTGCAAATGGGGACGCGGCTTTGAGGACCCAGGGCACTGCGCAAAGGGAACACATCATCAGCACCAGCGTCCTTCGAACAATATGCCTGGCCCATCACTCACTCACGTGTGTTCAGCCGATGAGCAGCTCTTAGGTCCCTGCACTTGAGACCCTGACTGGCTGTTCATGAGTTCGTCCCACTGTCTCCTATCTTCCCTTCTGGGCGCATCTGTGCAAACACTCCGAAGGCACTTTCCCTTTCACGGAAACAAAGCCCTGTCTTTAAGAGGAACTCCCGAACATTCAGAGGTACAAACCCAAATGGGAGGTCCCCCACACAGCCTGCTTCAGGAACACGGGGTACAAGAGTACCAAAGCCAGGGCCCCCCAAAATGAGGCATTCCCAGTTATTCATGTGACCAGTATATTGGAGTGCTGGATAAAATCCAAAGTTGGGGATTTAGAAATATGTGACATTTTTTAGCCTAAAACCACCCACAGATATTTTCACATTTAAATACCCTTGTAAATGAAACTCCATTGTGAAATGCAGCTTTAAATATTCCAGCCTTGGAAAGAAAAAAATCCTATCATGGAGATTTCTTCCTACTCGTAAATGAGTCATGCATTTAGGGAGCATGGAGAGTTTTTATTTTTTAATTTCTATCCCTTTGATAAACAGCTATCTATGGTGACAAATATTCTATCCCTTTCTACAGAGCCCTAGAGATCCAATCCTTATTATATGATATGGTGTTATAGATCATATTATGCTGCTTGATTAATTCTAAACCAGAGGTATTAAAAAAGATTGATGGTATGTTAGGAGCATAAAATGCTTTAAAAGAGCCTTTGATGTTTACAAACAAAAAATACTTTATTTCACTGCTGAGAAGTGATTTTTTGAAAAGTTGAGATATTAGAACATATTTAAATGAGGACAGAAGACACCGGCGTGACAGCATCATTCGCTTTGAAAGAAGTGGGTATGTTTCTACAAATGTAATGTGAAGCAATTTGAGCATAGGGCCACAAAGGAGACCCCTTCTCTCCTGCTGGCAACCCCCCCCCCGAAAACAAATGCAAGTGACCCAACTTGGAAGGACATAAGTTGTAGGGTAAAGGGACAACGATACGGGTTGATTCTCATGGGAAATTTCAAGACTTGCAAATGGCTTTATTATAATATACATTCTTTACAAAGATCTTGGCAAGACCACAAGAAAGTGCATCTTTTCAAGGGTCTGGAGTTTCTTTAAAGTGATTGAGCTAGCATGCACGTGCCATCAAATGGACCCTTTTTGAGGCTATGATTCAGTGGGGTTTCAGATATCCACACAGTGGAGCCATGTCACTGTTAATTTTAGGACATTTTCATCAGCAGGGAAGGAATCCGTGTACCCCTGGCAGCCGCTGGCCCTGTCATTGGCCCCAAGCCGAGATTCATCAGTCTGCTTCCTGTCTCTGCGGACTTGCCCGTCAAGACGTCTCCCGCACCGGGGACCGTCCGGTATGTGGTTCTCGGCACCTGGCACTTCATTCCGTGCAGCACTTCCAGGTTCATCCAGTTGTAGCAGGTGTCCATAGGCGGGCGGCTTTCCTGCTGAATAATAATCCATTTGCTACATGTACCACGTTTTGCTTTCTTGTGGGTCGGTTGATGAACATTTGGGTTGTTTTCACCTTTGGCTCTTTGGTATAAGCTTTTAAGTGGATATATGTTCTCAGTTTTCTCTCATGGCTCAGGAGGCCAGACGTCTGATATCAAGGTGTGGACAAGGCCTTGTGACCTCTGAAGGTTCAAGGAGAGCGGCCCGTGGCCCTCCTTAGTCCCTACTATCCCATGGCTCATGGCCATTCTACTCCAGTCTCTGCCTCTGCCTTCATGTGGTCTTTTCCTCTGGCTGTCACTCTGTGTCCTCCCTTCTTCTAAGGACACCCATCACTGGATTTAAGACCCCCTTAAGTCCCTGATGATTTTATCTCAAGATCTTTAGCTAATTACAGCTATAAAGACTCTTTTCTAAATAAGGCCACATGCTGAGCTTGTGTGTGAACGTGAATTTAGGGGGTGGGATTGGACATCAGATGGTCAGCCAGGCAGCGTCACCCAGGCCCCCCTTGCTGGCTGCCTTTGAGCCGGCTGCCGTCGGGGTTGGGGAGGGGGCACAGGCAGAAACCACAGGGCAGGAGGAGAGGCAGGCAAAGCATTTCTTACAGAGCGTCTCGTGGAGCAGCCCTGGCTTCAGTGGAGGCTGCGTTCCTGCCCACCTGCGGGTTCCGCTGACCGAGACCACCTAAACCTCCAGCACTCGGTGCTCCACCATTCGGGCCCCGGGGGGACACCCCTTACTGCAGCTTGCCCGGTGTCCCCATTAGCAGGGAGAGAATCAGCCTAGCGCTGCTTCCCTTAACCCTGTCCACCTTCCCAAGAAGTCCCTTCCTTAAAATACCTTGCAGGGAACCATCTGAATGAATTCTTTCTCCTGCTGGAAACTTGACTGACACAAAGATGATCATTTACTTATTTTTCTTGGTACAAACCGCAGACAGTCCTTCCTGAGACGGGTGACTTTTTCCAGTTTATCTGCAAAACAGCAACACGGGGATGGGATGGGTGGCTCAGCTCAGCACTCTATAAACACTTCCTGGCTAAGGCCAGCCCTAAAACACAGGAGTCCTGAGGAATAGGTTTTTGGTTACCTCGGTGCACATTCCACTCATTCCCAAGGTCTCCGAAATCTGCCGTGTCCCGTCTAACCTGTGTGCTATCCTCCCGGCACCATGTACCGCCGGTGTCTCATTGGATAACGTTCCTCTGACAGACCAGTCCCACAGACTGTCCCACTTGCTGCTACATCCTGCCACACTCTGGGGAGCAGAAAAGGGAAGGTGTCCTATGATCCGGGGGCAAGGCCTGGCTGCCAGAGAGAGGAGCACAACCAACAAGGAGGGACAGACGCACTTCTGAAGGGGGAGCATCTTCTATTTACAACCCTCCAGGTAAGTAAGACAAGAGGGCTAGCGGCTGCATGGGCAGACCAAGGGACAGCCCCTCCCCACCGCCAATGGGTCATTTCACAAAAAGACCAGACAAGAACCAGGTCTTCCAGAAAGGAGCCCCCTTCAGTCTGAGCTGATAATTCGACGCTGGCCATACAGCTCCCCAAAATATTTGGATAAACAATCATCGTATGTATGCAGCTTGCTCTTAGGTGCCTTTTTTTTTTCCACTTAAAATACACTGTGAACATTTTCTCATGCCATTAAGGATCATTTTACGATTTTACCGATAATTATCGCATAGATTTTCATTCAATGCCTTTTATCTTGTTTGGCTAATCACCTAATTTTGGGTGTTTAATTTGTTTGCAGGTTTTCAATATTATAAGTAGTACTGTAATACGTATCTTTGCCTATTAAATCTTGGAGCTTATCTTTGATGATTTCCTTAAGCCAAATTCCTCATAGTAGGATATGTAAGTCAAAGGATTGCATATTTTAAAGTTTGTTATATACTGTAAAAATATCCTCCAGAAAAATCGGGCTAATGTAGACTCACACCAGTAGGCTATCATGTGATAAGCATAAAATGAATTCCCTTTGTGTTTGTATTTCTGTGATTGCTAGTGAGGTTTAATGTGGCTTGTTAATATTGTTAGTATTGATCAAAAATATTTTTCATTGTTTCTTGTCCACATTTTAGGTTTGCTTTTGAAATTCTTTAATTTTATGGAAAAGTTTAAATCTTGACATGATCACGTATATCAGTTTTTTTCCTTCACATCATGTAAGAGGTCTGCCTTTTTTATCTGCGGAGAAA
This sequence comes from Enhydra lutris kenyoni, assembly GCF_002288905.1. NCBI lineage: Eukaryota > Metazoa > Chordata > Mammalia > Carnivora > Mustelidae > Enhydra > Enhydra lutris. Next base: position 599,054 of record NW_019154130.1, on the reverse strand, counting down.
GATTCTTTACCGTGGAAACATAAATACATCCATGTAAAATTGGGTTCTGGTGTTTCTTTGGTTCCTTGTTTTATGTTTAAATATATTTAAACCACCCAAAATGTCTTTAGAGAAAGTTATAAATTATGAGCTTAAATTAATTAATTTTCTTCTAAATGGTTATGTAATTGACCCCAAATTATTAAGTAATCCACCCTTTCCCTCTGACCTGAGATGCTCTCTTCCGTCTTCCCTGGTCCTTCCTTGAGTTTGTATTCTGTCTGTTCCCATGCCTGCGAGCCCCCTTCTGACTTCATTGCTATAAAAATGTATTTAACTTGTGACATGAGCCCTTCCTTATCATTCCTTCTCAAAATACACCTTTGTATCAGTCGTGGTCCAACTTGGAGACAGAAACTGCACAGTGAGTTAAACAAGGGAAGTTTAATATGGAGAATCCTTTGATGATGATGATGATGATGAAGTATAAAATAGAAGGTACCCTAGCTGGGAGACGAGGGTTGAGGAAGCCCAGCCGGGGAGGGCTCTCCCCAGCCTGGGCTCAGACGTCATGGGGGAGGTGCAGGTCTAACTTCTGGGCGGTGGAGTACTTGCCGGTGTGCCCGAGCCAGACCCGTGCCCACTCACTGCAATGGTGAGAAGCCCCTGCTGAGTGAGGCACAGGGGAGCCCCAGCCGGCGGCCAGGTACCTGGCATGCAGAGACGGGGCCGTCCGCACAGGCAGGAGCCTGCAGCCCCTGGTGTCCACTCTCAGAGACTGCAGGACGTGATTGTCAGGCTGCGCTGGGGCTTGGGTGGTTGAGGCGCCGTGCACCCTGCGTGTGCTGCTCAGGCAGGTGTCTGCTGCTACCGCATGCTTGCCCTTCTCTGTGTGGGTTAGTGTCGTATTTATCTTGTCACAGAATTCACACCACTGGAATCAAGTTAGTCAGAGACAATGAAGCCTTGGCAACCTTCAGTATTCCTGTCCAGGAGTATAACTTCCTCCCCATCAATCGAGGCGGGCAGCCCCGAAGTGTTGGGGTTTCTTCTTATACGTGCTTTATCTTCATACCTTCCCTTCCCAGTTTACACCTCTTACTTCTATTTCTTGCCTTCTTGCATCAGCTAAAACATGATCAAAACAGGTAGTGAGTTTTTAAGTCTTTTGATTCTAGTCTTCATGCGAATGTCCCTGTTTTTCACTGTCCGGAAAGGAGCTGACCAGACGACATTCATCCTTGTGTCTGGCTGTGTCTTTCTCTTCCTGGTTTCTTTTGTGTTCAAATGCCTCCCTAGCATTTGTCAAGCTGACCCAGTAGTTTTCCTTCTTTATCTACTTCACGGGATGGATTGTATCATGAAGTTTCTAAATAATGAGCTATCCTTGCGGTACCAGAATAAGCCTGAATTGGCCACAGTGTGTTATCTTTCCACATCGTACTGAATTTTATTTTCTAGTATTTTGTGGAGGATTTCAAGATCTGTAATTAGAAAGGAAATAATCTCTATTTTCTTTCTTGAACTGTTGGGTTTGGGGAAGCAGGATTCCACTTGTTTGCCAAACAGCCTGGGAAGGATTTCATCTTTCCCTATGTGCACAAACTAAGGAACTGTCACCTTTTGGAAATTTGAACTCCTCTCTCCCATCTGCCCTTCCCAATCCCTCTGCCATCCTTGCTTCTAACCCTTGTCATTATAGATTTCCAAACAATGTCTCAGCCTCCAGTCTCTGCCCCTGGAAGTTTCATATAGGTGTTACGATTCAAACCTTGGCCCCAGACCCCATGCCCTGGGCCACCACCCTATGCTAGGGTCCTTAGGGTTTGATCACGAATTCCAACAGCCTGAGAACAAATTCAGTCCCCACCAGTTGCTGCATGACCAAAAGCAAGTCATGTCACCTCTCTGTGTCTATTTCCTGATTTGTACAAGGGAATAATAATAATTCCCTCATGTGAGTTTCCTGGGGCCACATAACCAAGCACCACCCAAAGTCTGCTGGAGAGAAATGAGTACAGAAATTTGGAGTAGGCACCAATGCAACCTGAGGGTGCAAAGTTTGCCAATGTTTGCTGTTTGTCAATGCTAATTAAAAAAAAAAAAACAAGCTTGTATTTTGTATGTCTTTGTTTTTCCTCATTTCGCTTCTCTGGGCATTTATTTCTGTCCTGTTTTACAAAAGGAGCAGTCTGTTGCACGTGGGGTGTAAACGGCCACAACACAATGGTCGTTGCTGGCGGATGGGGTGGGAGCTCTGCCGTACAGAGGCTTTGGACTTCATCTCTGCAGAAATTCAGGAGTCCTGCAGATCCTGCCTGAGACAGGCAGGACCAGCCAGGCGGCACTCACGCCAGGTGTACACTTTGTGTCAAACACTTCGCACAGAAAGGATTGTTTTAGGTTCCCCAGGTTCCCAACAGCAAGTTGAGGCTTTGGTTGCTGAGCCAACTGCACGAGGGCTTAGATCTGGGAAGCAGCACAGACAGAATTCAAATGGTGTTCCTGGGGTCCTGAAACCCACGTTGCTCTGATGTGAGTGGTGAACTTGGAGGGTGGCGTGGGGGGAAGAGCTGTCTTGATTACCGACAAGCAGACCCTACTCTCACCATCCCCAACCTTCCCACCGAGGCATGATTAGATAGGTTCCTCCTCTGGTCACAGTGAGCTCACAGGTGCCTAAAAAAAAAAAAAAGGATAGAAAGAAAGGAAGGAAGGAAGGGAAGAAGGAAGGAGAAGAGAAGAGAAGAAAAGAAAAGGAAAGAAAAAAGAAAAAACAGGGCACTGTCTCAAATATTAAGGAAGAAACACGAGACATCAAGCCATTCCAATAGCCGATAACCAAAGCAACGAATTACGGTAGCCAGAAAAAGCAACCTTTCAAACCTGATCCTTGGATGCCAGTCATCTTTTTATTTTTTGAAAGAAATGACAAAACGTAGCTCCAAGATCCAGGTTTCAGATGCTCAGACTGATCCTGAGCAGCGAGACCATATTTTCTCAAACGCAAGCCTGTCCGTGGATTAAAGGCAAGCATTTGAAAAATTACTCTGTAGCTTAAGAAAACATACTTCAACAATTACTGTTTCCTTTTCCATGTAACCAAATTCACTGTACATTACAACTTTAAAGCTGAGATCTAAGGTTCGGATCAGCCCTTTAATCCTGCCTGTGGCTTCGGGTCCTTCCTGCTCTTTATAAGGGCTCCAGGCCAGCAGCTGCATCTGAACAAAAAAAGGAGGTGGGGGGAGCATTGGGAAGGAAAAGAAGAGAAGAAAGTAGCTGACTGGAACAAAGTTGTGCAGCATTAACAAGGTTAAGCCACGGACAATCTGACGCTTGAAGAACACAACACGTGATGACACAGCTCGCCTTCGTGCTGCAGGTCAGGTAAAATCACTGAGGACCAAAGTGCGATCGAATCTCCTCATCAACAATTTAACTTGAAAACTCTGTTCCATACCGGGAGTGCCGCACGTTGGTTCTCACAATCAAATTCACTTCTGTCTTAACTTGGCGCACTGCGTCCCAGAGTTACTTGGTTTTCTTTTTTTGTTTTTGTTTTTGTTTTTTTTTTTTTTTAATTATTCATTGGTCTTCTTCAGCACCAGCGGAGTTTAACTGGATCTTGAGATGATGTTGTCGAGGAGGGATGCCCAGAAAACCCTGCGGATCCCCACATAGCTCTCCATGATTTGGTGGGGGTTGTTCATAAAATGTGGGTCCATGCATGTAGGTGTGCATCATGGCTCATACGTCCTGCCACGTGGCCTTGAGCAAGCCGGGTACCGGTTCAGGCATCCCCTGTTCCCGTCTGTGCTGTAGGCACAGCCTCCACGTCGAGGGATGATCCTGGGAATGAGTGAGACGGGAAGGTCAGGGGTCAAGCAACACCCGGTGTGGACATATTGCTTCGTACCACGCACTGTGTAGACTTTGCTCCCTGCTTTGTATGCTGCTGCTAACTGTACTGTCACCAGAGTAAACTGTCCCCTAGAAGATCCTCGGAGGAGAGAAAGACACACACAGTCACAGCCTCTCAGAAAGCAGAAAATGCCCTTGGGCTCTGCATCCCTAAGCAAGTTAAACCCTGTGTTCAGGAGAGCAAAGACGCCCAGCTCAGCCGTGGCTGTGGAAAGAAGCCGGTGGTTCCGGTCCAAGAGCATCACCCAAAGTCTCTCCTATCCTTTTCCCTACTCCCCTCCCATTTCATTCTGTTGGATTTCACCAGAAATGTTTGTTTCTTGCTCAAGGTTTTCTAGAACGTATTTAACATGACAGCTGAGAGCCCAAGGTCTCTCCATAAAAATCAAATGAGTAACAGGATTGTGGTTTTTATCCACAATGACTGACAACCAATGCAAGACTGATGCAGTGTACGTTCCAAGTTTTGTAAAGTGGGACCAGCCTGTGTCACATTGAGGCTTGACTGGGCAGCATGTGAGGACACGGTGACCCCGAATTACTAGCAACCTGACCCTCGGCAGTGTGGGGGACCCCCATGCCTCCAGCTGGCCTCAGTGGCATACAGAGAGGAGGTGCTGGGACTCTTTCTGAAGCCCGTCCCTGTATCTCTGGGCCAACTCCCACGGTAACGCTGAGTAAATCAGACACGTGCTCGCTTCTGCTAGTGCTGATGGAACTTAAAATAGCACAAGGGAAGGTGGAGTCTTTCTCGAACCCTCTCCTTTCCTGTCGTCTCTTCCTTTGCACATTCTCTGACGATATGCATTAACAGTTGTCTACTGAGCAATTCCGGTCTCCCCAGGCATCTCTTTCCTGTTTATACTTGTACATCAAATGTGCCTTTGGAAAATTCCCTGATTTCTTTTGTCGTGTTTTCTTTGTTCTGTTTCCATTTAGAGATGACATGTAAAGGGAAGTGGCTTATTGCGGCAACTGGGGATGTTGGGAAAGGATGCGAGCTATGCAAAGAAAACACACACACACACAGTGCATGCTCACACACACGCCACACACACGCACGGTGCACGCTCACACATGCCACACACACGCACGGTGCACACTCACACACACCACACACGCGCACGGTGCACGCTCACACACCACACACACGCGCACAGTGCGCACACACGTGTACGGTGCACACTCACACACACCACACACGAACGGTGCACACTCACACATGCCACACGCGTGCACGGTGCACACACACACACCACATGCACGCGCACAGTGCGCACACACGTGCACGGTGCACACACACACACCACACACATGCACAGTGCACATCCACACACACCACACGCGCACAGTGCACACACACACACCACACGCACATGCACAGTGCACACACACACGCACAGTGCACGCTCACACATGCCACACATGCTCATGGCGCACACTCACACATGCACAGGGTGCGCACACACACACCCCACATGGCACGTGCACAGCATGTGCGCACACACACATACCACATGTGCACACACATACACACACACCACACTCACACGTGCACCCAAAAATACACACACACACCCCGCATCCACACATACACGCACAGACGATGAGAAGGCAGATCTCAAAGCCATACCTCCCAAATAACGCCTGGCCGCTGCTCCTCCCGTAGGATGGGGCACGCCGAAATGTGGACTTCCTTCAGGGAGATTTTATATGAAATGGCATATCGTGAGCTTTTCTGGAACTTTCTGCTTCAAAGCTACTTTCTCTTTGATCATCAACAGGTGAACTAAATTCCAAACTGCTAAGTTCCTCCTAACACCCCCTTCATACACTGACTCCACTCTCTGTCTCTCTCTCATTCTCTCTCTCTCTTTTTTTTTTAATATTTTCTTTATTCATGGGAAAGTGAGAGAGAGGCAGAGACGGAGAAGCAGGCTCTCCATTGAGCGGGGAGCCCAATGTGGGACCCGATCGCAGGACCCTGGGATCATGACCTGAGCTGAAGGCAGACGCTCCATCGACTGAGCCACCCAGGCGCCCCTGACTCTGGTCTCTTTAGAACCAGCTGCGTCCCGCAAGATGTGGTCACACCGTGCAGATGGCAGCAGTGCTAACGGTGGACAGCCTGGCGACAGAGGTAGGAGCTGGTCTGCCTCAATGTCACCCCACCTGAGCATGACACCAAAGTGAAAGCGGCTTGCTGTCCATGCAGGGGTGCAGCCCGGCTCCCTGCAAAGGCAGGGCCATCCCCTCCTCCTCAAGGAACACTTGGAGCTGAAACCATTTGCTCCGCTGCTGTGAGAAGTGAAAGATCTAAGAGGAACCACAGTCAGATGTTTATTTTAATTTACAGCACGTCACGGATCGGGGGAGGGACCGGGAGAAGACAACCTTGAACACTTCCGGACTAGAAATGACGCATGCCTGTCGATGCAACTTCGGGAAGTGGACAGCGGCGTTCAAGTCCTCATGATTTCGTGAAAGTGGTCGTGGTGTTTACCGGCTCAGTTTTGGTTAGACTTGGAAGCCCTCCCCTCTCCCCCCACCCGCATGGCAGGGCATTTAACTAATATCGTGAAAAGGCTTTGATAATCCTTCTGTTTATCTTTCCGACAAAGCTGAGCTCAGATGAGTCTCAAATCATGTTTCTGTAGCTTTAACCCCTGACCCGCAGGAGAGCTCAGCCAGTTACTCTATAATAAATCTCCCCACTGCGGAGAAAGCGCCCAGGGCAAGTTCAGTGCTAATCAGGAGAGAGCACGCCTTGCATAACTGTGCTGTTTTTTTTGTTTTTTTTTTTTAAAGATTTTATTTATTTATTTGTCAGAGAGAGAGGGAGAGAGAGCAAGCACAGGCAGACAGAATGGCAGGCAGAGGCAGAGGGAGAAGCAGGCTCCCCGCTGAGCAAGGAGCCCGATGTGGGACTCGATCCCTGGACACTGGGATCATGACCTGAGCCGAAGGCAGCTGCTTAACCAACTGAGCCACCCAGGCGTCCCTGTGCTCTGTTTTGATGAAATATTCATCTATATTGATATCGAAGCAATAAAAATTATGGCTGAGAAGTTCCATAACCTCTTCGTGGGCTCAGTCCCAACCTGTTAAATATCATCCTTTCAAAGGTCACCGACATTTGGATTTGACGATATGGGCTCCTGGCCTTTGCAATGGAGACCCAAACACAATGGAAACCTTTCATCCACAAGGGCTGTGATCAGTCGCCTATGTTGCTTTATTTTTTAATATTGTTTTTTAAATATTGTTTTAAATATTGCTTTTATCCAAACTATAATGGAGTTTTTAAATAAATTCCAATGATTGGAAAAAGATGCATAAAGAAGAAATAAAAATGGGGAATACTGCTTCTCTCCACCGTATCTCTATCCTTCCAGATCTGCAGACCCACCTGCAGTGCACACACTCACACACGCACACTCACACGCACACACACACACACACACACACTTGTGGGCGCCTGCACACAGAGGATGGAGTCCAGATTTATAATTTATAATTATAAAATACAAATTTATAACTTATGGTTGCAAGCTAGACCATGGCACACCACCCATCTCTGGTGTCCCCCTCCTCCCCATCTTGCCTCCTCCCTGCTCCTCCCCTCCCCCTTTCCCTGCCTGTATCTCTGCCTCCTTCTCCCTCTAGCTTGCAACTAGTTTAGCCAGTAACAGTGAATGCTGTGCCTTTTGTCAATGGACGTGGACTAGCACATCATTTTTCGACAACCCTGCAGATGACTACTATCCATCCCATGATTTATTCAGATGCTCTCCTGCTCCTGGGCTTGTCCGCTCCTTCCGAGGAACGTGGGTTTTAACGCCCCCTGCTCTCCGTGATGCTGGTTAGAGGCTGACCCACACTCAGTCAGCCGTAGGGCAAATGAACACAAGTCAGATTTGAACAGAATGATCAGTTCGTTCTCCACTGTTACCAACTTGGTGTTTACGAATTCACTTCCTTAGTTTAATACATCCATTCTCCTCGAGGAACAAAAAGGGGATTGGCTTAGGGAAGAAGGGAACCAGGTAAGCAAGAGAAACATGACAACGTGACAGATTTAGGAAATACTGGAGGATCCTCCTAGGGACAGGGTATGTAAGTTTGATAAAAACCAAACAGATACCTACAAAACGACTATATTTTGCATATGTTGATAACTTCGATTTCAACTGGTGATGTATCTTCTTCCTTATGGTCGTACATACCAGTAGTGTGCTTTTCCAGCGTACCAAACCCAAGGGGCACCTGGGTGGCTCAGGAAGTTAAGCCTCCATCTCTCACGTCCACTCAGGTTGTGATCTCAGGATCAAGTCTCGTGTCAGGCTCTGCACTGGGCACGGAGGCTGCTTAAGATTCTCCCTCTGCCTCTGCCCCTTCCCCCCTAAAAATATAAAAATGAAAACTGTACCAAACCCTAAATCTAGCCATTTGTGTTGGGAGGACAAGTAGCCCATGAGCACATCACTTTAAATAAATCTAATGATATCATTTCCTTGTATTCATAAATTCATGCCAAATATGATGTCCTTCAGCGATACATGGAGAACTGTGTTGACATGGTTGTAAGGTCCTCCTTTGCTGGGCATTGAAACACAGGTGCATTTATTTAAGTGAAAACATACGAACACCTGGGCAGGCTCTTCGCACTTAGGAAGATGAACGGCTGAGCACGGAAGAGCACACGCGTCAAGGTCAGACAGACCCCGACCCACGATCTCCAATGGCTAACACATGTCCTCTCGATCTCCAATGGCTAACACGTGTCCTCTGACCAGTTCCTGACTGCTCCAGCCTGTTCCTCCATCTGGAAAGAAGGGACAACAATAGGACTTGCTTCAGGAGGCTGGTGAGGGCTGAATGAATGATGCCCGATGCACGGCCAGCGTTCAGCAGAGGCAGAAGCTGTTATGATGATGACAATGATGGAGATGGGACGTGGTTGATGGCTGACCAAGCCACAGGAAGGACAGGTGAGCAGTACGTGGCCCAGACATGTCTGACCCACATGAGCTACATAAGTATTTCACGGAGTAGCTGCTGTTCTTTGGGATGGAAGAATGAAGCGTTATAGAGATGGCAATTTGTCCCAAGTGAATGTGGAGGCTCCTCACTTGGCCAATCACACTGGGACGTTCCCTGAAGCTTACTGGGGTTGCTGGTATCATTGATGGTCAAGGCGTTCCTTCAGGGAGAGTTTAAGCACAGCCTCTGTGCTAACCATTTCTTCACATCATCTCCTCTTACCTCCAATAAGGCCTTTATCGAGATCTCATATATTCATCCCCTTTGTGGGGTTTATACACTGGCAGGGTTGCGTAATCCTCATCACGATTCTAGAACATTCTCCTCCACCCCCCAAAAGGAACTCTGTGCCCATCAGTAGTCATGCCCTGGTTACACCTCAACCATGGCAGTGTGGGCAATTGCTAATCTAATTTCTGTCTCTGCAGATTTGCCTGTCCTGGGCACTTCACGTGAATGCGGTCGTAGACTGTGACCTCGGCATCTGGCTTCTTTCTTCAGTATCACGTTTTCAGGGTGTCTCCATGAAGGAGCGTGACGCAGTATCCAGCTTTCCGCGTTGGTCCTGAGTGGTCTGGTATTATTTTCATTAGCAGTCTTGGACTTGCAGACTCTTTCCGCCACGTGGGTATCGTTTTTTTAGTCCCTGATATTACCGTCTCTTGCATTTTACTACCTGAGAGGCTTAATATCTTGTGGCCATTTTGTAATCCTCCTTTCTGAAATAACGATTCATATCATTCTCTTGCTGTTCTATTGGATTACACGAGCTTGTCACATGTTATAGATACAAACCCCTTATCTCTCATTTTTACTGCAGATAATTCTCCAAAATATCCTTTGTTCATATGCTCTACTTATGCTACCCTTTGCCACTCAGAATTTTTAGACTCTTCAATATTTCCATCTATTATAGTTTCTGGGTTTTCTAAAGTTACAAAGATCTCTTCAGTACCCAGGCTGGAACTTACAGTCTCCCAGTGGCTCCTGAATGTTTGAACTGTTTACTTTGTGCATGTACATTTGTGTCCCATCAGGAATTTTATTTTGTGTCATGTCTAGTTTAAGTTGGGAATGCTACGTGATTTTTCTCTAGGTACTATGTTGGTTGTGCCACTCATTTATTTCAAAAAAATCTATCTCCCCCCTACCCCACTGAATTGAAAAAAATCACCTTTGCTATATCAAATTCCCACTTATACTGGGGACTCTCTCTTACCTCCCTTTTATTCTTCACGGGTCTGTTTGTCTACTCTGATATCAATACCATATTGTTTTGAATCAAGCCTTCATACTTGGTAGGAAAGTCTACTGGTTCACATTCTCCTTTTTTTTATGGTAACGATTCCATTCTCCCTTATATTTATTAGGACAATTTTAAACCCTCCCCAAGACAAGATTTCACTGGAATAGCTTTTAATTTATACATTAATTTAGAAGAAATGACGTTTTAAATTATTGTCTTCCCATCCGAGGACCAGATATGGCCTTGCATTTGTTCAGATCTTGTTCTATGCCCGTCATGTAATTTTATAGTTTCTACATGTAGATCCTACACTTTTGTTAAATGAAAACACCCAACAGTGGAGAGGATGGCAGTGACACGTATATCTGTGTAGCTACTGGCAATGGGAAGTAGCCCGATCAAGTCTTTCTGAAAAGCAATTTTATAATATATAAGGGGGTCATAAAAATGAACATTTCCCTGGAAGATAATATCACGCTTTAGGGAATTCATCCTAAAGATATTTCCAAAAGAGAGAAAAGGCTACATATGGGGCAAAGCACTGTTTATAATGTTGAGAATTAAGAATCAATAAAAAAAAATCCAATAAAAAAGATATGACTTTCAACTTATGATAAATCCACTTAATAGCATAAGTCGTTAAAATGGTAATTTGAAATACATGTAACATAATCATCACCTACTAAGAGGAAAGGTAGGGTTTAAATTGAATGCATAGGCTACAACTGGAAATATGTAAAAAAGTAGGGGAAAGCCTGTCGGAGAATATGCAAAACTGTTAAAGGCATCATTGGTTTCCTGACGTGATAGTTGAGCTTTTCCCTCTATTTCCAAAGCTTTCAAAAATTTCATTATTTGTGTTGACTATTTAAGAAAATGTAACATGTTACTTATCAGATTTACCTAGAAAAGCAACTGGTTTGATTGGGATGGGGAGATGTGAAGAAATTTGGAATTTAAAAAAGAATTTGATTAATTTTAAATGCCCATGGCAACAAAGTAGCAGTGAGTTTACAAATAGGAATAAAGATCATAGAATACTAGCAGGTCGTATGCAGTGCAAGAGGCCATTGGTTCAAGAACAGTTTTCTTTCCTAAATAGGTTAGACCTGTCTCAGCAATCGTGTTGACACAACTGATTAGTAGCGGAAGCCCTCCTTGCTGTACAAAGACAAACTTGGACCCAATTAAGGTTGCATTAGCCCTGATGCTCATTAACAAAACTCAACACAGCAAAAGTTCCTCCTGCATCATCACTTACTAAATAAATAAGGTTTTATGTTCATTCAAGTACATAAAACCAAAGTTGCCGTAACTCACGGGACCCGTAACTCAGGTTTGCAGCTCGCCTGTCTTGGTGCGACACAAGAATTTATTGTGCACCTACATGGTGGGAATAGTTTAGGCGTTTTATGGGTATTATCTCATTTGATGCTCACAACAGTCCCGTGAGGTTGGAATTACTGATTCCAGTGTGACCGTGAGACACCCGGTGCTGAGAGCTGTGGCTTGCTCAGGATCATTCACTCATACTTGCGTGTTCCATCATTTACTCATTCAATAGATAATCACTGAGCCACTGTTTTTTTTTGTTTGTTTGTTTGTTTTAAAGATTTTATTTATTCATTTGACAGACAGAGATCGCAAGTAGGCAGAGAGGCAGGCAGAGAGAGAGGAGGAAGCAGGCTCCCCGCTGAGCAGAGAGCCCGATGCGGGACTCGATCCCAGGACTCTGGGATCATGACCTGAGCCGAAGGCAGAGGCTTTAACCCTCTGAGCCACCCAGGTGCCCCGAGCCACTGTTTTTGTAAGGTAGCCACAGTGAAAGCAAGTGGTGGTGGCTTCAGGGGCCTCTAGCCATAAATATCTGTAATCTATCAGCCCGCTTAAGCCAGCCCGAGTAAGTATGCAGTGGCCTGCTGTGCAAATGAGCTTCCATACAAGTGCCCTAGGCTCTGGCCACTCTGTGCCCCTCCCCCAACCCGGCCCAGCAAAATAGAATGCTAATAGTGTTGCTGGTTTAGGCTGGGTGCTTAGGCTACCAAAATACCCAGCATGGTCAGTCTAGTCCACAACCAGTGCCTATAGCACCAGGAAGTCACTAGGTTCCAGAACATTCTAGTAATGTATGGAAAGTTGCATGCACAGTCATGCATATGTGTGTTTCTAAAACCAGGCCCACAGCTTCCGGATTTCCAAAGGTTGAGAACTACTAATCTCATATACTCAATCCAAGATCTGTCTACTGTGAAAGTCCAAGCTCTGCTCATCACACAACACATATTGTCTCAAAGTTACCTTTCCAGTATGATTCACTGTCGCCTTTCTGATCAACGGAGGAAGAAAATCCTTATCGCATGCATTTCTTAATATTATACCAGTGTCACCTCGTGTCACAGAGCCCTATATATTATAATTTTGAAGCAAACAATATTGCAAGTGTTTCATTTTTTGCTCTTTGAATGCAAAAGATTGAGGTAACACTGGATGAAATTTTAAAGACATCAATACATGAATAATTAATAATACAGATTGGGTTGACATCTAATGGCCCATCCAAATTATTTCTCCCTCTGCTGATGATCAGTTGATAAGCTCAACGGTTTCTGAAAGAGATGGATCTTACACTATTTAGAAACCCAGACAATACCATCAAATACAAGGAGAAACTAAAATTTCTAATGACGAATTTAATTATATGAGATTGCATTATTGCCATTGTGACAATACGAACCTATTTCCAAAAATTATTTTTCAAAGTTCTATCTCCTGTGTCTCCTCCGCATGCTAAAGATGCTGAAACTTTGTGATAATTTTTGCAACAATATAAAATAGCTTTGTTCCAAAGAGATATTAATGAACCCCGGAAGGATACAACAAGAACACTTAGGATACTTGTTTACTTCGACAGAGTTACCCTAAATCTGCTATGTATTTGTCAAAATCAGTGCCCTTGACTAAATTCTGAATTTAATTTCAGCTTCAAGACTGACTTTGAAACATAACTTATAGTATTTCTTAAAGTTTGACCTTGAACTATTGACACAGAACCAGCCGGAGAGCCTTCTAAAACTCGAGATTCTTGGAGGGTACGGTCTGAGTTCAATTCTGTGGGCTCACCGCTCAGCCGCGGAGCCAGGAATTTTCATTTACCAAGGTCCTGTGGAGGTGCTGCCCCACATACAAGGGTGGGAAGAGCCCCTTCTTTGCTTAGGGGGTCGCTGGCTGCAGTGACAGACCGGATTCACTGGGGTTAAGCCGCGAAGACAAGTACTCTCCAGTGGTTCTGTTCATAGTCATAGGACGGCAACAGCAGCTCTGGACCTCATCTACTTCAAAGTCCAGAGGCAGGAAGCACCGTCTCTTTGTTAAGCCCTCTTTTTCCTTTTTCTTTTTTTTCACTGACCCCGGCCAACATCCTCTCCTGTGTCTTTGGCCAGAATTATCTCACATGCCACGGTCTCAAATAAAGCACTCACTGGCAAAGGTTTGGGGGCCACTGCTAACGTTTCAGACTAATTTATAATGAACCCTCGAGTCACTTGCAAAGAGGGTTGACACCCACCAAAATGCTGGGTCATGACACGGGACGGTAGGAAATGGCCTGTGGGAGACTCAGGCACCAAGAAATCGTGTGCCACTTAATTTGGGAGAAACACAGCAGATCGCTATTTTCACTGCCAAACAAAACAACACATCAAAACCCCAAAACACCTGCAGCTATTAGCAAAAAATACCCAAAAAATTTCAGAGCCCAAGACGCAGTATTTGAAGGGGAAAGAGGCACCAGCAGGCCGATGGCTGGTGACTCTCACCCTCACCTGACTGCGGGGAGGCCCCTGGGAGTGGAAAGGGCCATGTGCTCACAACACGCAGGCTTTACGTAAAGCTGAAGGCGGGCATCTCTGCTCATTTATTCGGTAGTATTGCCAGATCACACACCCAGCTGGGGGAGAGAGGGCCCTGTCCTTAGGGAGCTTCCTGAATAACAAAAGGAACTAGTAGGGAAGGGTTCACTCCCAAGGCAGCAAGCCACAGGCTTGGACACATGCAGGACACAAGTCGCAAGCCCAGAGAGGAGAGCCCTCCTAGAGAGGGGACAAACTCAGAAGGAAAACTTCTTGGAGGGGTGCTGTCCGAGCCGAGCTGCGGGAGGGCCCCAGGCACAGGGCTGGACCAGCTGCGGGGCAGAAGTCAGACTCCCGGCCATGTCCAGCACGCTTCACGCTAAGTGTTTGGGGCACGTGCCCCGAAGCCCAAGACATTTACGCTTAGTTACAGTACACTGCGGTGTGTACTGACAAGTCACTGTGCTCTACTATGCACATGAAAAATAGGTTCCAAAATAAAGATCGCAAGTAAAAATTTCATCTTTGCAAGTTTTAAAAGATGAAATTTCATTTTTTAAGACTTTATTTATTTATTGGACAGAGATCACAAGTAGGCAGAGAGGCAGGCAGAGAGAGGAGGAAGCAGATTCCCCGCTGAGCAGAGAGCCCAATGTGGGGCTCGATCCCAGAACCCTGAGATCATGACCTAAGCCGAAGGCAGAGGCTTTAACCCACTGAGCCACCCAGGCGCCCCTGAAATTTCATTTTTGACCTTCATTTTAGAAAATTATTATTTTATATAATTTATTATTTATATATTTTTTATATATTTCTATATTTACATATCTTCTATATTTACATATTATTTTATATTTTAATTCCTTACATATTTTTATGATATGCATTGACTACATTTGTATATTATCATATATTCCTATATTATGTGATAAATTTAAAAATTATATATTTCATCAAATTTCATCTTTAAAATGAAAACTTGAAAGACAAAATTCTTTTTTGAGAAAAGATCTTCCTTCCTACTACTGATAATCTTTTTCAAGTGAGCAACGAGCCTGTCAGACCTGCGGGATTCAGCATGTAGGACCACCCAAAGCTTATACCATAAGCGCAAGTGTTGGTTTTAATACAGTCTTGCTGTTTAGTTCTGTTTGCATTTTTTGTTGTTTTTCTTTTTTTCTTTTCTTTCCTTTTCTTTCTTTTTTTTTTTTTAAGATTTTATTTATTTATTTGACAGAGAGAGACACAGCGAGAGAGGGAACACAAACAGGGGGAGTGGGAGAGGGAGAAGGAGGCTTCCTGCCGAGCAGGGAGCCTGATGCGGGGCTTGATCCCAGAACCCCGGGATCATAACCTGAGCCAAAGGCAGACGCTTGATGACTGAGCCCCTCAGGAATCCCATCGTGTTTTCCCACCATGGTTCCACTGCAGGAATCTATCCATTCCAGAAGCTATCCCACTGGGAGAAGTTGGATTCCGTACCCTGAGCCACTGCCTGCGGGCCACACACAAGTTGTAAGAGGTCTCAGTGATCTGACCACAGGCAGGACACGGGACGGCCGTGGAGCCCTGCCCACAGACACCTCACAGAGAGACACAGGAGCACGGGAGGGCATCAGTGACACCGACACCTCAAACATCACTGAATTCATTTCTTTTCTTGTTTTTAGAAAAAGCTCGTTCTGAGTAGACGCTCTCCCAAACTCCCACCGCTGTCTGTACCTCCTGCTTATGAGACTATTCCCAAAGCGACCGTGACCAGAGGAACCCCTACTAGACTATACCGGAATGGGGCTCAGCAGCGACCCACAGACACTAGGGCCATTGCGCTCAAGAGGCCGTCTGAGGTCATGGCAATAAGTGAGCCACCCCAAGACCGAGTGGGTGCCAAGCTCAACCCCTTGCTCGGGGGGTAGGCTCCATGGATCTCACACTGCCCGGTGGTTCAGAGCCGATCAGCAGGCTGCTTTGACACAGGTTTCTGGCCTTACCCTCAAGATCCTGGTTCAACCACAGTCTTGGGGTGGAACCCAAAAACTTCCTGCAGACTTTCAGTGATGAGGACCACACTTTGGGAACCGCTGCCATGCACATCTAGGTCCCAGGCAGAAGAAGGCACATCTATGAATCATACACAGAAGGACTAGCCAGAGATGGAGGAACAACACCCAGGTCCAGGCAGGATGCGATACTGTTGGGGTAAAAGGAGGAAGCATCAATCTCAATGGTATAGAGAAGACAGGCAGGTCCGAAAGGTGTCCCCTGGATTTGGACACGAGGATGGGATGTGGCCACAAACCCAGTGTCCATGGGCTGACCATGAGTTCACAGGTGTCCAGGATCCCTGCTTCCCTTTAAAATCATTAGACCCATCCTTCAACCGGTAAATGGATAAACAGATGTGGTCTCTTCGCACAGGGGAATATTATTCAGCCATAAAAAGGAAGGAAGAACTGATCCATGCTACAGCGTTCAGGACCGACCTTGAAAACATGAGGCTCAGTGAAAGAAGGCAGAAAGCCACAAAGGACCACATATCATATGAGTCTGTTCATATGACACAAGTAAAGTAGGTAAATCCATAGAGACAGAAAGATTTGCAGTGGCCGGGGCTGGCAGGGAGGAGTGAACAGGGAATGACAGCTTAAAAGGAGTGGGATTTTGCTCTGGGATGACAGAAATGTTCTGGAACTAGAGAGAAGTGGTGTTGGCACAACACTGTGGAAAAGTACCACTCAACTGTTCGCTGTAAAATGGTTAATTTCATCTTATATGAATTTCCCCTCAAGGAATCAAAGCAAACAACAATGATAAAATCACATGAGAGCCAGCAAATCTGAGCCTCCTTCCCTCTTGGTAGAGTCTGGCTAGGACCCAAAAGCCTCTGACCAGTTCAGGTATGGTGCTCACAGGCCTGTGGACACAATCCCTGCCTCTCGCTCTGTTCTGTGCCTGGCCTAGCTGTGACATGTTCCCCTTGGGGGTCCTGGGGCTTGGCATCATCAGGAGGACAGAGAGCGTGTCTTATTCACACCATCTAGCAAGGTGTATTCAGCAGCCTGGACATGGCTTATTGTCATTCAACTTCTAGAACCTGGTCTGCAGCTCAGTGTCACCCCCTGACTCTCTGCTCATCACTCCTGCTGGGCCAAATCACTGGCTGCCCCCTAAACATCCCCACCTGCTTGGACCACAGGGGTCCCTGCAAATCCCATTCACCCTTTCAGACCGCAGCATCAGCAATCTGCCAAGTGACCTCCCTCCCAGCACCCAGGTCCCTCGTAGTGCTCTGCTCCCTCTCCAGGATGGACTCCCACCTCTCCACCCACCCCCTACTCCCCAGCACCTGACCAAACTCCTGGAAGGAGAATCTACATCCCTTCGCTTTGCAGTTTCTAGCAGGGGGAACACAGTTGTATCCAGTAACTGGAGCCACTGTGTCATGCTGTTGATGTAGAAACTCTTAAAAAAATGATGCTTCCCCAATGTCTCTCTGTAGCTTTTCTTCTTATACTTTAGGGGAGGTTTGTGAGTTGCACTGTTTGCACCATCAGAAGCACGCGGGTTTGCCTCCATCTTGCTGTATCACAACTTCCTATGTCTTTAGAAACCACGCATTTCAGACAATGCACACACTGAGATGCTCTGGGGATGGTGTATGCTTAGCGGTCCCAAGAAGTTTAGGCACACAGAGAAGAGAAACGGCAAAAGGGTGACTTCTTTCCTGTAAGCTGCATTCCTGGTATTTCTTGCCCCTGCACCCAGTTGAAACTGTAGACTTATTTCTTGTTTTCTCGCTCCATCTGCTGGCAAGACCACAGAACATCTTTCTCACCAACATGTTAAATTCCTCTTAGAAAAGTGAAGGTTTGTATTGTTTTTTTCCCAAACGGTGCCTTCTATTTTTATAAAGTGAAGCCACCCCCCCCAAAAAACTTACTGGGTGTCTCCCCTTTTCACATTAATCCTTTGTTTGTGTACGATGTCAAGATCACAGATCTTGCCTTACATTTCTCAAAATTTTCTCAGCATAAAAATCACCTGGTGACTCTTAAAATACTTGTCTCCCATTCCAAACCTCTTCAATCAGGATTACCTGGGAATGTGTTTTTCAGAAGTTTCCCCCTTCTCGGTTTTGACAATCAAGTGAGTGAGGTACACTCTGTAATCCAGCGGTCTCCCTCTGACCCACAGGGGAGAGAGCAGACTTGGGGAGATGGCTTGGGAAAACTTCTGCCCCACCCCACCACAAGCCCCCTGAATACATGCGTAAGCATTAATAAAATGTTTGCTGTATAAATGCAGCTTTAAGACAATCCCTCCAGATAACTATTGCTACTGCCCCCCTACACTCCATCGTTAAGAAACCACTGAATCATTACTAGACTTCTCTAGCTACATAGAGTCCCATTTCCCAGTCTGACAAAAAACTGCCCTATTTTATGATGTTTACAATAATTTCAATTGTGTTGGGTTTGTCCAACGACGAAACAAATTCTTATTGAAGGCATCTAATTCCGGGGCCTCGTATTCAGGCGGACCCCGGAGCAGCTGGGGCAGCATCAGGAGCGATTGGTCAAGAGATGGGGAGTAGCTGGCTGGCGAACTGAACCTGTCGAGTCTCTGGGGAGGGGTCGCGGCCACCCGTGCTTTAACCCGCCCCGCAGGTGACGATGCAGGTAAATGCAGATAAATACGGCGGACGACCACCGCCATACACGTCCACACGCGTGCACTCGGCAGTCTGTGCACACTTACATGGGCAGGTGCACAGCCGCCCAGCATTCACGCTCTGGAATGAGCTTTATTTTCTTGGGGGCAAAATTCGAATCTCATCTCTCGATTTGAGGAGCTAAATAGCCTCTCATTTGAAGGGGCCACCCAAGGTTCAGTCCGCTGTTTTGTACCTGGTCCACTCTCACAGCTGACCCAGGCCGTGCCCCTGGCTCCACGCGGCTCCCCTAGCTGCAAATGAGGCAGGGGTTCGCCTCATCCACCTGCGGTTACTCTCGGGGCGGGGCCTGGGGCGGGGCTCCTGTGGCTCCGCCCCCGAAAACCGCCGTGCACGTGCCAGCCTTTCAGGGCGCCGCGCGCGCACGTCCTCGCCGCGCCGTTAGCCGGCTGTCACGTGCGGGTGAGTTTTCCGCCAGACGCAGGTGTCCTTCCGCACAGGAAAGGAACCCCGTGCCCCTTCCGCCGGGGTCCGCGCCCTGCGACGGCCCACGAGTGGGAGGGAGCCACGGCTGATGGTGAAGCGACGGCGAGTGGCACGGCTCCGCGGGTCCGAGGAGCGCCGGCTTGCTGGGTTGGGCATCAGGACGCGAAGTCCCGGCGCGGAGGGATCTGGCGTGGTGTGACGGTTGGCGGCGCGGTAGCTGTTAAGGCGGCGGCGACGGCGGGGTGCTGAGGAGATCCGGGGTCGCGGCAGTCTGGGCAGGTGCGTGAGTTTTCCTGCGACTGCAGCTGTGGGCCTGCTGAGGAGGGACGCCCGGGACGCGGGGATACATGGGCGTGGCGGCGGCATGGCGTTGTTGAGGGCGGGAGAAGGCCTGAGGTGTGGGGGGCGCTCCGGCGTTCGAGGGGGGCGTTCCCCGGCCCTGCGAGGGCATGGGGAGGCCACTTCCAAGGTCAGGGCGCGCTCTGGGACCTTGCTGGGGTTTGGGGGGTTACTCTCTGGGTCACGAGTCATTCCTGGGCGCTGCTCGGGTTTGGGGGGCACTGCCTAGTTGGGGGAGCGCTGTCTGGGTCTGGGGCATTCCTGGGTAGTACGAGGGTTGTGGGGGGCATTACCCGGTTTGGAGAACATTGTCTGGGAGGGGGTGGTCTTTCCTGGACACTGTTCGGGGTCGCGGGCATTCGTGGGCACCGCCTGGCTGGGGGCGCACTGCGTGGGTCAGAGGGCGTTCCCCAGCGCTGCCCCTGGTCGGGAGAGGGGCACTGGCGGGGGGCGGGGCGCGGTGAGCCTGTCTGGCTGCCTCGTGGCTTCCGGTGTGCGGGGGCAGGTGCTGGGGCGGCGGGGCGGACCGCCGTTTGAGCGGGAGTCCTTCGCAGCCGGGATGGCAGCGAGCACCGCCTCCGACTTTCTCAAGGGGACCACGTAGTCTGTCGCCCACCGGGGTATCCCGAGATTGGAAGGGTGGAGCGGGGAGCCGCAGTTGCGCGGGAGAGCCCTGCGCTCGGGCCGCGTACCCCACTTGTGTGCGGTTCCGTGGGAGCCCTGGGTGACGCGAGAGGCCGCTGGAGGCCGGCCACGACGAGCTCTGGGCTCGCTGGGTCGGGCGCGGGGACCTCGTCCTTCTGACCGGGGTCTCCGGCAAGTCCCAGGTGTTGCTGGAGAGAGCGGAGGCGGCGGGAGAACACCCCGAACTTGGCACTACCGCGAGGCGGCCCGGTACCAGGCTAGGTGCCAGGGCCGAGCTGCGCTCACAGGCTAGCGTGCAGGGGCGCGGGGGAGGGAGCAGCCCCCGCGCGGTGTGGCAGTGGCTGTAAGGCGGGTGGAAGGGGGCAGGGCACGCTAGTGCGGGCTACGCGGCGGGGCTGGGTGAGTCACCGAACCTCGGTGGCCCACGTGTGCAAGAAGAGAGGTCTCCCTCCGCACGCCGTCAGTGCGAGACCTGAGCGTGGGCGCCCCGGGCCCCGTGAGCAAGCTCGGTGTGTGCCTGTCCCCGATTACGGGCAGCATCAGGGCACAGAGGTTTCAGTGGCGTTGAAATTAGTTCTAGCGTCCTGGCCCCACCGCCGGCCGTACTCTGCAGCGGACCGGGAAATTGCTGGGGTGGAGCCGGCTTGTGAAGGTGTTCGGATCTGCTGAGTCCACGCATTGGCTTCTCCTGTGCCACACAGCAGGAGGCCCGCCCATGTTGGACAGTGTCGTTAGGCTTGTCTCTAGGAAGGTCCGCCTAGAACGAAACCTGAGAAGCCGTGAACGCTGAGCAAAGTTGAGAACCTGACTCACAGCGGAGTGACCTTAAATGTCGGTGATGTCGCAGGCCAGCCCTCGGTGTTTAGAACCTTGGGTGGTCTCAGGAGGTGAAGGTGGAATCCGGCCCCTCCTGTTGGCTGCAAGGCCCCGCTCGTTCTGGTGCAGCAGCTCCCCTTCCTTAGTGCCCTGCGGCCTCACACGGCGTCTTGCAGCTCCACACTTCGTGCTTCTCCAGAGCCTGGCGTCTGCTGCCTGCGGTCTCCTGGTCCTCTTGCATCTCGGTTTAAGTGGCGGCTTTGCTCGAGGCCGACTTCAGTATGTAAATGAGTTTCTGCTTGCTTTTCTGATAGAACGTTCTGCTTAGTTCCTTCATTAAACTCTTACAAAGTTGTAGTTACAATTTTGTCTGCCTTTCCCACTGGGGCTAAGATGTGTTGAATGTTCACTGTGCACCAGGCACTCTAAAAGCCCTTCCTGCATGTTCTCACTTGAAACGCACGCTGGACCTGCGGGCTGGTTTATAAAGACTCTGTATCACAAAGGAAGACATGAATCTCAGGTTATGTCCTTTCTGTGAAGGAGTTGGATTTGGGCAGACGAGCTCTGAGGTCTCCACCCTGTGTGACCTGATGATACGCTTTCTGCTCCATGGTGGGGGTGAGAGGGTGCATCTGCTTTTATGCATGGCGATACCTCTGCTCTTAGCATGTGCCCTGGCTCCCAGCCACTTACACGGTGGTGGTAAGATGGAGAGCGCTGTTGGGTGCGAAGGAGTACGAGCAACAGAGGAGGCATTGGGAGAGCAAGGACTCTGTCCTTTTTCTTTAGAGGCACAGCAGATGGTCGTGCCACTCACCAAGAATGAAAATGTAGGGCATAAATGGTGTGCTGTAGAAGACGGTGGTTTGGGTGTGTTTAAGCTGCACATTGTGCTGTGGGAAGACCCAGGAGTGTGCAGTGGATACGTGGAAGAGTTAGGGAAAGGGCCTGACCTCAAACATGCCATGTGGGCCCAGTTTCATAGATATATACCCACATGTGAAAAGAGCTGGTCACCAGCCTCCGATGTCTCTTAACAGTTTCCCCTAAGTTTGGTTGAGATAGTAATTCAGCAACAGGTGACTGTATTAAGTCCTGCACCGTAGCCCTGCCACCCAGCATGTCCAGTCCACCATAAGCACTTATGTTCATTGAAGGTAGGGGACATTGCCTTTAGCTCTGTTAGGAGAGGTGCGATGAACAGGTGCTGATTCAGAAACTTATTGTGGAGTCTTCAGTACATCTAAAGGAAATCAAAACCACACTGAGATACCACCTTACACCAGTTAGAATGGCCAAAATTAACAAGACAAGAAACAATGTGTGTTGGAGAGGATGTGGAGAAAGGGGAGCCCTCTTACACTGTTGGTGGGAATGCAAGTTGTGCAGCCACTCTGGAAAACAGTGTGGAAGTTCTTCAGAAAGTTAAAAATAGAGCTTCCCTATGACCCTGCAATGGCACTACTGGGTATTTACCCCAAAGATACAGATGTAGTGCAAAGAAGGGCCACCTGTACCCCAATGTTCATAGCAACAATGGCCACAGTCGCCAAACTGGAAAGAACCAAGATGCCCTTCAACAGACGAATGGATGAAGAAGATGTGGTCCATATACACTATGGAGTATTATGCCTCCATCAGAAAGGATGAATCCCCAACTTTTGTAGCAACATGGTTGGGACTGGAGGAGATTATGCTGAGTAAAATAAGTCAAGCAGAGAGAGTCAATTATCACATGGTTTCACTTGTGGAGCGTAAGGAATAAGATGGAGAACGTGGGGAGATGAAGAGGAGAAGGCAGTTGGGGGAAATCGGACAAACCGTGAGAGACTGTGGACTCTGAGAAACAAACTGAAGCTTTCAGGGGGGGCGTGGTGGGTTGGGTGAGCCTGGTGGTGGGGATTGCATGGAGCGCTGGGTGTGGTGCATGAACAATGAATTTTGGAACACTGAAAAGAAAATAAAATGGGAAAAAAAATAAAGGGAACATTGCAGAAACAGTCAAATGTAATCGTGTATGTTGAGTGTTGTCTTTACAATCGTTTCTTCTCAAGGAAAAAAAATGACTGGGCGAGCCAGAGCGAGAGCCAGAGGACGGGCCCGTGGGCAGGAGACAGTGCAGCATGTGGGGGCCACTGCGGTGAGTGCTTGACCTTTCCCCTACAGAACATGTCCTTGAAAAACAAAACCTACGTCTTTATCGGCTTAGGCTGTTGAAGATAAGTTTAAAAACTGTTCTGTGAAGGACGCAGGAGCTGAACAAGAATGATCCTGTTCTATTTCCTGAGCATTGGAAGAGCTGGTTCTTTAGTTAGTGACTCTTCTTTTTTTTTTAATTTTATTTACATCCAATTAATTATAGTGTAATATTAGTTTCAGAGGTAGAGTTCAGTGATTGTTCAGCTGTGTATCACACCCAGCGCTCCTTCCATCCTGAGCCCACCTTAACACCCATCAGCTAGTTAGTGATCCTTCTTCAAGAAGCTGCTTTATGGGAATACTTAGTTACTAACATAGACCAGTTTTGTTTGAACGTCTTAGACTTGCTGAAGACTGTTTCCTCTGATCTGTGACCTTTTGACATGAAAAGAATGCTGTTTGTTTGCATATCGCCGTAGAGTCAGCAGCCTGGCTATATCCAGCCCAGGCCTCAGCAGCCAGCAGCGGAAGGGGAGTTAGTTGGCCGTGGACGACAGAGAGGAGCAGTGGGAGCAACAGCCAAGCCCCAAGGTGAAGGGAGAGTGAAAAGATCTCATGGGCGTGTGTGTAGTAGTAGACGTGAAGCGGTAACCAGCATACGGAGTCATTATAAAAAGGGGCCCCTGCCGTCCTTCAGGAAGAACAGGCCCTCTCAGCTGTGCAGCCTGGACTTAGGAAGGTGCCACAGGATTTTTCTCCTTGGAAATGAAAAAGCATGTTCTTGCCAGGGCCCCGTGTTAGCTCTTGCAGAATGATTAAGTTCTGAACTAACCGTCCATGTGCTGACTCATTAGTCATTGAGAACTTTTTGGCATCATTAGTGATTTCATCACAAGCTGAACTTCCTTTAACATGTGTAACTTTGGTCTCCTGGGGGTGGTTCTGGCTGGCCACGTTTCTCAGGTGCAAAACCCAGGCCAAAGTTAGGACTGCCGATGAGGTCAGAACACCAGTTCTGATTACAAAAATTGTGTTTTTTCAGTACTTTGTTACAAACGTGAATTATTTAGATGCTTGATAAAATAAGATTTATTTTACAGTTACATTTGGTTCTGATAACAGGAAACACTCCTGTGCACACAGGGAATTAACGTAAGGACGTGGCTTTCCAGCTAGGGTGGGCACGGGAAGTGTGCTTTTGGGGAAACTAGCACGGAGGCAGCCGGCTAGCGAGAAGGCAGAGCTGCTTTCCTCCCTGTGCTACATTCCCCCCTTCTCCAAATCACAGCTAGTGACGTCAGTGAACAGTAGAGGGTGAACGAATCTAAGATTTTAGGGTGGTGTGAACTGCTGTGTCAACTACTGGGCAGCCTGGAAACTTCCTGAAACACGGAGTGTTCTTGGGAAACCACAATGTTTAACAAGCCAGGGAGAGTGGACAGGAAAATGATGGGGCAGTGCCTTGAAACCTGCAGAGGCTGTTGAAAACACTGAGTCTTCGTAAAGACGCTTAAACCAAGTGAGCGCTTTTTACCTCTTTGTTCTGCACCATTTTATTTTTTGCCATTTTACAAATGCTGACAGTGGAAAACTGCTGCTACTCCCTGTGGGGCTTGTAGAGTTGTGCCAGCTTTGGGATGACATCTTGTCCCATGGAGCAGTTGTGATGGTACATTCACTAGCGGGTCCCCTCATGGGAACGCAGTTGTCTGTCAGTGGAAGGGTGCTGACTGTCCTGCTCTGTACCCCACACTGCAAACACCTGACCACGTAGAGTCAGCACTGCCCTATTGGTCGAGCACCCCATACCACTGCCCTACATCCTACGAAACCAAGTGTCATTTCTGTATCTTTAATGAATATGTGATTGTATAAATCTTTGCATAGACAAGTTTGAGGAAAAACATCGGTTAATAGTGCTACACTTGAAGAGTCAGAGGACGAGAGGGTCTTTCATTTATGTATCTAATTATCTGTTACTTTTTTGATGTAAGATACGTTATTTTTCAAGATGTCTGATGAGAATTCATTCATGGGCATTCATCTCTTTAAATTTATAGGATTTTACCCAGTTTCTCCTCTAATCTCGATATCTGAGTTTCTGTGACACTTTCCTATCTCTAAAAAGCTAGTATCTAACTTTATATGTAAAGGTCACTGTGCGGATTAAATAATACTTGGAATAACAAATGCAAGGCCCTATTTCACAACTTTTCACTGCTGTTGTAAGCATTATATCTGAGAAGTATTTGTCATAAATGTTCAAGTATCTACTGAGTTTTAGAAATTGACAAGTTTAACAGATTTTCTGTGAATGAGACCTTGCCTAGGACTGTGGTTTGCATTCTCTAAGTGGGGCGTGAATACGTGGAGGGTTCTTAAACAGCAGTAGCAACATCAGACTTGTGTTTTTAATCACTCCAGCAACTACACAGAAAGGGAAGTTCTAGGCACACCTTGAAGTTACTGCAGTTCCAGTTCCAGACCACTGCAATAAAGCAGATCTTATAAAGCGAGTAGATGAATTGTTTGGTTTCCCAGGGTTTATAAGAGTAGACACCATACCATAGGCTGTTAAGTGTGCAGTAACATTACGTCTAAACAGTGTACATACTGCTAAGAAATTGTAACCATTATTTAAGTTTTCACTAGTTGTAACTACTGACCACAGATCACCTTAACAAATATAATAACAAAAAAGTTTGAAATAGTGTGAGAATTACCAGAATGTGACACAAATGAAATGAGCAAATGTTGGCAAAATGGCACCAGTAGACTTGTTTACCACAGGGTTGCCACAAACCTTCAGTTGTAAGAACTGCAGTATCCACGAAGCACAGTAAAGTGAGGTATCCTTATAATTAGCAGGCTTTTCAATTTTGTTCACTCTAAAACCTGTCCTCTTTACAGATTGATGGTAAGCTTTGGCTAACTATAAAAGTTGTGTTGTATATAGAGAGGGAAACAGACTTCATTGTTTGTATTCAGAAACTTGCAGTCAAGTTTACATACCCAGAATTGAAATTTTTTTTAATTTTTTTTTATTTATTAGAGAGAGAGAGAGAGAGAGAGCATGAGAGGGAAGAAGGTCAGAGGGAGAAGCAGACTTGGATCCAGGAGCCCAATGCGGGACTTGATCCTGGGACTCCGGGATCATGACCTGAGCCAAAGGCAGTGGCATAACCAGCTGAGCCACCCAGGTGCCCCAGAACTGAATTTTAAGACAAACTCAAATTTTTCAGGAAAACAGCTGCCGTGACCTTTATTGTTACCAGCTTGGATTAGGTATGCCTGGCCTGCATTAGTGTAGTTAATCAACCAAGACCAAGGCTACTTTAAATTGAAAGTCTCTGGGATAAAAATTTCAAGGGAGGGGCGCCTGGGTGGCTCAGAGGGTTAAAGCCTCTGCCTTGGGCTCAGGTCATGATCCCAGGGTCTTGGGATCGAGCCCCGCATCGGGCTCTCTCCTTGGTGGGGAGCCTGCTTCCTCCTCTCTCTCTCTCTCTCTGTCTGCCTCTCTGCCTACTTGTGATCTCTCTCTGTCGAATGAATAAATAAAATCTTAAAAAAAAAAAAAAAATTTCAAGGGAAACAGAACAGTTATGTATTTAAAGGACTTTTAAATAGAGTCCCTGAATGTCCTGAAGTAAAAGAACCTACATATTTAGCAACACCTTTAAAGGGGCTTATAAATTATATTTTCATGTAAAACTCAACATGTCCATGAAGTGCATCAGTTTTTCAGGTAAGGAAGTGGAAGCTCATGTTGGAATAATTTGCTTCCAGAGTATATCAGGAACCAATATTTTGTTAAAGCACTGTTCCTTCTCTAACAAAAAAGTCCAGAAGTTGGCATTTCAGGGCTAGTCCTGGCATTTGTGGTAAGAAGAAAACTGGCCTTTTCAATCGTTTTGTTCTTTTGTCCTGACTTCTGTCATTAAGGCATATGTTTGGTGGTCACATCCAGATTCCAGGCAAGACTGGCAGGTCAAGGGTCCCAGAGAACATAGACACTGGCTGCTGACTCCCTTTCAAGGCACTTTCCCAGTGGTTGATCCAGTAATTTCTAGTAAACTTCTTAGGCCATCCTTACCTGCAGGGAAGATGGAATTCTAGTCCATTAGGTATGACTCCCTAAAAAAGTCCTCTTTTTAAAAAGAAGACTGAGGGTTTAGGGAGTCCACCAAAGTGTCTGGTACTCAAGGTATGGTCCCTATTAACTGAAAGCTGCATTTGTAACAGCAGATGACAAAGGCCACGTTCATTCTTTGGCCCACACCACACTGTTGATGAGATGCACTTCTGTATGATGTACGAATTGAAGGATTCAATAATGTTGGATATTATAATCAGCTTTGGAAACCACATGAACTGCTAGCTAATCTGTCCCACTGGGCCATGTGTGTGGTGGCCGTGGGGTACACATAGGACGATCCCATCTGTTCTTAAGGGAATTAGTGAGGAAATGACACTAGACATTTACACATTAAAACCTATGAATTATCAATTCCTGTAGCTATAAGTGCATCATAAAACTGTGAAGAATACTTCTGTTTAGGCTCTTAGGTTGTTATCAGAACTTGCAGTACAGAACTATGATTTCCCAGCCACTAAGCATGTTCCTGAGTTCTTAATCCCAAGTCAGTTGTCTTAGTTTTGTTTTGCTTTTTACATGGATATATCTTACAGGGGACCAACCGAATTTACCTGGGGCAGTGGCAAAGGGTTTATAGAAGTCCTAGCTGAGGTGCCCTGGCCAACAGATACCTATGAAATTTCTCAACAGTATCTTAGCACCTCTGTAGCTTTTGGGGTCCATGTAGTACTTTGGGAATTAATGTCATCATTGTTTCGTGTTTCATGTGACATAGGATGATATTTTTTTTTTTAAGAGCTCCAGATATCTGCTGGATTTCAAGAGTTATCATTAGGAGAGAGAGGAGGTCGTCGTAGAGACTTTCATGATCTTGGTGTGAATACAAGACAGAACCTGGACCATGTTAAAGAATCAAAAACAGGTGAGTTAGTTATGATGACTGCAGTTTCCTGGGATGACTTTTTGAGTACACAGAACACTGAATTGAAGCCCTTTATTTTACATATTTATTTGTATGGTGCAGTAGCAGGGAGAAAAAGCACATTTGGTCAGGATCCAGCTTTTCCGGTGGCTTTTCCATTTCCCTCTCTCTCTTGGCTTTGATGAAATAGGTTGTCAGGGTCTTCAGCCGCACTGAGACGTTTTACTAAGTGCCGCATAACTTTTCTCTTTTAAAACTTCTTGCCACAGCGATTTGGTGGGTTCTGATGTAGATTACTTAGTCTAAGGAGGATTCATTCCTAAACATATGCTTGTGGGAACTTACATGGGTAGGATAGTCGTACTCAAAGTCAGATGCCTGAGAAGTTCAGTGCCATAGGCCTTTCTTCACCTTTTGTTACAGATCTGTGTCTGCTTTGTCACAGTAGGAAAGATCTCAGGGAAGAATTAACTTGTTATTTTGTTAATGAAACGCGACTCGTTCTTACAGGTTCTTCAGGCATTATAGTAAGGCTGAGCACTAATCATTTTCGATTGACGTCCCGTCCCCAGTGGGCCTTATATCAGTATCACATTGACTATAACCCGCTGATGGAAGCCAGAAGACTCCGCTCAGCTCTTCTTTTTCAACATGAAGACTTAATTGGAAGGTGTCATGCTTTTGATGGAACAATACTATTTTTACCTAAAAGACTACAGCACAAGGTTATTTTAAAATGTTGGGTTGGGGAGAGGGTGATGAAGGATTTCCACTTCAAAAGCAGAACTGCCGCAATCTAGGGTAGATTTTAGAGAAACTCCAGTGGTCCTCTGTCTCATAGAGTTTTAATGAACCCAGAGGGGCCTTTGGCATTATTGCATCATTTTCAAATCCGCCTGAAAAACGTGATGACAATTATAATAAGGCCCAGAACCACTCTTCTCAAAGTCATTCTTTCTTTCTTTAAAACTTTTCCATACTTTTCACTGTTGCCTTTTTAGCAGGAATTATGTGATTGGGATTATTAGTTTCTCTTAACAATTAAAAGTTTGGTTTTCCATCGCTCTGGCTCAGGTTACTGAAGTGTTCAGTCAGACGCGAAATGGAGAGCACGTGAGAATAACAATCACCTTAACAAATGAACTCCCGCCTACGTCACCAACTTGTTTGCAGTTCTATAATATTATTTTCAGGAGGTATGTTGGTGTTTTCTTAACATTTTACTAAGAAAAACTGAAAACCTAGAGAAGAGTTGAAAGACCAGTGTGGTGAGTCCCTGTGCGTGGAGATACTTACCAGTATTTGCTCCTGTCTTCTGACCTTTAAATTTCTAGGCTCTTGAAGATCATGAATTTACAGCAAATTGGACGGAATTACTATAACCCAAGTGACCCAATCGATATTCCAAATCATAGGTTTGTATGAAGTGGAACCTTTCTGTTCCTTAGGTATGATCACAGACTTTGAAAACGATGTTCTAATTTGAAATAATCAAATAATCAAATTTATTACTGGGGCTGTTAGGGGTACCCGTCATGTTAAGTAAATATTTAACTTGATTTTAATAATAAGAGACCTCCTAGAACACTTGGATATAAAAACATCACGTGATACTCCTCTCTCACTACGGAAGCATGAAGGGTTGTCTAACACTGTTTGTATTTGCTTTTGGGCAACAAAATTTATGAGCTAATGAAGATCGTTTCAGAAGTTCCTGTAGTGTATCCAAGCTTGGCACACACAGTTTAGGGTTATTGTACTAATTATAGATGCTTTTGGTTAGACTGGCAACCCTTTCAAGTTTTACCAACATAAAAAATCATTTAATAAAGTTAGCGTATTAATTCAAATGGAGCTTGAATTATTTTACTATAAAACAACATTCATTGTTGAGGATCTTAGAGGGATCTTTATCTGGACCCATGTAAAACCTAGAAATAACTAAATTTACTCAATTCGAGAATGTTGTACTTTAGATCTAGTTAATAAAGGAGAAGAACACAATTTGATGTACATAGAACATGTCAGGGTTGTTCATAGGGTCCCTTCATTGCTCTCTTGTCTGACAGGTTGGTGATCTGGCCTGGCTTCACCACCTCTATCCTCCAGTACGAGAACAACATCATGCTTTGCACAGACGTCAGTCACAAAGTCCTTCGCAGCGAAACCGTGTTAGATTTCATGTTCAACCTGTATCATCAAACGGAAGAACACAAATTTCAAGAACAAGTTTCTAAGGAGCTAATAGGTTTAATTGTTCTTACCAAGTAAGCTGCTCTTGAAAATATGAAATAATCATTTTGCAGGTCTTAAGATCCTGTAGCTTTCTAGTCCATCCTGTTAGGATGTAGGGTTTACATACATGGGAATAGCATGAAAATGGGGAAGAGGTGTTTTTGACCTTTCTCAAGATGCAAGATGTCAGGGGGAGCATGTTCTTTTGAAAAGGACAAATATTTAATAACTTCTTTCTTTTTATTCATTTTATTTTCTAGTACTTCACTCACTTCCCCACCCATCTAGCGTGGTCTTTACGTAGTTTTCCCTTTGTCTTCCTGTGACATCATATATTACTAAGTGATTTGGAAGTTTACAGAGACTACATACTATCTATATCTAGCCTCTTCTTTTTTAATATATTTTATTTTATTTTTTCAGTGTTCCAAGATTCACTCTTTATGCACCACACCCAGTGCTCCATGCAGTCCATGCCCTCCATAATACCCACCACCAGGCTCACCCAACCCCCCCCACCCCTCTCCCCTCCAGAACCCTCCGTTTGTTTCTCAGAGTCCACAGTCTCTCATGCTTCATCTCCCCCTCCAATTTCCCCCAATTCACTAATACTCTTTCTATAATTCTAATCAAAGACTAATAAATCCCAACCGTTGCACAGGTATAACAATAAAACCTACAGAGTAGATGATATTGACTGGGACCAGAATCCAAAGAGTACCTTTAAGAAAGCGGATGGTTCTGAAGTCAGTTTCTTAGAGTACTACAGGAAGGTAAGAAGATCACGTAGGCTTTATCTTTTTCATGTCAATTGTTTAGGTCTTGGGAAAAATGTGACCTATCTTCAGTAGGATTTTCTTGTACACATGGAACAAGTTGCTTTGAAAGCTATATATAAATATATTTATTAAGGCCATAATAACATAGTTTATATAAAGCTCATTATCACATGAGAAGTGCTTGGTCCTGTTTCCTTTTTCCTAGCAAAATGAAAGATTGTTTTTTATTTAAGCTTGTGGAGGACAAACAAGGTAATTGGTAATGAACAATACAAGTTTAGTGACCCATATCCTGTAATGAACACTTCTCTTTTAACTTCACGCAGGGATGGGGGTTAAAGGTGGGTAAATCCTCAGCATCAGTTGTGCTAAATCTACATATAGGTTAACTCTTTTTTTATTTTGTATCTAAATTCAATTTAGCTAACATATACTATATTATTAGTTTCAAGGGTAGAATTTAGCGATTCATCAGTTGCATATAACACCCAGTGCTCATTCCATCCCGTGCCCTCCTTAATGCCTATCACTCGGTTACCCATCTCCCCACCCGCCTCCCCTCAGTTTGTTTCCTATAGTTAAGAATCTCTTATAGCTTGTCTCCCTTTCTGATTTCATCTTACTTTATTTTTCTGCTTGTCCTCTATGTTCATCTGTTTTGTTTCTTAAATTTCACATGAGTGAAATCTTACGGTATTTGTCTCTGACTGATTTATCTCACTTAGCATAGCACCCTCTGGTTCTGTCCATGTCATTGCACATGGCGAGATTTCTTTCTTTTTGATGGCTAAGTAATACTCCAGTGTGTGTGTGTGTATATATATACACACACACACACACACACCACATCTTCTTTATCCATTCATCTGCCAATGGACATCTGGGCTCTTTCCACATTTAGGCTATTGTGGACATTGCTGCTATAAACATTGAGTTATACAGGTGCTCCTTTGGATCCCTACATTTGTATCTTTGGGATAAATACCCAGTAATGCAATTGCTGGGTCATAGGGTAGCTCTACTTTCAACTTTCTGAGGAAACTCCGTGCTGTTTTCCAGAGTGGTTGCCCCAGCTTTCATTCCCACCAACAGCATAGGAGGGCTCCCCTTTCTCCCCGTCCTCGTCAACACCTGTTGTTTCCTGACTTGTTAATATTAGCCATTCAGACCAGTGTGAGGTGGGAACTCATTGTGGTTCTGATTTGTATTTCCCTGATGCCAAGAGACGTGGAGCACCTTTTCATGTGTCTGCTAGCCATTTGCATGTCCTCTTTGGAGAAATGTCTTCATGTTTTCTGCCCATTCCTTGACTGGATTATTTGTTCTTTGGGTGTTGAGTTTGGTAAGTTCTTTATAGATTTTGGATACTGGCCCTTTATCTGATACGTCATTTGCAAATATCTTCTCCCATTCTGTTGGTTGTCTTTTGATTTTGTCGACTTTTTCCTTTGCTGTGCAAAAGCTTTTAATCTTGATGACGTCCCAGTAGTTCATTTTTGCCATTGCTGCGGCTGAGGTCGAAGAGGTTGCTGCCTGTGTTCTCTAGGAATTTGATGGATTCCATTTAGGTCTTCCATCCATTTTGGGTCTGCTTTTGTGTGTGGTGGAAGTCAGTGGTCCGGTTTCATTCTTCTGCATGTGGCTGTCCAATTTCCCCAGCAACATTTATTGAAGAGACTGTCCCTTTTCCATTGGACATTCTTTCCTGCTTCATCGGAGATTAGTTGACCATAGAGCTGAGGGTCCATATCTGGGCTCTCTGTTCTGTTCCGTGGATCTATGTGTCTGTTTTTGGGCCAGGACCATGCTGTCTTGATGATGACAGCTTTGTAGTAAAGCTAGACATCTGGAATTGTGATGCCACTAGGTTTGGTTTTCTTTTTCGACATTCCTTTGGCCATTTGGGGGTCTTTTCTGATTCCATACAAATTTTAGGGTTATTTTTTAAAAGATTATTTATATTATTTGACAGAGATCACAGGTAGGCAGAGAGAGAGGGGGAAGTAGGTTCCCTGCTGAGAGGAGCTCAATCCCAGGACCCTGGGATGATGACCTAAGCCGAAGGCAGAGGATTAACCCACTGAGCCACCCAGGCACCCCATTGTGTGATTTTCTAATACTAGTTTTGTGCAGGCGGTTCTAGCTATTGGTGTGGTAATCCTTGAAAAAAGAGCCGAGGCAAATGGGAGCAAGAAAGACCCACTGCCAACTGGAAGAAAGTACAGTGTTTACATCAGAACGCACACTAATGTCGTCGCTCGGGGGTAAGCACATCTGCCCCCTGAATCCTTCGGAGCTTGTGTTCTGTGTGACGTGCTGTTACAAGTGCTGGAGGAGTAGTTCTAAAACATGAATCAGTTAAAATCTTAACACTTATCTTTAAAGTGCTAAGATTTATTTCATGTTTTTCCCACATTCAGTACATTCTTATTTCTAAAAAGCTGGATAAAGAATCTGTTATATGTTTGTGTCTTATGTCAGAATTACACATCAGACTGGTGACCTCAAAATGTCTTTTGTACTGGTTGCGTTCTATTGCCCGAGCTTCAGCTGCTCTGCTGGGAGTGAAAAGATCCGACGACAGCCCGGAAGGAAATGGTTCTCTGAGAAGCCACAGTAAGAGCTGCTCTTCTGGGCCACCTGCACGGCCCAGTTGGTGAAGCATCTGCCTTCGGCTCAGGTCATGATCTCCAGGTCCTGGGGTCGAGCCCCACGTTGGGCTCTCTGCTTAGCGGGGAGCCTGCTTCTCCCTTACTCTGCCTGCTGCTCTGCCTTCCTAATGCTCACTTCACTTTCTATCAAATAAAGAAATAAAATCTTTTTAAAAAGCTGCTCTTCTTTTGGGCAAAATGAAAATAGGTCAGGGGCCATCTCAGCTTGATTTACCCTCTTAACTCCTTGGGGACCCCAGTCATATTTAACTTAGATTCCTTCTAGGTGTGGGAGTTACTGTGAGAAGTGAGCATTTTCCTGTGGTTTTCCTGATCACTGTCGGGACAGGAACAGTTGGTATGTATCAACAGCGGTTCCAAAGGAGGCGCCTGTGGAAAGTTTGGTTTCCACCTGAGGCCAGGCCAGGGGAGGGTCTCCTTCTCTGACTAGTAGTGAGTCTTAAACACCAGCTTACTACTCTCCATGTGGCCTACTTGTTGACATACTTGCAAGTTCTGCCTGGAACTCCCAGTTTCTCCATAGTAACTTGTTAGGTGATCTCCAGGCCCGTCTGTGCTATAGTTCACAGTTCTCAGATTTCTAGCTCTAGCCCAGACATGTGTAAGCCTGCTTGTTCTCGATAACTGCACATCTCAAGACCCCTTCCATGTGACCAACGCTGAACACGTTCTGGCCCCTGTGCTGTGCTCTGATCAGCACAGAGACTGTAACTTCCACAGGGCCAGAGGGTTTGGGGTTTATGCCCCCCCTCCCCCGTGCCTAGAAAGGCACTCAGGCATCTGAGTGAACAAATGCGTAACAGGTAGCTAAAACCTCGGGCCTGCGGGCCTCTTCTCACTGTGCAGCGCTGCTGGTGGCCTCGCCTTCTGAAATGCCTCCGACCGCCACCTCTGGGTGGCCGCCCTGCCCATTCTGTGCAGGCCCCATGCCCATTCTGCTGGTCTCCGTTTGCATTTCTCCTGCTTTCCGATCCATTTTCAGATGTTACTCTTCTCCCCACAGTACTGGCGTGCATTGGTGTGTGTCCAGTGAGACCCTAAGTGATGTAGCCCCTGCCTGCATGTTGATGCTCATCTCCTCGCTCTCCCTGGCCATCTCCTCTGACCCCAGGCTCTTTCTGCCTGGGACACTACACGCCTGACTCGTGATCGTAGCCTTAGTCTCAGTGCAGATGATTTCCGCCGGAAGCCTTGTCTCACAGCCAGGACCGACTGGGCATCTTTCGTCCACGGTCCGTCAGAGTGGCGTGCGGTTGAGATGTTTCTAAGAATCACGGCATTCTTGGGACTTCCTAGGACAGGTGCAGTTTTCATGATAAGCGATGGCTTGGATGTTCTATGTTAAAAATCATGTTTAAGCAGCACTCAGAGTGGAAGAGAGAAGGGCCTTTAAAAGGGAAGATCATGGTCAGTTTTTAAAAGGAAAGTTTTGGCAGTAATGTTAAATGCATTAAGTAGTCGTAGTAGGTTTTTAGACCTACTACCTAAACTTAAAGTAGTAGGTTTTTAGATGTAAGGGAAGATGTTAAAAGAACATCTTCCCTTAGGGATCCCCTAAGAATATAGGAAGGGGATTCCCAAAGTTGCACAACAAGGAACCATGCACTGAAGGCCCGTTGGTGAGATCGGGCGGAGTAGGAACGTGTCTGACTCCACTTCCACACGCCTACTCGTGTGTGCACCTAGTAAGTGATGTGCAAGGGAGGGGGTGGTCAGTGGGAGGACGCCAGTAAAGAAGGTGGTGTGATGAGATCTGTCGCGTGGGCACAGGGTGCAAGAGTCAGATAAGAGCTGCTTGAAATTTCCTTCCCCAAATAGGAAAATGAACTTTTCCCCAGAACAGACTGGAATTCCTGGTCTCTTAGTTGCTAAGGGTAGGTGGCCTGGACCTTGGCATAGGATGGGACTAAGGAACAGGAAGTACTTCTTCCTCTGTTGGTGAAGGGCGGTCATGGTGCTCAGCCTCTGCATGCTGAAGGCGGATGTGTGGCTCTCTGAACTTGAGAAGGCACAGGAGGTGCCGGGAAAGAGGGTCTCGAGAACATGGGGCCAGAAACAAGTGGAGATGACACAGGGAAGCCTCTCCCATTCGAGGGCTGCAGACGCGAGGCCTGCGAGCCGTTTTAGGTGTGTGTGAACTCACCAAAGCTCACAGTTTTTTCTTTTTTTACCAGTTGTGAGAACGTGCCTTAGGGATTGCATGTGGGGAATCTTAAGACCGCTGAATTGAGGGGCGCTTGGATGGCTCAGTCCGTTAAGCATCTTAGGGCATGATCTCGAGGTCCAGGGAGTGAGCCCCATGTGGGGCTGCCCGCTCAGCTGGGAGTCTGCTTCTCCCTCCGACCCTCCCCACTCTCCTGCTTGCTCGCTCTCAAGTAACATCTTTTTGTTGGTGTCTGTTTTATCTTGTTCAGTTAGCCAGGATACAGTACGTCATTAGGTTTTGATGGAGTATTCAGTGATTCATTAGTTGCGTGTAACACCCAGTGCTCATCACCACACGTGCCCTCCTTAATGCCTGTCACTGAGCTGCCCCATCTCCCCACTCCCTCCCTTCTGTAACTTCCAGTGTGTTTCCCCGAGTCCAGAGTCTCTCATAGTTTGTCAGATCTTTTAAACAAAAAGATTACTGAATTGAAATTCAACTTCTACCTTCTGTAAAAACTTTTCCTAATTAAAAATATTCTCTGGCACGCAAACTTCTTCCTTCACCCCATGTGTTAATGTCAAGGCGTGTTTCCTACGTCACTTCTCACTGTAATAACTAGTAGTTTTGGAGGAATTCTGTCATGAGGACCCAGAGATACACAGGCTTTTGTTTCTAAACCAAAAAAAAAAAAAATCACAAAATAAAGTGAACTGTGAGTAAAACTCAGAAAGATGGTCAAGGACAGTGAGGCTGTACGTTGTTAAGAGGAAAGATGAGGTACTCAGTAACACCTATAAATCACAAGCTCTCCTGGAAGGATTAAAGATGAGCTTTTTAAGCTTTACTTGGATAGTGATACCAGCTGTGCTATTGGCATCAATTCTCGACTTAAAAAAACAAATCCTTTTTTTGGTCCACTGAACTATTATTAAAGGCATTTGCATGCACAGTGATACTTTCTTTCCGTAACTAGCAATACAACCAAGAAATCACCGACTTGAAGCAGCCTGTTCTGGTCAGTCAGCCGAAGAGAAGGCGAGGCCCTGGCGGCACCTTGCCAGGCCCTGCGATGCTCATTCCAGAACTCTGCTATCTCACAGGTACCGCTGTGCTGGGCCGCCTTCCCTGCCTTTTCTAGGAGCCCCGCCACCCCTGGGAAAGCCCTTCCCGCTGCTTCAGCTCCTTACGCTTCACCACCCTGTACCCCAGACACTGAGACGTGATCCGTGTTTGTCTAATTGGACACCTTTCGGTATTTTACTTGAAGGGCTAACTGATAAGATGCGTAATGACTTTAACGTGATGAAAGACTTAGCCGTTCACACAAGACTGACTCCTGAACAAAGGCAGCGTGAAGTCGGAAGGCTCATTGATTATATCCATAAGTAAGTCCTCTGCATCCCACTGGGGCATGGGTCCAATTTGCTGTTATTTTTTGTGGGTTGGGGGAGTGAGAGAAAGTCATTTTGTTTTCCTTTTGTATTTGTGGTATTTGGGTGGGTTCTTTGTGTTTCTAGGTGACCCTGCACTTTGTCGGGGAATACTAACGGCTGTAGCCCGTGGCCTTTTCTAATTCTTCTATTAGCGAAAGGCAGTAAAGCAGAAGGTGAAATGTTCTGGACAAATTTACTTTCTCTCTTTGTTATAACATTGAGGGTTTACTTTGAAGAGAAGGTAGTTTGGGCATCAGAATTGTAATTTAAAGGCTGTTCTGAAGGGACACAGGAACACGATGAGGGAGAAATGGAGAGCCCGTCTGTTTTCCTGGCGTTCTTTCCAGGCTTTCAGTCCTAAGAGAAATAGGAAAACGTACTGTAGGTTAGCTTGGATCTCTGCGTCTGATTTTGCTGTGTTTGCTTTATGCTGAGTGGTCTGTAAATATGTTAAATTTACAGAGATGATAATGTTCAGAGGGAGCTTCGAGACTGGGGTTTGAGCTTTGACTCCAACTTACTGTCCTTCTCAGGAAGAATTTTGCAAGCAGAAAAGATTCACCAAGGTGGAAAAACAGTAAGGCACTTCTTCAGTTGTCGATCGCATCAGGTTTGGGTCTGGTTCAGTTAAGCCGAAAAACCCTGTTACATGGTGGCCTGCGTTCCTCACCTCCTCTCCTCTCCTCCCACCTCCACTCCCTGTCAGCTCCGGGGAGCGAGGAGGTGGCCATGGGGGGGCCACCGGGGAGACTTCACTAAAGGCTGGCCTAGCGTGTTGCTCATAGCAGAATTACTTCAGGTAGAGAAGAATTTTAAGCGAGTGGGTTGGTATTTTGTCTGCCACTGAGGTGATCTTTTCTACAGAAAACTTTCAATTTATTTGACTTCATTTTTGCCCGGACCATTTGTTTGTAGGGATATATGTATTAAATATCGTGAGGCCTTTTATGCTTTCCCCTCAGAAAAGGAAAGCGAGTATTGCCAAAGTATTTTTGTGTCCTGGAAGCAGGGCAAGGGCCAGAACTTTAACGTCCTTTCATAGACGACTGCCCTCTGCCTTCTCCGTGTAGGAACGACCCCCTGGCCATGTAGTTAGTGTTTCGCCTGTAGGTGTGGTCATTGTCCCCATGGAAATGGTCAGTGTAGACACCCCTGTGCTGCGGGTGTGGGATGTGGGGACACGGGAGCGACGCTGGGGTTTCCTCTGTGGGGCCGCATCCCATGTCACGGTGCTTCGACTTGCTGAGCTTTCTGCCCTGCTCGCTTGCAGAGCCGACACTGTCGAGCCGCCTACCTTCCCAAGCCGTGTTTGTTATGTCTTTATCACAAGGAATGTAACGCCTGTCCCTGTCGTGTCTCAGAAGATGGAGGAGGGCCCAGGAAGTACCGGGGGGGGGGGGGCCTGCTCCCGAGGCTGAGGCACTTGCGTGGCCGTGATGCGGGCCGTGGCGGGGTCCCATCCTCCCCGGACACACTTCTGCACCGTTCTCCCCCAGCAGGGCATTTCATCTGTCCCTAGAGCCCCGACGGAGGCGTAGTCCCTCAAGGGTCAGAATGCCATGGGAAACTGGGTATAGACTTGTTGGCTTTGTCACTGAGAACAGACAGAGGAATTCACAGTGTCTCTGAACTTTCTTCTAGTTCGATTACAATCCACAATTTGCAGATTGGTCAAAAGAAACGAGAGGTGCACCATTAATTAGTGTTAAGCCGCTAGATAACTGGCTGTTGATCTATACTCGAAGAAATTATGAAGCAGCCAATTCACTGATACAAAATCTATTTAAAGTTACACCAGCCATGGGCATACAAATGAAAAAAGCAATAATGTAAGTTTATCAAGTCATTTCTACTCTGAACGTTGATTAATAGTCATTTGGAGGGTGTGGGAACACAAAAGTGATAAAAATGTTAAACACGGTAACTACGTTATATTAGTTTAAAGGTCTGATACAGCGCGTGTCATGGGGATGCAGAAATGTGTTTTAGTCACTGGAGAATGGGGGAGAGCCGGTGGCACTGTTTCTCAGATACTTGCTGCCATCTCCGTTGGAAACAACCTTCTGCCTACATGGCTGCCTTGTTTTTATTTTACGTTTATACAGGAGTGTTTCATGTGTGATAGTCTATAGGGCATTTGTTTTATGTACGGTACATCTTTCATTACTTTTTCTGAACGTAGGATAATGAATTTCCATTCTAGGATTGAAGTGGATGATCGAACCGAAGCCTATTTGAGAGTCTTACAGCAGAAGGTGACCTCAGATACCCAGATGGCAAGTAGCTAACTGATACATAGGCACTTGTCCTCAGATGATTTTTTTAAAAACTGTATCTGTAAATCTTAGAATTTGAGTTTGGAGTGTTTTAATTCGGTTTACAAACTGGCCACGGAATATGTATTTTACCTTCATAAGGCAGCTGCGTGAACTCTGGCTGGAGCCGTGTGTCTGGGAGCTTGTTCTTTGCCCTGCAGCTGGTGAGGAAGGGCTGGGGTGACAAAGCCATCGGAAATTTATTTGGATTCAAAGGCTTCAATTCCAGGAAATTTCGTGGAGAATAGGCACAAAAGTAAAAGTTAGTACTTAGTTGTTCGGCATGCAGCTAAGTGTGGCAGAGACAGATGTAGTGGTAAACAGCATGTGTATGTGGCTTTAAACCGAAGAAGCAAATTGGCTTCAGCTAATCCGTTCCCTTTCTGGCCCTTCATCTCTTACTTAAATGCTACAGGTAGAGAGTGATTCCATTGTCTGCAGTGGTAAAGATGCCTAGGACGGCAAAGTGATTTTGTTGGGGGCCAGGGAAAGGACGGGAGAGTCTGGGAGTATAAACTGGAGAACACAGCAGTGAGTCAGAGAGCTGGATTCAGCTGTAAACACAGACTCGGACTGGGCAGGAACTGGTGGTTTTATTTGCACTGAGATCTGACCGACACATGCCCTGCGAGCTGGAGGTGTGTGGCGAGACCCTTCGATACACGTGTGAGTTGCAGAGTGACTATCACAGCAGGCTAGTTCCCTCGCTGCCTCACATGATCACAAGTTGATTTTTTTGTACCAAGAACATTTCAGTTCTAGTCTTCAGCATCTCTCACGCCCACACCTCAGCATTGTTGACTGCGCTTGCCACGCTGTACAGTAGACCCCCAGAACTTCCTCAGTTCACAACTGGAAGTTTGTGTCTTTGACTAACATCTTCCCCTTTCCGGTAGCATGTGTTCGGATTAGGCGCTCTGTGTGGTCCCCAGAATTGTCCACGGACTTCCTAGGAAATTTCATAGTGTGATCATTGTGTGGTTCTCAGGCCAGAGCTTTAAGTTTAAAAGCCAAGTGGTGCCTGGGTGGCTCATTGGTGAAGCATCTGCCTTTGGCTCAGGTCATGATCCTGGGATCGAGCCCTGCATCAGGCTCTGTGCTCAGCAGGAAGCCTGTGTCTCCCTGTCCCACTTTCCCTGCTTGTGTTCCCTCTCTTGCTGTCTTTGTCAAATAAATAAATCTTTAAAAAAAAAAAAAAAGTTTAAAAGCCATGATTCTAGGTAGATCGTCAATAAATGAAAACTGTGAGCGTGGTTTTGTTCTGTTTCCCATCTGTGAGTTATCCCCGGCTGGTGCTGGAACGTATTTAAGTTCTCGTGGTGTTCACTTGTGAATCAGTGGCTTCACATGGCCTCCTTCCTTGTGTCGTCGTCTATCCCGAGCGGGTGGGGTGAGCAGCACGCGGCAGTGAACGTGCGGTGTGTTAGCTCCGCGTGCAGACGCTGGCGTTTACGCCCGGGGGCAGGTGTGGTTCCCGTTCTCTTCCTTGAACTTCAGCCGCTTCCCGATTCTCCATAACGAGAACATTCTTTTGGTTTCAGGTTGTTTGTCTGTTGTCGAGTAATCGGAAAGACAAATATGATGCTATTAAAAAATACTTGTGCACAGATTGCCCTACCCCGAGTCAGTGTGTGGTGGCCCGGACTCTCGGCAAGCAGCAGACGGTCATGGCCATTGCCACCAAGATCGCCCTGCAGATGAACTGCAAGATGGGTGGAGAGCTCTGGAGGGTTGACATGCCTGTAAGTTTGAGTTACCTGGTACCTGAGATTTCATTATTTGAGAAAAAATGGATTTACTTTCTAAAAACTGCTGGTACTCTGTTGTATCTAAAACTACAGTATTTTTCTTAAAGTTAAAGCTGGCGATGATAGTCGGCATTGACTGTTACCATGACACCACAGCTGGACGGAGGTCCATTGCAGGATTTGTCGCAAGTATCAACGAGGGGATGACCCGGTGAGCGCAGGGCTGGGCGGTGGAGCGCGGGCAGTGGGTGTGGGCAGGAGTGGGTGGGAGTGCAGGGCCCGTGTTCTGGGGGTCTGTGAGGCGTGAGGTGCGGGCTGAATTCCTTCTTTCTTTACAAAGTTAAAGTCAGGGAAGTAAGGGAAGTTAGCTACCCTGCTGTTTTTGACATTGTTCACTGACCCTTAATCTACAGTAATCTACAGTAATCAGATTACGTTTCAGGCTATTTTCTGATTATTTCTGTTTGGGGGAGGGTGTGTCATTAACTGCGACCACCTCGGAAATGTCTTTAATAATTTTTTTTTGACTGCTGACATGTCCTTTAAAGTTTTTGTGTTGATTTTCCTTTGGAAAATCCACTTCAGTTTATCCAGTCACTTGTGTTTCAACGTGGTGAATTACTTTTCAGTGCTTTTCTTAGAACTAAGACTACGAACTATCTCTGGGTATTGCAGTTTAAATTTTATCTTGTCTTCAGCAAGGGAGTTGTAGTATCGATTTATAGTAAAAGAAAGCTTGGTTTGTGGTGGTATGAGTATCTGGTCCTGTCTAGATTTTACACAGTATCGGAGGTGGTAGCGGGTATCTTAGGGTTAAACGTTACGAGCTGCCGAGGGAAGCAAATGCGCGCGGCGCTTCCGAAGGAGCAGCTCGTAGACCGCGCCGGTCCCGCCCTTGTCCTGGTCTCTCTGAACAGCTGGTTCTCGCGCTGTGTGTTTCAAGATCGAGGACAAGAACTTGTAGATGGGCTCAAAGTCTGCTTACAAGGTTAGTGTCCTGTCGTGTTGCTGTCCTGGTCTTTGTGTTACTGAAATTCTGGGCAGAATTACAGCGTTCGTATTCTGTTAAT
Source organism: Enhydra lutris kenyoni (assembly GCF_002288905.1). Classification (NCBI taxonomy): domain Eukaryota; kingdom Metazoa; phylum Chordata; class Mammalia; order Carnivora; family Mustelidae; genus Enhydra; species Enhydra lutris. The sequence goes on along the minus strand of NW_019154130.1, from coordinate 556,495 downwards.
TGCTTTAACCCTTTGCTGGCGGCTTTCAGCGGCCCTGCGGGCTTGGAACAGCTGCAACGAATACATGCCCAGTCGGATCGTTGTGTACCGGGACGGCGTGGGCGACGGGCAGCTGAAGACGCTGGTCAGCTATGAAGTGCCCCAGTTTCTGGATTGCCTCAAATCTGTTGGCAGAGGTTACAAGTAAGCACGCAAACTGTAAAGCATTTCCTCTTTGTACCTTTTATCTTTGAAATTAGTGTTCCCAGATGCAAAGGTAAGTGCGAACCTAACCTCAAGGGTGCGGTGGGGTTTGAGGGTGTGGAAGGGGGAGGGCTGGGCATGCAGAGTGGGCATGTAGAGGGCCCCTCCCTAAGGGCCTCCCCTAGAGGGGAGGAAAGACCAGTGACACTGCTGCCAGTTCTCCGCCTGCCCCTTTCTCTCCTAAAGCCTTGACGTGCGGGGACCGAAGAATTCCTACATCTGTAGGCATCCACAGAATTGTTTAATGGAATAAAATCTGAACAGTCTTAATTTACTCTTTCTCAGTTTCTTTATACAGTGAATACCTGTTTGATTTCTTTGTGAACTTGACTGGTACTTGATCTCGGTAAGATGGTTGACGTGTGTGTAGTGTCCCAGGAGATGTTACTTTTCTCCTTTTGGATGGTGTGCACACGTGAGGGCAGTGTGCTCGCCCTGAAACCCATGCTGGGGTCCGCTCCCCTCCACTCCTCCATGCCTCCTCGTCCTGCCATCGGGCAGCGGCACTGCATACCCACTCCGGACTGCTGTTTCAGGGAGTTGTCTTGTGCTCTCTCGGACTGTGAGCAAGCGGAGCTCGGGGACTGTTGTATTCAGAGTTTATTAGTGTAACATAAAGATGCGTAAATCCGATTTTAAGGGTACTCCGGAAACCTGAGCGTCGTGTTTGGGCTTGCACACGCATACTGCAACACTGGTTATTTTTGTCAGACCTCTTTAGCCAGCATTTGGTATTGTTGGAGAAATGAGGGATTTTGAAATCCACTGACTGACCGTATATCCGGGCTGAGTGTGATTTATAGGGTCTGTGGGGCAGCCCTAAGGGCTCGCTGCTTATTTCCGGCTGGGTTGGAGGACACTTCCAAGTCTTCTGTGGCCGGATTCTAAATGCGGATTCTGCACTTCTTAAAAAATTGATGTATCGATGTTTATTTAAATTTATTTATTTAAATTCATTTAATATACAGTGTATTTACGAGTTTTAGAGGTAAAATTTAGTGATTCATCAGTTGAATACGACACCCAGTGCTCATTACATCACATGTCCTCCTTCATAATGGCCACCCCCCCAGTTACCCTAGCCCCCCTCTCCTCTAGAAACCCTGTCTCCTAAAGTTAAGAGTCTCTTGTGGTTTGCTTCCTTTTTTATTTTCATCTTATTTTTCCCTCCCTTGCTCCATGCTCCTGTTTTGCTTCTCAAATTCCACATATGAGTGAAATCATATAATTGTTTTCCTCTTATTGACTTATTTTGCTTAGCATAATACCTTCTAGTTCTATTCACACTATTACAAATGGCAAGATTTCTTTTTTTTTAAGATTTTTTTTTATTAAATTTTATTTTTTATAAACATATATTTTTATCCCCAGGGGTACAGGTCTGTGAATCGCCAGGTTTACACACTTCACAGCATTCACTATAGCACATACCCTCCCCAATGTCCATAACCCCACCCCCCTTCCCAACCCCCCTCCCCTTTTTTAAGAATTTATTTGTCAGAGAGAGAGCACTGGCAGGCAGAGAGAGAAGCAGGCTTCCCGCAGAGCAGGGAGCCTGATGCGGGGCTCGATCTCAGGACCCTAAGATCATGACCCGAGACAAAGGCAGATTCTTCACCGACTGAGCCACTCAGGTGTCCCAAGATTTCATTATTTGATGGCTGAGTAATATTCCATTGTACATATACACTACATCTTCTTTATCCATTCATCTGCTGATGGATATCGGGGCTCTTTCCACAGTTTGGCTGTTGTGGCCATTGCTGCTATAAACATTGGGGTACAGGTGCTCCTTCGGATCCCTGCGTTTGTATCTTTGGGATAAGTACCCAGTAATGCAGTTGCTGAGTCATAGGGTAGCTCTACTTTCAACTTTCTGAGGAACCTCCACACTGGTTTCCAGAGTGGCTGCACCAGCTTGTGTGTAGGAGGGTCCCCTTTCTCCCTGTCCTCATCAACACCTTTCGTTTCCTGACTTGTTAATATTAGCCATTTTGACTGGAGTGAGGTGGGATCTCACTGTGGTTTTGATTTGTATTTCCCTGATGCCAAGAGATGTGGAGCACTTTTTCACGTGTCTGTTGGCCATTTGCATGTCCTCTTTGGAGAAATGTCTTCATGTTTTCTGCCCATTCCTTGACTGGATTATTTGTTCTTTGGGTGTTGAGTTTGATAAGTTCTTTATAGATTTTGGATACTGGCCCTTTATCTGATACGTCATTTGCAAATATCTTCTCCCATTCTGTCGGTTGTCTTTTGATTTTGTCGACTTTTTCCTTTGCTGTGCAAAAGCTTTTAATCTTGATGAAGTCCCAGTAGTTCATTTTTGCCCTGGCTGCCCTTGCCTTTGGCGACGTTTCTAGGAAGAAGTTGCTGCGGCTGAGGTCGAAGAGGTTGCTGCCTGTGTTCTCTAGGAATTTGATGGATTCCATTTAGGTCTTCCATCCATTTTGGGTCTGCTTTTGTGTGTGGTGGAAGTCAGTGGTCCGGTTTCATTCTTCTGCATGTGGCTGTCCAATTTCCCCAGCAACATTTATTGAAGAGACTGTCCCTTTTCCATTGGACGTTCTTTCCTGCTTAATCGGAGATTAGTTGACCATAGAGCTGAGGGTCGATATCTGGGCTCTCTGTTCTGTTCCGTGGATCTATGTGTCTGTTTTTGGGCCAGGACCATGCTGTCTTGATGGTGACAGCTTTGTAGTAAAGCTAGACATCTGGAATTGTGATGCCACTAGGTTTGGTTTTCTTTTTCGACATTCCTTTGGCCATTTGGGGGTCTTTTCTGATTTCATACAAATTTTAGGACTATTTGATTCAGCTCTGTGAAAAATATTGATGGCGTTTTGATAGGTATCGCATTCACTGTGTAGATTGCTCTGGATAGTATGGACATTTTAACAATATTTTTCTTCCACTCCATGAACATGGAACATTTTTCCATTTCTTTGTGTCTTCCTCAATTTATTTCATGAGTGGTTTATAGTTTTTTGAGGACAGATCCTTTCCCTGTTTGGTTTACTCCTAGCATCTTATGGTTTCTGGTGCAATTGTAAACAGGTTCAATTCCTTAATTTCTCTTTCTTCTGTCTCGTTAGTGGATAGAAATGCAACTGATTTATGTGCATTGATTTTATATCTTGACACTTCACTGAATTCCTGTACAAATTCTAGCAGTTTTGGGGTGGAGTGTTTTGGATTTTCCACATAAATTTTCATATCATCTGCAAAGAGTGAGAGTTTGACATCTTCTTTGCTGATTCAGATGCCTTTTATTTCTTTTTGTTGTCTGATTGCTGAGGCTAGGACTTCTACTACTATGTTGCACAGAGCTGGTGATAGTGGGCAGCCCTGTTGTGTTCCCAGTATTAGGGGAAAAGCTCTGTTCTTCCCCGTTGAGAATGATAATTCGCTGTGGGGTTTTCACAGATGGTTTTGATGATATTGAGGTATGTACCCTCTATCCCTACATTGTGAAGAGTTGATGAAGAAAGGATGCTGTACTTTGTCAAATGCTTTTTCAGCTTCTCTTGAGAGTATCATATGGTTCTTGTTCTTTTCTTCATGTATTGTATCACATTGATCTGTGGATGTCAAACCAACCTTGCAGCCTAGAGATAAATCCCACTTGGTCGTGGTGAATAATCCTTTTAATGTACTTTTTTATTTTTTATTAACATATAATGTATTATTAGACCCAGGGGTACAGGTCTGTGAATCACCAGGTTTACACACTTCATGGCACTCACCGTAGCACATATCCTCCCCAATGTCCATAACCTCACCACCCTCTCCCTACCTTCCTCCCCCCAGCAACCTCCGTTTGTTTTGTGAGATTAAGAGTCTCTTTTGGTTTGTCTCCCTCCACATCTCCCCATCTCCATCTTGTTTCATTTTTTCCTTCCCTAACACCAAGCCCCCCACGTTGCCTCTCAAATTCCTCATATCGGGGAGATCATATGATAATTGTCTTTCTCTGATTGACTTACTTCGCTCAGCATAATACCCTCTAGTTCCATCCACATCGTCGCAAATGGCAAGATTTCATTTATTTTGATGGCTGCATAGTATTCCATGGTATATATACACCACATCTTCTTTATCCATTCATCTGTTGATGGACATCTAGGTTCTTTCCCCAGTTTGGCGACCATGGCCATTGCTGCTATAAACCTTCGGGTGCACGTGCCCCTTTGGATCCCTAAATTTGTATCTTTAGGGTAAATACCCAGTAGTGCAATTGCTGGGTCATAGGGTAAACTCTATTTTCAACTTTTTGAGGAACCTCCGTGCTGTTTTCCAGGAAGAAGTTGTTGTGGCTGAGGTCAAAGTGTTGCTGCCTGTGTTCTCCTCAAGGATTTGGATGGATTCCTGTTTCACATTGAGGTCTTTCATCCATTTGGAGTCTATTTTTATGTGTGATGTAAGCAAATGGTCCAGTTTCATTTTTCTGCACATGGCTGTCCAATTTTCCCAACACCATTTGTTGAAGAGACTGTCTTTTTTCCATTGGACATTCTTTCCTGCTTTGTCAAAGATTAGTTGACTGTAGAGTTGAGGGTCTATTTCTGGGCTCTCTGTTCTGTTCCATGGATCTATATGTCTGTTGTGCCAGTACCGTACTGTCTAGATGATGACAGCTTTGTAATAGAGCTTGCAGTCTGGACTTGTGATGCCACCAACTTTGGCTTGCTTTTTCAACATTCCTCTGGCTATTTGCAGTCTTTTCTGGTTCCCTATAAATTTTAGGATTATTTGTTCCATTTCTTTGAAAAAAATTGATGGTATTTTGATAGGGATTGCATTAAACATCTTGATTGCTTTAGGTAGCATAGACATTTTCACAGTATTTGTTATTCCAATCCATGAGCATGGAACAATTTTCCATTTCTTTGTGTCTTCCTCAGTTTCCTTCATGAGTACTTTATAGTTTTCTGAGTATAGATTCTTTGCCTCTTTGGTTAGGTTTATTCCTATTTATCTTATGGTTTGGGGTGCAGTTGTAAATGGGATTGACTCCTTAATTTCTCTTTCTTCTGTCTTGCTGTTGGTATATAGAAATGCAGCTGATTTCTTTGCAGATTTTATATCCTGACATTTTACTGAACTCCTGTACAAGTTCTAGCAGATTTGGAGTGGAGTTTTTTGGGTTTTCCACATAAAATATCGTATCAAATGCAAAGAGTGATAGTTTGACTTCTTTGCCAGTTTAGATGCCTTTTATTTCTTTTTGTTGTCTGATTGCTGAGGCTGGGACTTCTAGTACTATGTTGAGTAGCAGTGGTGATAGTGGACACCCCTGCTGTGTTCCTGACCTTAGGGGAAAAGCTCTCAGTTTTTCTCCATTGAGGAGGATATTTGCTGTGGGGTTTTCATAGATGGCTTTGATGGTATTGAGGTATGTACCCTCTATTCCCTACACTTTGAAGAGTTTTGATGAAGAAAGGATGCTGTACTTCGTCAAATGCTTTTTCAGCTTCTAATGAGAGTATCATATGGTTCTTGTTCTTTCTTTTATTAATGTATTGTATCACACTGATTGATTTACAAATGTTGAACCAACCTTGCAGCCCTGGAATAAATCCCACTTGGTCGTGTGAATCATCCTTTTAATGTACTGTTGGATCCTATTGGCTAGTATTTTGATGAGAATTTTCACATCTGTGTTCATCAAGGATATTGGTTTGTAATTCTCTTTTTTGATGGGTCTTTGTCTGGTTTTGGGATCAAGGTCATGCTGGCCTCAAAATGAGTTTGGAAGTTTTCCTTCCATTTCTATTTTTTGGAACAGTTTCAGGAGAATAAGAATTTTTTCTTTAAATGTTTGGTAGAATTCCCCTGGGAAGCCATCTGGCCCTGGGCTCTTGTTTGTTGGGAGATTTTAGATGATTGCTTCAATCTCCTTACTGGTTATGGGTCTGTTCAGGTTTTCTATTTCTTCCTGGTTCAGTTGTGGTAGTTTATACATCTCTAGGAATGCATCCATTTTTTCCAGGTTGTCAAATTTGCTGGCTTATAGTTGCTCATAATATGTTCTTATAATTGTTTGTATTTCTTTGGTGTTGGCTGTGATCTCTCCTCTTTCATTCATGATTTCAGTTACTTGGGTCCTTTCTCTTTTCTAATTGATTAAGTCTGGCCAGGGGTTATCAGTCTTATTAACTCTTTAAAAGAACCAGCTCCTAGTTTCATTCATCTGTTCTCCTGTTCTTTTGTTTTCTATTTCATTGATTTCTGCTCTGATCTTTATTATCTCTCTTCTCCTGCTGGGTTTAGGCTTTCTTTGCTGTTCTTTCTCCAGCTCCTTTAGGTGTAGGATTAGGTTGTGTCCTTTAGACCTTTCTTGTTTCTTGAGAAAGGCTTGCATTGCTATGTACTTTCCTCTCAGGACTGCCTTTGCTGTGTCCCACAGATTTTGAGCAGTTGTATTTTCATTATCATTTGTTTCCATGGATTTTTTCAATCCTTTAATTTCCTGGTTGACCCATTCATTCTTTAGAAGGATGCTGTTTAGTCTCCATGTATTTGGGTTCTTTCCAAATTTCCTCTTGTGATTGAGTTCTAGCTTCAGAGCATTGTGGTCTGAAAATATGCAAGGAATGATCCCAATCTTTTGATACCAGTTGAGACCTGATTTATGACCCAGGATGTGATCTATTCTGGAGAATGTTCCATGTGCACTAGAGAAGAATGTGTATTCTGTTGCTTTGGGATGGAATGTTCTGAATATATCTGTGATGTCCATCTGGTCCAATGTGTCATTTAAGGCCTTTATTTCCTTGTTGATCTTTTTCTTGGATGATCTGTCCATTTCAGTGAGGGGGTTAAGTCCCCTACTATTATTGTATTATTGTTGACATGTTTCTTTGACTTTGTTATTGATTGATTTATATAGTTGGCTGCTCCCATATTAGGGACATAGATATTTACAGTTGTTAGATGATCTTGTTGGACAGACCCTTTGAGTATGATACAGTGTCCTACCTCATCCCTTATTATAGCCTTTGGCTTAACATCTAAGTTATCCAATATAAGGATGGCCACCCCAGGTTTCTTTTGAGGTCCGTTAGCATGGTAAATTGTTTTCCACCCCCTCACTTTAAATCTGGAGGCGTCTTTGGGTCTAAAATGAGTTTCTTATAGATAGCATATTGATGGGCTTTGTTTTTTATCCATTCTGATACCCTGACTTTTAGATATTTGATATAAGAACAAACTGAAACGTCAGAGGATACTGATGACCTTTCTGTCCTGACATTTGCTCAGTTGTTTCTTAGGACGTCAGAGGACTCAGGTCCACTTTGGCCTCAGGCTCCTGATCCTGGGCTTTGCTACATCCGAAGCCACAGGAACCGGGCAGCACTAGCCCTCCTAGGGCAGATGGTGATACTTCTACAAGTGCTTTCTGCTTACATAAACTCACCCCGTCCCTTTGGGATTTGCTTATTGGACTATTGTGAAGGAGCCCAGTGAGCTTGCTTGTCAAACAGGAGCTCCCACTTCAGGGTCTTTTCGACCATTTGTCCAGACAGCACACCGTAAACAACCTTCCCAAGCCAGACCTTCCAGATCCCACTGTACGTAAAGCTCTCTGTGTCCCACAGTTTGCAATCAGGAGTATTTCTGCTAAGAACTAACGTTCTGGTTGGGAAAAGGGTACAGGAAAAATGGAGGCATGGGTAATGGTCTTCTCTTTCAAATGTCTAATGCACACCAGCTCGGTTCCCTAGTGCCTTCTGTGCGCCCGTCCCTGTACTCCAGCGTGGCTGTGACTTCAAGCACCGGCTGTGAATGGACTGTTCAGAGCTAGTAGAAAAGGTGTGAACCACACTCCAACCCACAGGCGCTGCCACTTGAAGGGCTGGTCTCCCAAGGGCCAGGAGGCGTGTTAGGCCAGCAGATGGCTTTAGGTGCAGTGCTGACGCTCGGGGGAAGGGATCTGGGCATAGGAAGACCAGCTGGAGATTGGCGTCGGGTGGCGGGGTGCAGCGGGGATGCAGAGGGTGCGTCCTCTGCCACTATGTGGTGAGCCGAGAGGTGATTAGGCCCCAGGAGGGAGACAGAGGGAGCCCCGATACCTCACGGAACGGTAATGCTGGGTTAGACTTTGACATTGCTCAAACGAGCTTCCCTCCCAACAGCTCTAGTCTCCAGATGCTCTCTCTCACATAGCAGAAAATGCCCACTGAAGAGTGTTCCAGGTTGTGTGCTGGGAAGCATGCTGAATGTACCGCTTCCGTGTGCCAGGCCAGCTGTGCACACGACCCTGCCTCACGTGCTGTCCTGTGTCCCCCCCCCCCACCCCCCGCCACCTGACTCCTGGTCCTTGTCTAGGGCGGTTCACAGCTTGGACTGATACTCTGCCTTGAGAGGGAGAGAGGCTTCCATTTAAATGGTGGTTGGGAATGGGGATGTCTGGATGGTCGCTGCCTGGAAGCAGGACAGACACAGTCATTACATTCACCATCATCATCTTTCAGCCCAAGACTAACGGTCATTGTGGTAAAGAAACGAGTGAATGCCAGATTTTTCGCTCAGTCTGGAGGAAGACTTCAGAACCCACTTCCCGGGACGGTTATTGACGTAGAAGTTACCAGACCAGAATGGTAAGTTCTGTGCGGTGACACAATTGTTTTCTTCTTTATCAACTTCACATTTACTTTTTCTTCTATTGCTGATAAATACTAAAGTTTTCAATTAGTTTGATCTCATAATATTACTAAAGCCTGTGATTCGTTCGTCTCTGAAATGGTAAACAGGTTTCCGTCCAGTTGTCCTTTGGGGGAAGAGGGTTGTCGTCTGCGGCAGTAATCCTACATACAGAGGGTGAGCTCTGCTGCCGTGGATTGTTTTGTATTTTATTCACTTGCGAACTTGTCCTCAGATTCCTGTCCCCTAGTAGAAAGTTTTTGATCTGTAACGGCTTGCTGTCGTCCAGAGGTGAAGCAGTTGCAGCTGAAACGCGACTGCAGATCAGAAAAGTGGCTTCTGAGTAAATGAAACTTTCTGTGTAACTTGGAGCTGCACTTTGTCATAGGAAAGCCAGCTGGCTCGGACTTCCACGGCCACAAGGGGGCCACGGGGCAGTGCTGTGGGCACCCGAGGGTGCAGCGGTCGGGCTAAGGCTTGCTGGAGCCTCGGAAACGCTTCTAGGAGGCGAGGCCTACGGTGCAGTCAGTCGCGCCGGGTGGCGGCTCCGGCCAGTCCGGGCGCGCGCCGGGAGCGCCGTTCCCCGTTCCCAGTGTGGTGGGGTCGGGGAAGGAGCTTTCCTCAGGCTGAAGTGCCGGCCCCGGGGCGAAGCTGCCAACGGGGACGTCCTTCCTGTACGGACGTCGGGTAAAGGAGGCTTCGCTACACCAACTTCACGTAGAGCAACAATAATACAGATTTTCAGTTACCTTTAATCAGTCGTGTTCGCGACAGGGAGTGGACATTGCCGTGTTGAGACGTTACTTGGGCTCGTCTCAGGCACGTGTCCGTCATGGCGGTGCTGCGGGAGGATTCTGCCTGCGGGGAAATCGGCTGCGGGAGACGTGGCTGAGACAGTAACGCAGCGAGCTCCTTCCCTGCAGGACCTTCTGACCGGTCCGAGTGGCCCCCCACCCCCGTGCCCCCTGCTGACACTCGCCCTGCTCTGCTGCCCGCGGCTCCGGGCCAGCCCTGACGCGGAGACCGCTGGTGGAGACGGACGGGGTACGATCCAAGGTGGATTTTGAAGTATGAGAACATCTCATGGCTTCTTACGGGACGCTGGGTAGAACCGGGCAGCCGAGGCTCTGCACACGCCTGGAGAAGCCCCGTGGTGGGCGCCGCCTGTCCCAGCCGCGGCCGGCACTCTGGGCGCTCAGGCACCCAAGTCGGGACCAAGGCTCTGACTCGAGCGCGGCTGGGATTTGTCTGCGGCCGAGAGCACGTGGCCGCGCGTGTCGGCTCGCGGCGCTCTGACGTGTGTCGCTTCAGCGGACCCAGCAAGCTGCACAGGTAACTCCCTTGTGGCTTCACGAGGGCGGACGACCGGATCTCTGGCCCGTGCTCCTGCTACCCGGAAAGTGGGGGGACGGGCGTCCTGTGCTCTGCGCACGCCCTGCGGTCGGCCGCGGCGTCCGGGCCCTGCGCGGCTGCTGCCGCCAGCCCTGCGGCTTCTCGGGTCCTCCAAGAGTCCGCTTTGCGTCCTTAACGATTAAAATGTTTTTGTTGCGTAACCACGGAACAGCGAGAGGGGAAAGGTCCCGGGGTAAAAGCGTATTTTGGGAACAGCAGTGCCTGAATCGAGAGCTGCTCTCCTTGCCCCGCTGCCGCCGCGCTCCCCGATGCTGCTGTGGCTGGCGGCCCGCGCACGTGGTGAACTCTAAGTCAGAACTTGAAATCTAAGTCATCGTGGTTTCTGAAGCCCTGTCACAGGTAAGTGTTCCAGAACGGTCCGTGAGAGCAAGTGTTATGGACCTGAAGGAAGCACGTTTCATCCCGACGAGGTCCGCATCCCTTAGAATACGGGATCTTTTTAAAAAAAAAAAAAAGGATCTTTTCTCTGGAGGAAACGGGACCCACGTGAACTTCAGCTTTCAGACCCATAAGCCTCCCTTCCATGCGGCTTTTCTCTGTAATTCCAGGTATGATTTTTTTATCGTGAGCCAGGCGGTGAGAAGCGGCAGTGTCTCGCCCACGCACTATAATGTCATCTACGACAGCAGCGGCCTGAAGCCAGACCACATACAGCGGCTCACGTACAAGCTGTGTCACGTCTACTACAACTGGCCAGTGAGTGGGTCTCCCTGGGGACGTGCTGGCTCATCTGCGAGCTCCGATTTTCCAGACAGGAGTCGCTGTGCTTTCAGAGGCTTTTCTAGTTAGTGCGGGGCCGAGTGCTGCAGGGAGCAGGTCCAGAGTAACAGCCCCGTGTTTCTTCCACTCCAGGGTGTCATCCGCGTCCCCGCTCCTTGCCAGTACGCCCACAAGCTGGCTTTCCTGGTGGGCCAGAGCATTCACAGGGAGCCCAACCTGTCCCTGTCCAACCGCCTCTACTACCTCTGACCCTCGGAGACCACGCAGTGCAGCCGCGCCTTCGGTTTGACCTTGTAGCTTCGGGCGGGGGGGGGGGTGGTTAAGCTGTTATCTTTATAGATGAATATTGGGAAGGGAATTAGGAGATTTGGTGTCTCGTTTGTAGCATTGCTGCTGCGACTGGCTTATAGGTAAAAATTAAAATTTTATATTTTATCGTTTGCTTCTCAAATACATCGTGAGAATTTTTTGTTTTGAAAAAAATGTGGATTAGGTACTTTGCATTATAAATAGAACTTCTTAAACTATTTGAAAAGTGAGAATTTACTTGAAAGTACTTTCAGTAGTGAGCACGTCCTGCTTTGTAAACGTACATTAATTCATCATCTTCTTGAAATATTTTTAATTTAAAGGAGAGAGGCGTAAGGTGGGGAGCGCAGTGCAGCTGTGAGGTAGGCTTTTACTTGCGTGTCTGATCTATTTTAAAGATAAAAAGCTGCTATTGAATAACCTGTGCAAGGCGCGGGGATGGCAGGAGACTGTGGGGAAGTAGGCTAATTTTTTATTTCTGGGGGGCTAGATGGCATGGGGGTTGAAAAGTTTTAAATTTCTGTCCAAGGAAACATTTTAAGACTTTGTCACAAAAGAGGCCAGTAACTTCTGTTCACATCACTGTTCTGTTTGCAATGGGGACATCCTTCTACTTGTTACAGAATAAAATTGGATTCTCACCTTATTCACTAACTGTGGTTTTTACTGAAAACACATTTTCTTTGCATGTAATGTATTCTTCTCAGTGCTGGAGCGCGCACTCTGTCCGAAGGCTGCAGCCCCACTTAGAAGTGCTCAGTCACTGTCCCCTTTTGCACTTCAGGGTCCGGAGCCGCAGGGCTCGCGGGAAGGGACGGAGAGCCGCGGGTCATCAGGAGAGGCGGGGCGGGCGATGGCGGGAGGTTGACAATTGTAATTATTCACGTGGACGTGCTTGTGGGAATTTTCAGGAAATTTGGCAAAGAGCTGGCTTGCCGTCCGTGAGACTGTACTTGGAGAATCCCTTTAGCACCGCCGGCCGCGGTAGGGCCTGCGCGCCCCGGCGCTCCTGCCTCAGCCCCTCCCTCCGCACCGCTGCACACGGTCCCAATAGAGACTTTCTGGGCTGAGCGTCACCACGGGGATGAAAACCCTTTTATTCTCCTCTTAGCTCTGCGGGCTCCTCACCGTTGCCAACAGTGTCGTCAGCTGTTAGCCCGGTTCCTTGACCTCCTGGTCTGCAAACGAGAAGACACAGGAAACGGGAGGTTTCAGGAGAGTGCCGGAGACCGGATGCCATGACGGAAGTTGCTAGAAGCTGACCCGCTGTGAAGGCGTGCGAGGAGCTCGGGTGTTGACGTGTAGATCGGTAGGGCTAGTGGGGAACTTTAAAGGCCTCAAAGTGCCGTTCTTAGCAGGTTTTAACTGTCTTTAAACCATGAAGGGCAGACGTGACCTAGAGAAGCCGAAGCAGTCACGAGACCGTCACTCAAGTCAAAGACTTGGCTGCGAGGGACAGAAAACCTCCGACTAGCTTCAGCCGACAGCCCTGGGGCGGCTTGCTGCTTGCGCTGGAGGCGGGCTTCCCGGTGTCGCTCTGTCCAGCGCCAGCCGTCGGCGTCCGACGCACAGCGAGCTCCGCACCGGGCCACGTGCGCGGGGCAGGACTTTGTGGGGAGACACTGGCCAGACCGCCCCTCGGACATGCGCCACGGGATTTTCCTGGGACTCTGGGCAAAGGCCCGCTGAGAAGGCGTCCCGAGGAAGGTCTTGACACGGCTTTCCTGCCCCCATCCTCCTCCACCGAACCTCTCCCCGTGCCCTCCCGAGTTCACAGTCGTGTCTCAGCCCCTTCCTGAGTTTCGGAGCCCTTTGAACACACCAGGCTCCCCGGACGATTCCTGCCTGCGGGTAGCGCCGCTGTGTGGGCCACCCCTGCCGTCCCGCTGGGTCCCCTGCACGCTCCGCAGCCCGTCCTCTCCTAAGCATCTCCTACCCCTGGGCTCCGGCCGGCGGTGGCTCCACTCCCGGCCTGCGCTGGCGTTTGCTGCCACACCTGGCGACACCACCGGCGCGGGCCAGCATTTTCCCACCGGTCTGTCCCCTGCGCCCCGCAGCCCCGCTTCCCGGTTGCTGTGGCCGCCATCACAGGCCCCGAGTGCCGCAACGCAGGCTGCGAGTCCCCATTGGTGCCCCGCCTCTCCGCGAGGTTCCTCCTGCATCCCTCCTGCTCCCTTCCAGAACCCCCGCTGCCCCGGGCCCCCATCTGCTCCACCCCTGTACTCGGCTCCCAGCAGAGCAGCAGCCTAGCGGCTGAAGGACAGCGCACCTGTTCCTCTGGATGAGGCTTCTGGAACGTCGCTGCCAAGCCCCCACCGCCCCCGCCCACGTGTGCCCAAGACACCCAGTTATTCAGCGACGCTGCTCGGTGCGATTGCGTCACTCCCAGGCCCGCGACAGCCTTTCCTTGCTCGTTCCCAGCGGCCTACAGACCCGGCCGTGTCCAGCCTGTCCTAAAAAACAAAAGGGCTCTCGGCCCCCTCCTGCCCCCCATGCCGCTCTCTCTCTTTCCCGTTAGGAGACAGATGAGGGACTGAGAAGACCCTTCGGTTCCAACACACAAAGCCGCCCCGAGCCGCTGGCTCAGAGTTCTGCGGGAGACTCGTGGCCGGGGCGGAGCAGGGCCCGATGCGGGTTCGCTGTGACGGTGGGGAGATCCCAGGCCAGGGGGGAGAAGGCGGCGGGGGGCCGGGGATGGGGTGAGTGCTGCCCGCACCCCTGCCCGCTGCTCCGGCACCCTGCTGGCCCACGGGGTCTGCAACGCCCTTCGTCCGTGCGGAGCCTGCGGGCAACCCCCAGCCCCGGGGCAGCACAGCGAACGCCGCCCTGGGGGGCCCGGCAAGACGCCTGGGAGACTGCGCAGAAGTGGGGCGCTCACACCGCACCTGGAGGGAGCGTCCGCGGTTCAAGGCTTCCCTCAGCAGGGGCCGGTTCTGCTATGCAGACCTGGACGGCTGCTCCGGCACCTTCCCGCTGGGAGGGGTGGGGGTCGGAACCGGACAGCACTGGGCTGAGGCCCCATCGTAGAGCTGTGATTTGGGCCTCCTGGGCGTCGTCGTAGCAGCCCCTGCCACACTTCCTGACCCGTCCGTCCACTTAGACCGTGGTCTCGTTTTCAGGAGCTGGTCCGCACGTGGGCTCTCCACGTAGGCCCACGGCGCACAGTGGTCCGTAGAAAGGGGCACCAGGAAGGCAGAAGTGGGGACCCGGCCCAGTTTGACGGGCACGCGGAGACCCATTCAAGGACGGGGGAGCTGGGGTCAGACACCCCGGAAAGGGTGTTAGTGACACCGGTTGTGCCCCACGCCCGCTCTGAAATCCGCCTCACTGCTCGCAAAGGCAAGACAAGGCCGCTGTTAACAAAGCTCGTCCTTACGTAAGCGCAGCAAGACCGTGACTGTCCCTCCGGTTCTTTGGAATCTGTTTGCCGAAACCTCCCAAGCCTTCACCGCCCTAACTGCCTTCGGAGGCTGAGCCCAGCCGGACACTTGCCGTCACACTCCCGCAGGTTCCTTTTCGGAGGTCCCTACACGTCCTGAGGTTCCCGCGCCTGCCAGGCAGTGACCTTCCTTACTCACCTGGTCAGGCCCCCCTGGGAGTTCTGGAAGCCAGGTACCAGGCCGGTTTTTCCAAGGGGCAACACTGGGTCCATAAAGTCGCCCATCATTCTTGAAGTCGTCTGGTCACCTCAGCCTCCGCGTGGCTCTCAAACGTGACCTCCCAAAGCCTCGCCCGTGTAACCCGGGTTTCCAGGACAGACTCTTACCTGGGACGCATTTCCCACCGTGTCCTTGCCGCCACCCCCCCCCCCCGGACACGAGCCTCCCCCTCCCCGCCTCCCGCCCCCTCTGGCCCGACCCCCCCCCCCCCCGGAAAGCCTCTGCCGGGTCAGCCCCCCAAGCCCTCGGCTTCCCTGCTCCACCCAGGCCTGAAACGGTCTCCAGCCCGCAGGTGCCGGTGACGCCGGGGGCGTGTGAGGGGTCGGGAAGGTGCGAGCGCAGGCAGCACCAGCCCTGGCTCGACGTTCCGCGTCCCCCCTGCCCCAGGCCCTTGCTGCCCTTGACCTCCCACGGGTCTGCGGCTGCTGGAGCTGGAGAACAGCCCCCAAGTCCCGCAGCCCGAGTCCGCCCACCCAGCGAGATCCAGATCCTGGCGGCCATCCCGCCCCCGGTGCAGGCGGCAAGGGGGCCGCGCACGGCGTCGTCTGTGGGGAGACACTGCTTCGTCCTGCATCTGCCCCCCCCACCCGCTTTGGAGAGGTTTCCGCGGGCGAGCGCGCGCTCAGCCCCGCGTCTGTCAGAGCCCGTCTGTCTGTCCCTGCGAGACCACGCTTCATTCTGCATGGGCCCTCCTGTCACCCCCGGGGCACAGCTGGAGGGCCACGCTGTCCCTGGGGCGGGTGTCCGAGCCTGCAGTCCCCCGTGCCCGGAGGCCCCTCAGCGAGGAGTCTGGTCCGCGGGAACCCGCCTTCCAGGGCATAATCCGCTGCTGCTGCTGCGACCCCGCTCCCGCAGGCTCGGCGGGACCCAGCTGGGTGGGGGGCATTTTCTCTCGGGGTCCCAGACTTCAGGTGTGGCCGCAGCTGGGACCAGAGGCCCGACGGGCCCCTTTCTGCCATTTTATGGTGGGCGGGAGCCTTTGCTTCTCCCTATCGTTCAACCCGTCTGCTTCCCTCGGGACACGCGCCTTCGGATTGTTAGGCCTGGCTCCTGGGGGCGCGTGGGCTCCGGTCAAGGACAACCCCACCGCCGCGCACTGCCGCCTGGCCCCGCCGACAGCTGGGGCATGTCCCAGGCTCCCCGGCACTCAGGGACTCACAGAGCCATTTCTGACACCTCAGACCCATTTACCATAATCTGGTCGCCCCTGGTACCCCACCTCCGGCCACCCCAGCTGCCACGCCCCCAGCCCTTTGCATAGGGTGGCTCCTAGCTCCCCAGTTCCACAGACCATGGGCGCCCCAACACTACGGCCCCCAGTTCTGGGGCAACGGGCTTCCCCAGGGACAGAGAGCTCCTCCCATGGACCACAACCCCCCACGGATGACAGGCGCCCCACGGACAGAGGGCTCCCCCCACAGACAGAAGGCTCCCTCAGGGACGACAACCCCCCATGGAGGAGAGGCACTCCATGGACAGAGGGCTCCCCCCGATGGACAGAAGCCTCCCCGCACAGGCAGAGGACTTCCCCCACGGACACATGGCTCCCCTCAGGGACAACCCTCCACGGAAAACAGGCGCCCCACAGACAGGGGGCTCCCCCTCCAGACACGGGGCTCCCGCATAGACCGAGGGCTCCACCAATTCCAATGACCGCAAGCTTCGCCCCACTCAGAGGTCTCTCCCCACAGACAGGAATTTCCACCAGCTCCATGGACAGCAAGCCCCCCCCCCCCCAGACAGAGGGCTCCCCCCACAGAGACATGTCTCCCTCCACAGAGAGCTGCCCCCATGGACAGAGGATTTTTCCCCACCAAATCCATGGATAGCAAGTTTCCCCCCACAGACAGAGGGCTCCCCCCACTCAGAAGTCTCTCCCCATGAACAAATCGCTCCCCCCACCGAGACAGGGCTCTGTCCACAGACATGGGGTTCCACCAATTCCATGGACAGCAGGCTTCGCCCACAGAGAGCGAGCTGCCCTCACAGACAGATGTCTCCCCAACGGACACAAGGCTCCCCCCACAGACATGTCTCCCCCCACAGACATGTCTCCCCCCACAGACACAGGGCTCCCCCGACAGACAGAGGCCTCCCCTCCAATGGACAAAGGGCTCCTTCCACCAACAAAGGGCTCCCAGCAAGGACAGAGGGACGCCACCAGTCCCATGGACAGCAAGCCTCCCCCACAGAGACCAAAGTCTCTGCCCACAGACAAAAGGCGCCCCCCTAGACCGTGCGCTCCTGCACGGACAGTGGGCTCCCCCCGCAGACCGAGGGCTCCCCTCAAGGTCCGAGGGCTCGACCAATTCCATGGACAGAAAGCTTCCCCCTCAGACAGAGGGCTCCCCCTACGGACACAGAGCTCCCCCCCAGAGAGCCCCCCCGCGGACAGAGGGACTCCCCCAATTCCATGGACAGCCAGCTTATCTCACAGAGGGCTCCCCTCACAGACTGAGGGCTCCCCCCATGAACCAAGGGCCCCACCAATTCCAAAGACAGCAAACTTCCCCCCACTCAGAGGTCTGTCCCCACAAACAAAGCGCTCCCCCCACGACTGAGGGCTCTACCAACGCCAAGACAGCAGGTTTCTCCAACGGAAGGGGTCTCCCCGCGCAGACAGCAGGGTCCCTCCACGGATGAGCTCCTCCAGTCCCCCCGCAGACCCCCCCGCCACACAGTTGGCCCCAGCAATTCCAGGACAATGGGCTCCCCCCACGGACTAGGCTCCTCCGCCATGGACAAGAGCCCCCCCACCAGACGGGGCTCCCGCAGGGACAGGTGCCGCCTTCCTCCCCGGGCTCCTTTGGTTTGGCGACTCCACCCCCCTCCCCCGACTCTGCAGCTGGGACAAGGCGGAGGGTCAGTCACGTACCGCCAGGGCAAGAGGACATTGTAGCCGTGAAACCAAGCCGCCAGCCTCCCGCCTGGTTCCGTTCCCGGCGACTTACAGGCGCGGGGCGAGCCAGGACCCTCCGCCGCTCTCTGCGCGGCGCGGCCGTGACCAGAGCCTCCGCAGCGCCGGGCCGGGAGGTCACCTGGAATCGCGAGCGGCGGCACCTGCGCGCGGCACGAGCCACGCCGAGGCCGCAGGTGGAGTCAGTTGCGGCTCAGAGCAGGACACCTGTGCTGCCCCGAGGGCTGCCCCGCCGGTTCCCTCTGACCCGCCTCCCCCATCAGTTCCAGCCCCGCCGGCGCCAGCTGCACACCCAGCGCCACGTCCCATCTCTCTCCTGGACGCGCGGCGGCTGTCCTCCGCGGCCCTTCCGCCCCACCCTGCCTTCTCCGTGCCTCCGGCTTCCACGCGGGAGCGCCTCCAGGGCCTCCCTGATTTTTGCTCGAACCCCCTTTGTGATTCTGTCCGGTCCCAGGGCTCTTTTCTGTGGAAGCGTTTCCTGGACTGACCTTTCATCCCCTCTTTCTCCCGAGTGTGGCCCCGGGAGGGCCGTGACTGTGTCGTTCACTGCTGTCTTCCCAGCCTCTAGATTAGTGCCCGGGGCACAGCAGGTTCTCAGATCCGTATCGAGTCGGTAAATCGTTAATCAGCCCTTAGTCACCCGGCACCCGTGTTCCTTACGCGCGTTCCAGTCCAGAAACCCTTGACTCTGCAACCTGCTGTCCGCGCGCCCACTGGGGGCTCTAAGAACTAGGGCCCGCGCCCCACCCACTCCCCCCCAGTGAGCATCTCGGCTTGGGACCTGGACATGGGTGCACGCCCGTCTTCCCAGGGCGGCGACCCTGGAATGAGGGACCCCAGGCAGAGAGCTGGACGTCTCCCATGCGGCCAACAGCCGGTCAGGCCCCCGAGAAGTCAAGACAGGGGCTCTGCTGCCACTGGATTGTTTTCTTCCTGGGGACCCGGGAAGGTAGGCCCGGCCCCACACATCCTTGCCCGTGCTCCCCCATTGCCTGTGCAGTGCCAGGGGTGGCCGGGGGTGGCCAGGCCCGGGGCAGGAAGGAGCCCCTTGGACCGGGACTTGGTGGTCCCGGCTGTGCATGGCCACAGACGCCTTTGGCACAGGCAGCCTCTGGGCTCCTGGAGCCTGCACGTGCCCAGGGAGCGGCCAGGCCTCCAAGCTCGGGGCTGGGGGAGAGAGAGAGAGAGAGAGAGCGCGCGAGCGTGCATGTGTGTGTGTCTTTCTGGAGAGCACTTTCCTTGCATTCTCTCTCACCCAACTTTGTTGTTCGTTTTTTTACGATTTTATTTACTGGAGAGAGAGGACATGTGAGCTGGGGGAGGAGCCAAGGGTCAGGGAGAAGCAGACTCGGCGCTGAGCCTGGTGGCCCGATGCAGGGCTCATCCCAACACCCTGAGATCGCGACCTGAGCCGAAATCTAGAGTCGGACACCTCACCGACGGGGCCACCCGGGTGCCCCAACTTTTACTTTTCTACATAATTTTATTGAGCTGTAATTTATATTATCAGCAAATCCAGCTGCAAGAGTTTTGACCAGCGCATCCACTCCTGTCTCTGCCTCCCTCTGACTTAGAATAATACCGATTTCCTCCCTCCCACAAGTTGCAAACAGTCCTCCTTCCCACCTTGTCCCCAAGCAACCGCGGATGTGCCTTCCGCCACCCTGCGCCCTGTGAGAGTGAGGATCGTCTAGCGTGGGCTCCTTTGTGTCTGGTGTCTTTGCTCCGGACGGACCGTGTCCGTCTGGGCAGGCGGCGGATCTGCAAGGCTGGCCCCTCCGGGTGCCTTTCGTGTTCAGTCCTCAGCAGACCGACACTTGGGTGTTTCGCTTTGAGCCTGTTGTCATGGACTATAAAATAAATTCTTTTGGAGCCTTGATGGGGACACGTGTTTTTGTTTCTCTTGGGAGCGTGCGGAGACGTTAGATCTGTACGCGGAGCGTCTCTGACCGTGTGAGAAGCTGACGGCGGTTTCCGCGGGGCGCGCCCTCCTGCTCTGCCCTGTAAGGCGTCTGAGCTCAGCACCTCCACGGCTACGCCTGCGTGGGACGCTCTCTCTTGCTTTAATAGAATTTTATTTTATTTTTAAAAATATTTTATTTATTTATTTGACAGAGAGATCACAAGCAGGCAGAGAAGGAGGCAGAGGCAGAGGGAAAAGCAGGCTCCCCGGTGCGCAAGGAGCCCGATACGGGGCTCGATCCCAGGACCCTGAGATCATGACCTGAGCCGAAGGCAGACACTTAACCCGAACCACCCAGGCACCCCAAGACGTTTTTAAATTTGATGAAATCCAATTATCAGGGGTTTTTTTGTTTGTTTTTTGTTTTATGGGTTTTTTTGTTTGTGCTTTTTGTGTCCTATATAAGACATCTCTCTGGCCAAATTTTTCCATTTTCTTCTAGAAGCTTTAGTGTTTCAACTTTTTCATTTAGAACTGTGATCGTGTTTGGAATTAATTTTTGTGTGCCGCGTGAGATAAGGGCCGGTTTCCTCCCATCAATAATTAGCTCTTTCTGCCACATTTCCAGAAAACACCGTGTTTCTTTCCCCGGCTGACCTACCTTGGCACCTTTGCTACGGAGGAACGTGCCACATGTCTCTGTGTGCACTTCTGGACCGTCTGGTTTGTTCCAGTGACTTCAATGTCCACATTTTACACAACGACAACACTGTCTTGATAGCCGTGGCCTTAAAGTCTCAAAATCAGGCCATGGGAGTCTTCTGACTTTTCGTTCGTCTTTTTCAAAACCACCCCGGTGATCACAGGTCATTTGCATTTCTGCATCATTTTTAAAATCAGCTCATCAATTTCTAGCAAAGCCCATTGGGATTTTGACTGGCATCTCACTGAATCGACAGATCTACTTGGGGGGGAAATCAGGAATTTAAGAATATTACATCTTCTAAACCACAAACGTGTTCTGTGTATCTCTGCTTAAGAGCCTTTCATTTCTAGGCAGGGCTCTCTGGTTTTCAGCACACAGGTCTGGCTCGTATTTTGTTAAACTTATCTCTTAAGTACATTGTGGTTTTGATGCTAATATAACGAATTACCTGTATTTTTGATTATTCTACCGCTTCCATTTGTGTTTTAATTTCTGTTCTCATTTTTCCCTGCTAGCTCACAGAAATAGCAGCGAGCTGCGTGTGTCGACCTCGGGGGCTGTCACCTTGCCAAATCCACTTCTGGGTCCCAGCAGCACCTTGTAGCTGTCTCAGCACTTTCCAAATACACAACCGCGTCCTCTGCAAAGACCGTTTCGCTTCTTCCTTCCCAAAGCGTAGCCCTTCTCTCTCCTTACCACGCTGATGCTCTCAGGTGCGGCACGTGCCGCGTTGCGCCAAGCGGCCAAGCGGACGGCCTTGCGCTGGCCCGGACGGGAAGCGGGATGCGGCCGGACGTCCACCGTTAAGCACGGTCTTGGCTGCTAACTCCATCAAGTTGAGACGAATTCCTTTCTTTGCCTTGTTTCCTGAACAGAGATCGAACTTTGTCCAGCGCTTTTCCCTGCATCAAAGGACAGACGGTGTCTTCTGTTCCACTGGTACCGTAAGGGGTGTTGGCCTTTTACTCAGAAAGTTAAGGCGCCTTCATTCCTGGGATGAGCCACAGCCGGGTCCAGTGCACCACTCAGCCTTTTTCTACATTGCTGGATTTCGTCTGCTACTATTTAATTAAGGGTTTTTAAAGAATTCCTGGTGCTCCTGGTCTGTGGATTCCTGGTCACGTCTTCGTCTGGCTTTGCCGGGGACACTGCTGGCCTCAGGAGCGGCGGTAGTCGTCGTCTCTCTAGAAGTTGTATACAGTTGGCATCCTGGAATGCACAAGTGTTCAGTAGTAGTCACCGAAGCGAAGTGCCCTCCTTATCGCTTTGGGTCTGCCTACATTTGGGTCTGCCTCCATGTTCTGGGAAATTTCTAAATATTTTTAAGGATTTAGAGAAACATGAGTCCGGGCCACCTTTGCTCTTTTTTTATTTTTGGGAAATTATTATTATTATTATTATTATTTTTTTTTTTTTTTTTTTTTTTTACTGTGGTAAAGTTTATGTAAGGAAATTTACTATTCCGACCATCTTTGAACATATTAGCGGCATAAAGTGCATTCACGCCATCGTGGGGACCTTCATTTCTTATGTCAGTATTACTTAAAGTGGAATTTTTTTTTTTAAGACCTTCCATTTGATCTAGCATCTTTTTTTTTTTTTTTTTACCTTAGTTCTTCAAAGTTGATTCATCTTGCGTGATGGACCCTCTGACCTTCCCGCCCTGGCCGCGTGGGATTGGCCGTGGCAGATCTCACAGGGGGATGAGACCGCGCAGTCTGCTCTGTTCGCGCCGCCTGAACCGTAAAAGTGTCAGAGGAAAACAGGACAAACACGGCTCGACCTCACCCTTGAGGCCTCATTGCAGCTCCGTTCGCCTGAGCAGCTGTCACCAGCCATGTGAGGGGGACGCAGTTTGTGAGTGACTCCCTGAGTGCTGGTCACAACCATTTTTAGGGGGAAAAGGGAGGGCCAGAAAAGGCACGGATATTGAGTTTGTCTTTCGCGCATGGGAGAAAGGAGAAAGGAATCCCGCAAGGCTGCACCGATAAAAACGGTTTCAAACAGACACAGAGAACATGGCATTGTATAAAATAACAAATTTTATTTCTAGAAAAAATCTTACACTAAGTGCACACATGCACGCGCACACGGTACTGGGCCACACGCGGACTGATTTCCTTTTAATAAAAGAACCACAGACTGAAAGCTTACAGTTTACAACAGAGTTTTGAAGACACAATGGGAAAAGCTTGGTCATTCATTTATAAACCTTCCATAAATTACAAAAGAAAGGCAGTCTGAAAAGTATGTATAAAGAGTAAAAACACTTTACAAGTGGACAAGAATTACAAAAGAGTAACCAATCCCATACGCCTGCCGGTGACCTTGTCAGTCTCGGTCAAGTGCCCGCGGTGTAGTCTGCCTGGGGTAGAGCCATGGGGGACGGACTGAACTTGAGGGGCTGTGGGCGTGGCGTGTGCCTTGTGGGGGCCGCTCCCCGTGCTCTGCTCGCGGCGGGGTGTGTGCGTGTGGCGTGTGGCGTGTGGTGTGGGACACGGGCCACGGGGTGTGACACTGGGAGCCAGGAGCGCTTCCTCACTTGCTGGCAGGGCTGGAGGAGCGGGAACTTCTCCAAACGGGGCGACCCTCTCGCTCCCTTTCTAATCTTGAATGATCTGAGTTAAGGAAACGTGTTCTGGGTGTTGCCCGGCTCGCTCTGGGAGAGGCGGGACGCCGGGGTGTGCAAGTGCACGGCCTGCACCCCTGACCTCAGAGCCCTGTGTCTGGGGGGGAGGAGCACTGAAAGCACGACACGTACAAAGCAGACACGGTAGATTTTATTAGACAGTACAGAACACGGGGCATTTCTAAGGCCGAACATCAAGGCAGTTAAACTAGAAGTTCAAGACCAGAGTTAAAGTGAGTTAATGCGTCGCGAGGCAAGCGTTCGGAAACGGGGTCGAGGTGGAAACCATTCCTCTGAGGGCGGATGACAAGGGCACAGAGGCCGGCAGCACGGGGCGGGGAGCGAGCCACAAAGAGCTACTGGCCCCCGTGCGCTCGGAGACGCCGCCACCCGGCAGGCCGCCGGCAAGGGCGCGGGCGCTGGGCTCGCGGGCAGGGAGGGGCCCCAGCAGCTCTTTGTCCTCGAGGGAGGCTTACAGTGGACGGTAGTGCAAAGAGCATTTCTCTACTGGTGTCAGGGGAGAAGAGTGTGTTTTTAGGAAGTACTTGAGTCACTGAAAGCCCTAGTTTGGGATTAAAGAGAACGACACGGACTGGGGGGTCGTCCGGAAGCGCATGGTCATTTCACCGCACCCAGCTTTTTCAGCAGTTTCTTGCCTTTGGAAAGCAGCCCCTTTTTCTTTTTCGAGGACATTTCCCTGCCTCTCCCAGGACTACCAGTACCCATGGATGGCGGAGGTGACCCCGAATGGAGATGGGCTGTGGGGGATGGCGCTCTCCTTGTTGTACCTGAACCCTCAGGAGGAACCTAGTAGGCACAGTGGGACAGTTGAGTCGCGAGCACCGACCACATCGCTTATACCACACGGCCCCGTCCCCCGCCAGGGAAGGGAAGGGGGGCTCGTGGCTTCCCTCAGGGGTCAAGGATGCCACGAGCACGCGCACCCTCCCCGCAGCCTCCCTGCGAGGGGGGGGCTGCGGCTGCTTTGTCTTCGGGGGAGGGGGAAGGCCGCAGCTTTGGCAAAACAAAGCTAGGTAGTAATTTACTTCGTAAATTAAGACCCAAAGCGGAGGTGTGGGGGCGGGGTGGGGGGGTGGGGAGCAGAAGTTCCCTTAAATTAGGTTACAGTGAAACTGGCTGAGGACCCATCAGTAATCTTGAAAGCCAAGGTTCTGAAAGGGGGCTTGTGGGTCTGAGAGCGACCGGGGTACAGGGAGGGTGGTCTGGTCGGGGGCATTCCTGGGGACGTGAGTCACGCCATAGCAGACGGCACACACCGGTTGAAAGGAAAAAAAACTAAAATGAACCTCTATCACAATCGAAGGAAGCTTAAAGGCCCTTATTGCGTGCTCGCGAGACTCCCCGGTGGCCGGAGATGGGCTTGTGTCCAGAGAGCGCACCGGGCACCTCCGGACGGCGGGGCGGGCTCGCTGGCCCCAGGGCTCGGCCCTCACCCCCTCGCCCCTCCACGCCTCTCCACGCCAAGCCCTGCGTCAGGCACACGAGGGGAGCCAAGGGCTTCAAGCTTGCTTGGATTTAGAATCAAGGTCTAGTTCCGATGGAAAACAGCTAGGAAAGCATCCCACGCACACCTGAAGATACCGTCCGCCCCGTCTAAGGCCCCGCGGCCGCTGCGGCTCTCGGCCGAGCAAGCAGAGCATTGCATTGCCGCCCCCGAGGAGCCGCCCGGCACACGCACGGACTCGGACTCGCCGCAGCCCGGCCGCGGGGGTCACGCCCGCGGCTGGGGGGGGGGCGGGCGTGTCAGAGCCGACTCCGCGCGCCCAGCGCTCCCCCTCCTCGGCTCGGGCTCTGTGTTTTCACAGGAGCGTGTCCCGGAGTAAACATGGTGTCTAGTTGTGCTTTTGTTTTCCCCACGAGCGGCTAACAATGCAATGCACAGCGTTCGTCACGAGGAGACGCTGCAGCATTCTCTACGGGAACAGACAATGAGCCTCGCAAGAAATATGTTCCCAAGGTTGGCCTTCGAAACCGTCTGAAATGATGCGGGCAGTGGGAAATGAGAAATGAGGAGGACTGGGCTACAAAATCGGTGCCTTTACAGCCGAGGCCGAGGAACAGCCTGCTGTCCGAGGCCCAGGGGCTCTGTTCTGTTTTGTCGTGTTCTGAGACATATTTCTTTTGTGTGCGCGCCCACAGGGAGGCCTCCGCGCGAGTCCGCCGGGGCCGCGGGCGGGCGCTACCTGTGGTATCTTCAGTTGCTCACTTACGTGAAGGCTACGGGGCCTGATTAAGGTGTGAAATGAACACTCTTCTTCTGTTTCCAAGCAGATGAGCAAAGAAATAAAAATATATATATATATAAAAATAGAATATAGAAAAACTGGCAGTGATGAGATTAAAAAAAAAAATGCGAGACTACACGTGGGTGTCGTCCACTAGTTAACTACGCCGGAGGCAACCTCTGGTCTCTGCTACGAGCACGGAAACCCTAGCGGGGCCGAGGGACAGAGGGACTGGCCGTCCCCTCCACTCTCACCCCAGCCGGGATGTGCGTCTACGGGGCGGGACGGGGAGTCCCTTCGTGAGGAAAGGCAGACGGGTTAGAGTCGAGAGGGGCAGGTTTTGTGAAACAGGTAAGTCAAAGTGAGATGTTGAGGCACAACCCCGGGGGGAGGGCGTGGGCTTCCGGGCCCAGCGGCCGACGTGTGCGCGCGAGGGGGTGCGGGAGCGAGTGTGGCCGGGGGCAGGCGTCAGAGGCGCCGGGGGCGTCCGCTTACCCGTTTTGCCTTGGAGCGCACCGGCGTGTCCCGGGAGTAGTGGCACGGAGCGTCAGACAGATAGACCTCCACGTCGTCAGGCACTTCTTCCAGAAAGTTTGAAGGTACAAGGCCTTTCTGCCCGTTAAGTTCCCCCTAAAAACACAGCAGAAGGAATTACTCAATTTTCCCAACATCTCCTTCTTGCCCTCACCGTGGGAGCGGAGCACTGGGGCCAGTCGCCTGCGAGGGTCTGCCCTTGTTCAAACGTGGAAGGACTCACAGGGGTGGCAGTGTCCCCAAACTACCCTGGCCAGAACAGCGAGCTCGGGACGCGCTCAGGGGGACAGGGTCCCTTCCCCGAGCTCTGCATCTGGCCTGGCTGGATGACAACATGGGTTTTCGCCCCGGGGCTCACGTGGCTCCCAGGAACCAGGCCTCAGGACCAGCCCGTGGGGCGGCCGTGGCTGGCCTTAGCATCCCCAGGGAGCTTTTAAAGAGACCTCACTCGAGCAGATGCATTGACCACGGACGGACCCCCTCCCGAGGCCAGCGGGTGGTCTGGCGTGTGCACTGGGGGACGGCTACGGGTCCGTCTTATGCACGCTCACAGTCTCATTATAAAGAGCCAAACAATATGGGGGACACGAAAGTGTTCACACCTCCTCAGAGGTGATACTGCTTCAGGTTCGTCTTCTCCCTTCCAGAACCTTCTCTCACGTCTCTACACAGGTACATAGTTAAGATCACCATCCACAAGACATCCGGACCCAGCGGGTCACAGCCGTCACGTCACTTCTTCCCCAGTGCCCCCCAATGCCTGTGTCCAAAACCAAGTCCCAGAATGGCCAGCCCCGGACTTCCCAGGAGTCCGTTGCTCCGCTTATAAGCCTAGGGAATGCCAGCATGAGACACGCAGGCTTCTCTGTCATGACTAGGACAGAGCCACCAGGGTAGGGAGGGAATGCACAGGATGGATGGGAGAACGTCCGCCAGCTGCTCATCTACGAGGGGCTCGTGTCCAGAACACATCAGGAGCTCAGCACAAGACCCCGAGGAAATGATGGGCAAACGACCCGCACCACTGTTTCCCCGCAAAAAGACACTCAAACGGCCAAAAGCACGTGGAAAGACGCTCCATGTGAGCTAACACGAGCATCCTAGGGAAACGGAGATCAGAAGCACAAGACACCTCCTCACACCCCTTAGGACGGCGACTCCAGACACAAACCAACAACAGTTTAAAAACAAAACCACAGACAAGAGAGCTGCTGAGAACGGGGGGGGATCCGGAGCCCTCGTGCCCCTGCTGGGCGGTGAGAAGCGGGGCCGCTGCTGGGGGCGGACCCTCAGAAAGTCAAACAGAATTACCGCGGCCCCAGCGACTCTGTGGGGCCGAGACCCGAAAGCCTCGGCAGAAGGACTGAGGGACGTGTTAGCCGACCACATTTATCGCTGTTATTCACAGGGGCCGAGCGTGCGAGCATCCACTGACGGGTGCACAGGGGACGCCCCCCTCGTGCGCACCCAGCGGGGAGTCGTCTTGGGCCTTGAGAGGGAAGGGGAGGCGGACCTGCGCTCCGACGTTCTGCTCCGTGAGGTCGGGCAGGCGTGAGAAAAGTCCTCGTGTGTGAGGCCCCAAAAGCAGGTACGGAGCAGGTTCATGGGGATGGGGAGGAGACGGGGGGCTGGGGACACGAGGGGTGAAGAGTGTCTGGTGTTCACTGCGGGTGGCACTTCCGGCTGGCAGGAGGGAAGGTGCCCTGGAGGCGGACGGTGGCGGCCACATGACATACTGTGACTGGGTCACCACCACAAGTGTCCCTGGGGATTTCTGCCACATCCAAGGTCAAGAATCACATCCACAAGCAGACACACTAACGTCCGTGGGCCCAGACATCAGGCCACGTGGCGTCATGGGTTTGGGGCTGGGGACCATGTGGTGGGAAAACGCCCAGCCTCAGCCTCACAGCCCCAGTGGCGCCACGTTCAGCTCACGGGGCCCGTGGGCACGCAGCCCGGGACCATCCCGCGCACGCACACATGCAGACCAACCCCCTCTCCAGGCTCCCCGAGCGGCACGGGGGGCAGACCCGCCTGCACGTTTACTCTCCCCCTCTGGTTCTTCGGGGCTTCCCATGCCGTCTTGCTAACGCCTCGTGAGAAGTGCACTGACTGCCTCACGGCCGTCCCTTCCACCACATGCTGCTGTGTCCGACGTGGCCGTCAGAATCTTCCAGACTCAATGGCACAGATCCCTACCCATCGTGGAGAAGCTCGGAGGTCCTCCTCCCAGCCTTAAGCTCAGTATTTTCCAAAGCGCATCCTTCCCTCACTCGTGCCCGTGTTTCCAAGGGCCCCCACGGCACCCATCACCCGGGGCAGAATCTGGGCATCTTCTTGGATGAGGCCCTCACCCCAACTGACGACCTGCGCTCTGGGAGGTACCGAGGCAGCTTCCATCCACCTCCCTCTGCCACCTGGACCAGCCCGAGCCTGTGTCTCAGCCTCGGGGGCTCCCACCTCCCTCACCCGCCCCCTCGGGCCCTCGGCAGGACAGAAAGCCTGACGTCTGATCACTCACAGAGCCCGTACTCTCATCTGGAAAGAAACGGGCCGGCGCAGCCCCGCCGGACACGGACCTGCCACGATCCCAAGCTCGGATTCCCCGCAGGCTGTGAACTCGTCTGACTCGAAGGAAAACCTGCCTTAGCAGGACTGGACGGTTTCCAGCTGTTCTGACTAAAGAAGATGGGGGTCATGGGGAAGGTGGGGCCCCTGGTGCACGGTGGGGGCCCTGTCCCCAAGCGTCCCTGCAGCGGGCACCCCCAGGCCGGCCAGCCAGCTCCTCGGCGGCCCCGTGCGCTTGGGCCTGGGGCTGCCGTGAAGCACGAAGATGAGCCGGTCAGCATTCTCTCTCTCTTTTCCTCAGGAACTGTCGGCAGCGTAAAGGAAGGAGGCTGCCCCCCGCCCCCCGGGCCTTGAGCCAGGAGCCCTTGCCCAGAGCCCGGTCCCGGCTGCCGACGGCCGTCAGCTGGGAGGAAGGTCAGGGCGGACTTGCACACTCTGCTGGGGAGGATTAAGTAACAACGTGGCCTGTTTGTATTCCTTCCTCTCCTGCCCCAAACGTCCACCTTATAAACAACCAGAGAGTTCAGCTGGGACACGTGTAGACGGAAGACACCTTTAGACGAAGAACGTGAGTACGTGTCCTCTGTCTGCAGCCTGTGGACACGGCACGTGCCCCCTCGGAGAAGGAGGCCGGAGACGCTCACAGGCCCCCTTCCTGCACCAGACGAGCCCCAGAGACAGGGACCTTCCTGAAAGCCGTCGGAAGCTCGTACCTCATCTCAGGGGCAAGGACACACGCAGAAGCAGACACACAGAGTGAGCAAGATGCAGAGCCCTGACGTTTCAGACACTTACGTAATAAAAGCCGTCTTCATCGATCTCCCCGAAAACGGTAATGATGTCTCCGGTGCAAAACGTGAGCTCTGCCTGCGGGGACAGAACGTCAGGCTAGCGACACCTTCGGTACAGAGCAGCTGGTTTTCTTTGAAAAGGTCCTCACGATTGCTCTAAGGATTTCTTTTTTCTCATCATTTTGGGGTTGACCTGCTCTTCCGCTCACCCAGGGAGGAAGGGTAGGAAGCCGGCCAGTGCTTCTGTACACGGCGCCCCGGGGACGCAGGGGTAGAACAGCTCAGGCTGCGGCCACCTCCCAGCCACGCACCACGCACGCCATTCCCGGCCAGAGCTCACAACAACGGCTACGTCCTCCCGCCACCATAGTTCTTGTTTAAAACTTGTCAAAGTGGGGACGCCTGGGGACTCAGGTGGTGGAGGGGCTGCCTTTGGCTCAGGTCATGATCCCGGGGTCGTGGGATCGAGCCCCGCATCTGACTCCCTGCTCAGCAGGGAGCCTGCTTCTCCCTTTGCCCCTCACCCGGCCCGTGCTC
Source organism: Enhydra lutris kenyoni (assembly GCF_002288905.1). Lineage (NCBI taxonomy): Eukaryota > Metazoa > Chordata > Mammalia > Carnivora > Mustelidae > Enhydra > Enhydra lutris. Next base: position 526,671 of record NW_019154130.1, on the reverse strand, counting down.
TCTCTCTCTCTCTCTCTCTCTCAAATAAAATCTTTAAAAAAATAAAACGACTCGAAGAGTTAACTTGAAAAACCAGAAGGTCAGGGAAGGGTCCTCTGCAGCATCAGGACCGTCACATAAATGTCCCTGCACTGAGTGCGAAAAGCCTTTACTCAATTACTCTCTGTCTACAAAGTGCACGCGACGTGCCAGGCACCTGCCTAGACACGGGCACACGGACGGGCACACGGACAAAATCACGTGCCGGCTTATCTCTGAATGTGAGGACAAGGGAAGGGCGATGACCTCTCAGGCCACCACATGTCCCTTATGAATCGGGTCCGCGTAGCAATGTTTGCAGAGCCTGCTTTGAATCCGAACCACACGCTGGGAGCACATGGGGCACAAGAGAAACTGGGGGTGACAGATGCGGACACCGCTTGTCGCCTGAGAAAGCAGGTGCACAGGCTGAGCACCTAGCCTGTCAGCTCTGGAGGGGGTCCCTTCTGCCTCCCAGGGTGCCGAGGGCCACACCGGCCCAGGCCACGTGTGTGGAGGACACGGGACCTGTCCCTCAGCTTCTGCCTGGAGGGTGGGGCCGCTTATAGCTCTGCTCTCTCTCCAGGCCCCCACACCGCAGATGTTAATTCTCTTCCAGAAGACACTCCGGGCTGTCACCCGGGGCCGAGGACGGCAGATGGCTCCTCCCACGGCCTCCCGCACGGGACCCTGGACCGCGGCAGCGACCAGGCTGGTCAGCCGCGGTGCCCCTTCCCTGTCTCCTCCGGCCCAGCTCCCTCACACCATTTACTGCACACATAGACCCTTCCAGAGAAGCGGGGAGGCCGGGTCCCATGGCCCACAGGCTGCTATGCGGGGAGAGGCCCGGGGACTGGCCGTGAGCCGCGGGGAAGCCACTCTGGGCACGTACCTCCACGTCGATGTTGGGCGAGCTCTCTCTGGGGTCGTAGTCATACAGCGCCACCACCCTCCGCGTCGCCCCTGGGTGCCTGCCGCTGCTTCTGCTTCTCTCTGTTGACATCGTGAGGAGGAGAAAGCCGTCATGGTTACTCCACAAGGAGTGCCGCCCCCGCTCCCTCGTCCCCAGGGCCACAGGGCCCACGGGGCCAGCGGGACCGGACTACCGCCCTCTCCAGGCCCCGCGAAGCCCTGGCTGTGCGGCCGGTCGCCCTGAGCTGCGCGTTCTCGTGGGTTTGCTCTGCCCGCCCCCCACCCCAGCAATGAGGACGCTTCCCTCCCCCGATGCGTCCGTCCGACAGGGAGGCCGAGACGAAGCTGGGATCCTCTGAAATCAGAGATCACAGCCCCTTGTGGGACTGTGTGTCTGCGGTGCAGCCTTCGCCGCTGGGGGGCAGCTCCCCCGGGTGGACGAGGCAGCAACTCCACCCGCTCCCCGGGGGCAAGACGCCTGAGTTTCCCCATCTCAGCGGCGTGCGGTGAGGGCCCTATGAGCACACGGGCCGCTGTGGGCACGCACGGGAGCTCCAGTCCTCCGGGCGAGGACGCAGGAGGGGCGGCCGGCCTGCACTGTGCGTCCAGCTGTCCACGGACCCGCCGCCTGTCGGACAGAGCAGTCCCGCCCCACGGGGTCGGCCCCAGCGGACGCGGCTCCGGTCCCGCACCCCAACCCACGCTTGCTACGGTCGTCCCAGCGGGGCGTCAGGGCTTCTCATGGTGCTTCTCCGCACACCATGGGTCCCCTTAGGCGGCTCTCCGTCTGCTCGTCCGCCATCCACGAGTCCTCCGTGGTAAAGGAGCTCTTGGGCCTCTGGCCCGCACTGGCGCTGGTCGTTGGCTTTCCTGTCGTGGAGCAGTCGAGCGCGGGGTGCCCCAGTCCGGGTCCCCCTCGGCCGGGTCACCTGCGGACCCTCGCGGCCAGCCCGGAGCCTCGCCCTTCCTTCTCTTCATGCTGTGTTTCTCCAGTTTAGAAACGACTCGATGCTCAAGAGCCTGACGTCAGTCTCTTGCTTTACTGTGTCCTGGTTTCAGTGTCGCGTCAAAGACATCAGGGCTCCACGGCCACGGAGCTCCTCTCCTAGAAGTTTCACGGTCTTAGTTTTTGTACTTCAGACTGTTCGAGTCTGAGTCCATTTTGTGAGTCTGGCAGGGGTGCGGCCCAAGCTTCATTTTTCTCTGCCCGAGTCCAGCACCCATAACAGAAGAGACCGTCCTTTCCCCGTTGAGCCCCCTACCTGGGTTGAAACTCTGTGGACACTGCAGGCGTCGGTCTGTTTCTGGATTTGCCCTGTTGCACGGATGGCGGTGCCCTGGGCCGCCCACACTACCGGGTCTCCATCAGTTCCCCTGTGTGTCCGGTCGTAGAACCTGCTCACACCATGGTGTCCTCCACGGCGCTTTCAGAAAATCACTCGGGCAACTGCAGTCCCTTTGCCTTTTCATACACATTTGATTTAGTGCACGGATTCTACACGGATCCCTGCACAGACATGGACCCGGGGGGCAGGTCCCATCCGCACAGACATGGACTGGGGCAGGGGGAGGGGCACGTCCTGTCCGTACGGATGAGCCTGTGGGTGTGTCCGTCAGTTTGGGGGTGCTGGACGTCTTCACTGCCCACAGTGCAGAACATGACGTCTGTTTCCGCGGGGAATCCTCGGATTCTGTCCTCAGGCTTGGTGGCCTCCCCCACACAGAGCCCGCTGCATCCAACCCCTCCCTTCTCATGTCTTTGTTACATCATCATAAATAACATCATGTCTTAAACGTCAACTCCAAATTTTCCATGCTAACATTTGGAAAAACAATTGCTTTTGTATCCGTTGACCTTGCTAAGTTCCCTCCATGGTTCTAGAAACTTGTGTTCTAGATTCTCTAAGTAAATTTTCATGTCACACGTGACTTGGAAAAAAGTTTGTCTTCTTTTCCAGCGCGTACCCCGTTTCCTCCTGTCTCACCACATGTGGTGTCAGAAGACGGCTGTGAGGCGGACACCGGGTCCTGCCCCAGCCACGGGGGTCACGGGCTCAGCCTGCGGTGACAGCGACACTTCCTAGTGCTAGAAGGGCCCACGGTGCCTCAGTCCGGTTCCCTCAAAAGTCACAATTAGAAAAAGACGATAAGACAAACATTCAACCTACTTGGTAACTTGAATCAAGCTACTGCTTTCTAGCGGAGCCCAGGCGGGCTCACTGGGTCTGTGGGGAGCGGAGCCAGGCCCGGTGGCGTCGGAAGGGGAGTCGGGGGGTATCGGGCTCAGAGAGCTTCAGGCTCGTGGACTTGATCGGGGCAGAATATTCCCAGAAGCCTCTGCTCTCAGACGCGGCTCTGACTTCACACTGTGAGTTCATTCATATCAAAGAGTCGAAACATTCTGCTTGAGTTTGTGATTATCCTTAAAATTATGCATATTCTTTGAGCCACTGCATTTTGTCTGTGAAATCTGATTTGCAACTACATTAACCTAATGTTCTGAAGTATTAAAACCTAAAACATGAATGACATAAAGCAGATCTTCCTGTCTCCAGCTTTGTAGAGAAAGCAAAGGCCTCTGAAATATGTAGATTTTCCCCCTCATGTGCGCAAAATTAGACATCATAACTGTAACGCTGCGAAAATTCACTGAAAATAGTTCCACTGTGTACTCACTGCTGCTTGCAAACTGGGTCAAGGTAAACAGAGGAGAGTGTCCTCCATCCACACGACGGGGGACAGTCTTTTCTTCCTTTTGGATGAGGAACGTCCACCCGAATGGAAAGCATGCGGTGACTTCCTCACCCTGTGCCCCGCACTGGGGACAGGCGGACGCTCACGGCCCATCCCCCACAGAGATGATGGGGTCCAGGTGGTGAGCCCAGGGCGCGTCCCACAGTGAGACCCCTGACCCTGATGTCCTGGTCTGTGCCTTCCGCCCGAACACGGCCCACAGCCGCTCCTCACGGCCCCGGGGGCTGGAAGTCTGAGACTGGGACACCGCAGAGTCGGGTCTGGGGAGGATCCGCGTCCTGGTTCATGGGTGGTGTCTTCCCACCTGTCCTTGCAGGGTAGAGGGGGTGAGGGACGCCCGTGGAGCCTCCTTTGCGAGGGCCCTGACGCCGCTCTGAGAGCTCCACAGTCACAACGTCAGCTTCTCCCAGAGGCTTCGCTTCCTGACACCAGCACCGTGGGGGTCACGGTATAAATGCACCGGTTTTAGGGGACACAACATGCAGAAACAGCCAGAAAGCAAGCAGTCTATTTTCTGGTGGGACAGACCTTTAGTAAGCAACGCTGCACTTCCTCTTTCATTAGAAAATCATCTTGAGTTTTCGTAACTATTTGGGCGTGTAAATGTCCCCAAAGCAGGCAAGACTGTTATAACCCGGTGTGCAGTGCGGGTTCATTTTCAGATTCCCTTGCAATGGCACAGACTGGACCCTGTCCACACCGGCTCCTGCTCCCGGCTGGTGGCGTGGCTGGGGGAGGCGGGGGAGGCCAGGGAGGCCGGGGAAGGCCAGAGCGGCCCTGCCAGCAGGGGCGGGGGCGACCCGGGGGTGGTCTCTTACCTATTTTCTCCACAGGCGTGTTCAGAGGCAGGAAGCCTTGTCTCAGAAGCTGGTCCATCATCTCCTCATCGTCGGCTTGGATTTCTGAGACCATGTTACAAGGGATAAGGCCAAGCCGGGCACAGGTCTCCCCGCGGTAGAAGCCGTCCGCGTCTTTGTCACCATAGACCTGGAGCCGGGGCGAGAGGTCGAGGCAGTGTGAATGCCGGGTCTCCCGTGCGTTGTCAGAATGTGCGGGAAGAGCCCGTCGTCACCGACACGTGCCCTGCAGACCCACGGCCACACCGGGGAACCAGCTTCCGCCCCAGGGTCTGGACAACCCCCTGGTCCCATCACCCAGCGGGGGGCACAGGTCGGGGTTCGGCTCCACCTTGCGTGTGTGAGGAAACCCCACCCCACGGAGAGGACTTTGAGTCTCCCCCTAGCGGTGCTCCCGTCCGTAGCCACGGGCTTCCTCCAGGAGGCCGAGCACCAGGCTCTCTCCGGGGTCCCTGCTTCTGACTCACGAGCCTTCTGTCTGCTGGTCCTACGGCTGACTGTCTGATGCGACAGAACAGGCCCGCCCTGGGGATGAGCTCAGGGGCTGCAGCACGGTGACCGCACCGTCCTTCCCTGCCCCCCACGCCGCCTGGCGCCCACCTTGATGACCTGTCCTTCCTTAAAGGGAAGCTCTTCTTCAGCAGCATCTGGATTCGGGGACATGGTGAGGGGGTCATAGTCAAAAAGCGCCACAAAGATCCGGGCCGGGAGCTCTTCGGCACCTGGGTCGGTCTCCGACTCTTCGTAGAAGTCTGGAGAAAGGCGGTCCCGCTCGCTGTACTCGTCTGGGAGCGGGGGGGAACAAAGGCAGAGGGCTAGGTGACTCCCAGACATAGAGACCTGTGCTGCTGTAGGAAACGCGGTTTAGAAGATGGCTCGATAGCAGCACTGGAACTTCTGTCTGTACATCTTCGGGTGCGATACAGATCGACATGGATGGGCGGGAAAAGCAGCCGCGGTCAGGAAACCCAGTGCAGGACAGGCCATCCGCTGCGGAGCGGAGCCAGCGGGACGGCCCCCACCCCAGTCACCGAAAGGCATTCGCATGTGAGTGGAAGTCTGGGGTGCTCACTTAGCCTCAACACTTCAGTGGCGACAAATGCATTTTTCACAAAACTCCACCTACCATCCGGCTTCCAAAAATTGTGGGGTTTTTTTTTGTTGTTTTTTTAAGATTTTATTTATTTGTCAGAGAAGCACAAGCAGGGGGAGCGGCAGAGGGAGAAGCAGGCTCCCCGCTGAGCAGGGAGCAGGATGCGGGGCTCGATCCCAGGACTCCAGGATCATGACCTGAGCTGAAGGTACCTTTGGGGAGGTCACAGCACCCTGGTCAGAATGGGATCCTCCCGAGTGGAGCAAAGACCAGCCATGATCCAGCGAGAAACCGTGCCCAGCTCCTTCCTCCTGTGAGTCACGGATCAGCATCGGGAGGCCCTCCTCGTGCTGACCATAGGGTCCTGAATTCACTACATCTGGACCCACATAATTTTTCTATTTTTAAGTCTTTTTAAATCTGTTTCCTTAATTAGGACACCCAGAGAATATGAAAAGTTACAGTATTTTTATTCAATTGCGATGCATTGCTTCTTAAAAATATATTCCGGGGGCGCCTGAGTGGTTCAGTTGGTTAAGTATCTGACTCTCGATTTTAGCGCCAATCGTGACCTCAGGGTCGTGAGCTCGAGACCCCCGCTGAGCTCTGTGCTGGGCGTGGAGCCTGCTTAAGATTCTCTCTGCCTCTCCCTCTGCCCCTCCTGCTCATGCGCTGCCCCCCTCTCTCTCTCTCAAATAATGATAAATAAAAATATATTTAGGAAGTTATTGTCTACAGAATTAGGTTCCTCTGGGGGGGGGGAAGGAATGCTTCTGGAATGGAGCAGGTTCCTAAAACAATCATTGATATTTGCACAAGAAAAATGGAACTAAATCGGAACGAGGGGCACAAAGTCTGCTGGCACACCCCTGGCCATTCCCGGGGGTCACTGGGCTCTGCTGAGCACGCTTCACTTCTGTCCTTTGAAACTCAGGTGCGTGTGTATGAATCAAAGCCTTTGATAATAATCATGTTTATATGTGCTTTCTTGCATCACTACATGGTAAGAAATCGGGTCCAATTAAACCAAATCCATCACGGATTTATTTGGCACTTTTTTTGAGTTATATTAAGAGCCTTTTTTTTTTTTTTTGGTTAAAATATTAGTATTATTCTCTTTCTGCTAATTTAGCTATTGTTTTACTAAGATGAAAACACGCGTGCAAACTTTCGATTTCTTAAGGTAAGACACACCCATTCAAAGGGCCATCAGGGGCTCCAGAGGTTGGGTCAGCAGGGAGGACCAGAAGGCGCCCATGTCTCCCCTTTGCCTCCACACCCACCAGGCCATTTGCAGTCCCTCCCGCAGCCATTCCCAGGAGCCCGGGAATGAAGCCTCTGCAGAGCCCCAGCCCCTTGCCCCCAGCGCTCCCCCGTGAGCACAGACACAGTTCCCGCCATGCGCCAGGCTGTGGTCTCACCGCATGAGTTACTGTCCAGGGAAGCCCCAGAAACCCCCTTCTGCAGCAGAGATGACTGGGTCCTGGCCCGCACACCAGCCCCGCTCCACCTTGCTTCTGAAGACGGCCAGTCCCCCACGAGCCGTGCACCTGCTACACCAGGATCACCCCGTCAGGCTCGGTCGCTGTCACGGGGGGGTGACACACAGATCACGTGAATGTGGGGGCACCATGGCACCGGGTCCAGAGCCCCCGAGACTACCCAGTCTGTGTGACGTAAGCTGCCCGCTGATGTGGAACAGGCGGGACCGGCGTCCACCAGTGGGACTGTTGCTGCATTCTTTGTCATTTTTCAGTGAACTGAAAAAACTTTTTTTTTTTTAAGGGTCTTGAGTATTCTATGACACTTTTACTAATCAGTAAAAACATTCTAAAACCATAGAGGTGGAAGAGAAAACTTTTCCCCTGTTGTTTGGACTCAAAAGGGAAAAAAAGTCTGGAAGAAGTAAAGTATTTTAGAGGATCTGTTTTGCGTCATCACGTCCGTCTGTCCTGTTAGTTGACCTGAAAAGAGGCGACTGTCCCCTGAACGTCAGCTGTGTGCTGGTGTCCGGAGGCCCCTGAGCCACCCTGTCCACCCCGGGCCCTGGGTCAGGCTCCGCTGCGCCCGCTCCCTTCACCTGCTCCCTTCACAGCTCTCCCTGCCTGCGTTCACAGGCACGCACACTCCCACAAAACACCAGTTTCTCTACGCTGATTTCCCACGTTCCATTATCTTGTGCAAATACTTTTTGGAATCGTTTTTGCCATGATTCATTCCAGTGGAACGAACGGTTGAAGCCGCCCCTTCCGACCTCCAACCACCACCCCCTTCTGCGTGGGATCAGTTATGGGGACTAAAAGGACAGCTTTCAGCACGAGTGGCTCAATCCCAAAAAGGAATGAAGGGAATGGGCTCAGGGGGCCGGAGGAGGGCTCCCGAGCGAGGAGGGGAGCACGTGCACGAGGGCGGCTCACACTCTAGAGGCCACATCAGGCCTCGTGGGGTTCCCCGTCACTTTGAGCCCCGGCTGCCGGGACGCTTTATGCACACAGAGAACTCTCCGTTACTTGGGTTTATTTAGGTATTTGGAGTTGAGCTGCGACTCCTGCTTCTTTGGCTGCGAACCTCTCAGGAGAGTACAAGCTGGGACGTGAGAGGCCTCACACTGCAATCTCTCCAGGCCTCATGTGGTTTGGCCTCTCCAGGAAAGAAAACAAATTGGTAGGGAGAAGACTGATGTTAAAAGCCAATATGATATTTGAGAACACTTATAAATAGGTTTCATTTCTCTTATGCCTCTTTCTGCCTCCTTTTGCCATAAGTAACAGAGAGTTTTCTGTACATGGTTAGAAATGCTACTCCTACTGAGTTTGCAAACGTGTCCTGATCACGGACGGAGCGGCCACGTGCTCTGGGGTCCCAAGAGAGAGCAAGGTGTCAGGCCCACTAACCGATGGATGGGACCATCATCGGCCGGGACCGCTGAGGACCAGCACTGCCGTGGGAGAACCTTCGGCCCACGTGATCCACCCTGTCCGCCCGTCCTGCAGACATCGGGTTTCCTAAAATCTGAAGACACGACAACAGCACAGTCATAAGTCCTGCCAGCCTTGGGGAACAAAAGAATTAAGTCAGCCAAATCAAATCAACTCAGAAGCAGAAGCTCTAAAGGCAACTAAACTTAGCTTTTAACTGAAAGGTTAGCTGAATAACCTGGAGGAGAGAAAAGGCTGCTCTCCCCAGCCAGCCCGTCTTCCGCACCAGAGCCGTTTCTCGACACACGGAGGGGAGCGGGGGCGAGAAGGGACTCCTCGGGAGGCACTCTTCTCTGCGGCTCCCGCTGCCGAAGCCAAGGTCTTGGAACCAGAGTGAGAGTGGCTCCAACCCAGCTCGTCCCAGCTCCGGCCCCTCGGACAGCATCCGGCCCTCAGCTAGTCTCAGGACAGCCTGCCCTGCAGTGTTCACGGATGTGGGCCGGTGGGGGGGGGCGGTTAGCTGCGCTTCCGAACACCCCGCCTGGACACGGCTGTGTGTGAGGTTACCGGAAACCCAGAGAGAAGTTTCTGTGTGTTCCCAGCTCTGAAACTCACGGCAACATCTTGGCCCTAATCCGAAGAGACCAATGACTTTTCAGGGCTGCCTTGGATGGTTCTCCTTTTTGGACGGGTTTGCTTCTAATTTGCACTAGAGGTCAGAATCATACGAGAGAATCATAGTGAAACCTCCGGCTCACTGGGAAGCAGTTGGAGTCGGGAAGCTCTTGGGGGCACAGGGAACGAACAGTGGTGGGGGAGGCCCGGTAGTTAGACGGCTTGTCACAGGCAGAGGACAGGATGTGGGCCACGCACGGATGGTGGGCGACTCAGTGGGCTCAGATCGGCGCCCTTGTGTGCACAGAACACGACTGAGCAGGCTCAGACCCCACGCCTGGCGTGCACGGCAGCGGCTCACCTGTGTTTTCATGGAAAAGTTCAGCATGACAGGAGCAAATGTTTTGGGAAGGGCACACAATATAGAGATGAATGATGCCTTGATGGACCCCCTACTCTTGACCTGCCAACAAGCCTGGAACACAAGGCGGGGGATGCGTCTAGAGCGGATGATGGAAAACTCGTTCTGGAAACTTCCCCCGGAAAGAAAGGGGAAGGAAAAAGAAAACAAAACAAAAGCCACTTTGGAAACAACATATAAAAATGGACCTTTGATAACTGTTCCTCATTCTTTTTTCCAGTTATGGATGAAGATCCAAACCCAGGGCCACAATCAGAAAACACCCTCGACGGTGCGGGTGGCGGTCGTGAATGTCCCCGAGGGTTCGTTTGGAAAAAAACACATGTTGCCAAACTTTTGGATCATCGTAGTTCAGCTAACCCTTAATTAAAATTTAGATTCAGTTGTCCTTTAATTAAAGCAGCCATAATCGTCGCTGATTCTGTGGGGTGGGGGTCAGTATTCTAAAGCAAAGGAAAGGGGTCGTCAGCATGATCAAAGATTGGGAAGCAATGGCACTGAAATCAAAATGCATGGAAATGAAAGACAGCCAGCAGAGACGCTCCCCAGGGATGGACACCAACAGAAAAAAAATCAGGGAAAAGAATGAAAATGGATTGGTTTGGCAAGCAGATTTGAGAAGGAAGTTGACTTCACACACCACAGAGCCTGCTGTCACCCGGGGAGGTGACTCTGGGGCAGTGGCCCTACTGTCAGGCATGTTTATGCTTTTCTTCCAGACATCCCGCAGGCCCTGGTGCCCCAGGGGCTCCTCCCGTCCATACTTCCTGGGGGCGGATCTCTCTGGGCTCGGGTGGGCATCATGGCTCCTGAGGACGGCGCTGGGGTCCACTTGCTCCCCAAAGTCCTCCTCGATGCTGCTCTGCCGGGTCAGCGTCCGCCGCTGGGCCAGCAGCGGCCTCGGGCTTCTCCTATGGGGGCAGTGCCCAGGGCCCGGGGTGCACTTGGCCGAGCTCTTGAAGCTAAGACGTAGCTCCTCCTCCTCACTCCCACAGTCCAGGCCACTGTCTGGGCTCCTGCTGGCCGTGCGGCTGGACCAGCAGCCTCTGTCTTCCAGAGCGAAGTCCTCCGCATGGGGGCCGCCCCCTGGGCCCCTGGGCTTGGCTGGGAGCCCGGAGGCCGGTGGGGCCCGGGCCCTGGCCGAGTACCCTAAGCCCTGCTTGTGCAAGACCTCCAGGTGCTCTCCCTCCTCGGCTACTTCAGGGATACTGAACAGCCTGGAACTATGCTGGGTTGGGTGGGGGTGCTCGGGCCGCTCCAGGAAGGCCCCCTCAGAGCCGCTACTCTGAGAGCACTCCTGAAGGGGGTGCTGTGTTAAAACGGGGTGGGACCCAAGTGACATGGCGGGAGGAAAGAAAACAGACAGAATTAGTCTCAGAGGCCATGAGGGGCAGCAAGCATGCGTGTACTCGTGGGGGCGAAAAGCATGCTCTGGCCGGGCTCTGAAATGAGAACACAAGGTTAGCAGATGGTGCCTGGCACGGGGCAGGGGGAGGTGCGCGCCGCGGTCTAGCCTGGAGCGGGTGGCGCGCAGAGTGGAGGGCAGGCGGGCCGCGGGGTGCCTCTGGGGACAGCGGGCAGCAGGGGGCGCTCGGCCCTGGGAGGCCTGCACCCCAGGAGCTCAGAAGACGGCTGCTGGGGAGGGGCTGGGGCGGGGCGGCGGAGGCTGGCACCACGGAGGCCCCGCCCACTACCGTCCCCCTACGTCCTCCCCGACTCCAGCTGCGCTTTGCTCCGGGCTACACCCGTATGACAGCCAGGGGCCTTAGCCCTTGGCGCCTCAGGCGCATCTGCAGAGGACCTAGTCGGCCTGCCTCTCCGGATCCTGGCCCAGGGCGCGCAGGGAGCCGCGTCCCACCATCCTGGCCCCGCCCGGCATGGCGCCCACCCGGGACAGCGCCCTCCCCGGAGCTGCCCCAGGCTGGAGGGACCTAGCCACTGTGCACCCCCTGGCCGTGGCCTCGCAGGTTCTCTCCGCTGGGGCATCCCTGAGCCCATCCTTCATGCCCGCTGGGCAGGGAGCGCACCCCTACTGCCTCGCCAGACAAGGCCCTTCCTCCCTGGGGTGCGTGGCTGTGTGGGGCTTCTGCCAGCTGGGGACCCTGGTGCGTTTAGGGAGCTGGGGGCTCAGGGGCAGGAGCTCAGTGGCAGCTGCTGACCCAACCCCTCCGCTTTGCTAACCTGACACCCCGTGTGTTTGTGAGCTTGAAGAAGGGGTCCAATCTGGGGGCTCCCAGGGCAAGGCTGGTGTGGGGGAAGCTGGCTCAGCCCTACGGAATTGTCGTGGGCAAGAAGCTGAGCCCAGTGATCCCAGATTCCCAAACTGTCGGACTTTCTAAAGAACTCAGACATCCAGACCGGCCCATAAAAGCTTCTGATTTAAAGAAAAAAAAAAAAAAAGGAACAGCACTGTGAGCAGCGCCACATGCATTACTCTACCGGCTGTCAGCTCCCAGGCAGCCTCTCCCAGGAGGCCCCCCAGCGCTGGCTTTTTCACCAAGCTTGCTGCTCTCCGGGCCTCCAGCCTGGGAGAGAAGGCAGACTCTGCTTCTTTGCAGGACGTGCCTTCCCAGGAGCTTTCTCCATCAGAAGGAGAAGCATCATGAAGTGTTGAGTCCAGGGGTGTGGGGCATCAGACCGGACCAGGGGGAGGTCTTGGCTCTGCCACCCTCAAGGAAGGTTACTGTGAATCCAGCTGACCAGTGGTGCCTTGGGAGCTGGCAGGAGGCTGGGGAGGAGCCCCCAGGAGTGGCAGGAGCTGCCAAAAGGCAGAATTTGCACAGGACTCCAGCAGCTGCTTTGGTGACAGAGCGTCTTCAAGACCCTGTCGGGGGCTCTTTGCCAGAACAACATCTGAGTCCTGTCTGTGCCAGTCCTGACTGTGCCTGCCAGTGAGTTGGCACCCAGAGCTGGATGCTGCCTTCTCTCCACCATCAAAATGCATGCTTGTGTGTCCTAGAGAAATTCCACGGTGGGGTGCTGTAACCCCAGAGGAACTTTCCTCTTGGTGGCCTTTTTCATGTGCAAAGCCCACAAGGGTCCTAGCAGCCATCCAGCCCTTGGCCTGTCTCCCCCTGGGGTGGGAAAGGCTGGCGGATGGCGGCCACACGGCTCAGCCAGCCCGGGGCAGGGCCCGGTGCAGAGGCGGGAGCTCCGGCTGTGGGAGCGAAAGACTGGGCACGCGGGCAGCACGTGGACACACATAGGCGGGTAAGCCTTCTTCTGCTTGGGTCTCTGGAGGCCTCAAGCTCCGGTTCCATGAAGGTGACCCCCATCAAGCCCATCAGAGGATGTGGGGTTCTGGGGGACGCGTCTGCAGAGGGGCCTGCATGTGGACCCCGTGTTGTCCGCAACACCCCACCCCCTCTAGCTTCCATGCCCCCTGGCGCATGGATCACCCCAGCTTCTTCCCCGCATCGAACCTGCCCAAACCCCTGCTGGCCACGCCCATCCTGGGCCCCTAGTGCGGCTCCAGATCAGAGCTTGGGGCCCGCGGGGGAGGGTGGTCCTCCCTGTTCTGTTCTTCCCCACTCAGTTCCTGGCACTGAGCTGGGCACCCCAAGGGTCCCAAACAGACTGTCCCGAGCCCTTCCTCCCGGGCTTGTGGGGCACGGGCAGGACGGGAGGTTGGAGGAATTTCCCAACACAAACTCCACAACAAGGAGGAAGCAGACCCAAACCCACAGGCTCTGCACAGCCGGGCGAGGCCTCCCGGAGCCGTTCGCAGTCCCAGCAGAGGGACAGGGAAGGGCAGCACCAGGGCGCAGGGTGGGAGCGGGGGACCGGGGGCCACTGACCTTGAGGGCGTTGTGGGAGGTACTGCTGGGCCTCCTCCTGCCCCCGTCCTCCAGCTGCATCTCGGAGTAGAGCTCCTCCTCGTCCTCCTCCATGATGTCCGAGAGGTCAGAGCCCCGGCTGCTCTCCGTGTGGTACTCGTCCCCATGGCAGCAATGCGGCTGGGGGCCGAGAGAGGGGACGCTGTGGGGGCCGCAGCATGGGGGCCACCCAGGCCCTCCTCGCCCCCCTCCCCCTGCTCCGCTGGCTTGCAAGCCCCCTACTCATGATGTGCATGTGTATGTGTGTGCATATGTGCACGTGTGTGTGTGCACGCGCGTGTGTGTGTGCGCGCGCGCGCGCGTGCTGAGGACGGCCCAAACATCCCCATCCTGTCAAGCTCAGGGAGCCAGGAGGGCAGGGATAGCCAGCCCAGGTCGGCTAGCTCTGAGCCGGCGGTGACAGGCGGAGACCCTGGCAGGCTCTGGGGCAGCAGGGCTCAGGCACACTGCACGTGTGCAACGGAGAGCCGTGGGGTGGGAAAGTGCGTGCACGTGCACCACGCACAGGTATTTACGCTTTTTGCAAATACCACGTCACCCAACACGCTCACGCACCCTGCATTGTCTACAGAAGAGACGGACCGGGCAGGAGGCGGGCCCCCCACGCAGGCTGGGCTCACGCTGACCCCTGATGGAGACAGTGACGTGCATGTGTGCACGGACACGGCCAGCCCTGGCCGTGCACAGCGACACCAGGGGGCTGCTGCTCCCACATTCATCAGCTCAAGTGTTTGCAGAGAGATATGTGAGGGCAAGAAGCCTTCCGCACGCCGGGCAGGTCAGACGGACCACTGTGTTCTGTCCTTGCTGGATGATGCGGATTAAGAACGGTGTCTTTATTTTCCAGGTGGGCGACGAGGCAAATGCATTTAATAGCAGCTCGGGCACGTTTAATAAAAATACTCCAGGGGCGCTTGGGGCGCTCAGTCGTTAAGTGTCTGCCTTCGACTCAGGTCATGTTCCCCAGGTCCTGGGACTGAGCCCCTTGTCAGGCTCCCTACTCAGCAGGAAGCCTGCTTCTCTCTCTCTGTCGTTCCTTCTGCTACTCCCCCTGCTTGTGGTCTCTCACTCTCGAATAAATAAAATCTTAAAAAACAACAACGAAAAAAAAACAAACTCCAGTTTTCAATTACTAGCCCAGATAAAGACATGTAAGCATTTCTGGCCATGTGAAGTTGGTGGCCTTCTGCAGGCAGGAGGCTCGGCGTGCCTCGCGGGGAGAAGGGGCCGGGGATTCTCAATCTCAGCTTCTGCGGCCTTGTGGAGGGCATGGTTCCAGCGGCAATTCTTTTACTCAGGGGCCAAGTAGAAGACATTCCAAGAAGGGCTTCAAATACACAAAGAGCAGGCTGGTTTCAGGTGGTCTTCCCCAGGCATCCAGGGCGCATGGCCCCAGGATGCCCAGTGAGAGGGAGGAGCCAGTCTGATGGAACTTCTGGAAAGGACTTTTTCTCCCAAAAAAGTCCCAAGACTTTTTTCATCCGTCCCTTCCTTCCTTCTTGGGGAGCTATCACATAAGGATGCAATTACTGGAGCTATGGCAGCCACTTTGTAGCCATGAGAGGAAGGCCAAAAGTATGGATGATCCAGAAGCCAGAGCCCAGGCACACTGCACAGCTGAATCAGCCTGGCAACATCCATCCTCCTGAGGCTTCCCGCTATCACGGGTGGGGAAATGCCTTCATCACCTTCGTCATTATTAGGGAGGCATTCTGTGTCTTACGTTCAAATGAGTGCACGTAGAACGATTTTAATCTTGTAGACAAAGAGCCGGCTAGCTGGACGAGCTGGGCATTCTGCATGCAGAGCTACAGCTGGGCGGCAGCAGAGCCAGGACATGACCCCACATGTGGGAGTCCGAGGCCCCCGAGGCCACAATGTTGCCCTGCCTCGTGGGTGCCACTGTCCGCCATGTCTTCGTGCCCTGATGTGCCCACACTGCCCGACTCTCCAGGCCTTCCCATCTCTTGCCCAGACAATCAGGGTGCTTCCATTAGGGTGCATGTGATCTGAGCCTGGAGCCACAACGTAGGCGGGACGCAGCTGCTGCATAGGGGCCTGGGCAGGGAGGGGAGCACTGGCAGCTCGTGCTGTAGGCATAGGATGTGGATCCTCACGTTTCCAGCCCCCCGTGATGCCTGGCACAAACCAGATGCCCCACAACACTGGTCTGATTAAGGAAAGCTGGTGAACCAATGGTGGGTTTCTCCTCAATCGACCAAGTGGTCACCTGTAGGTTTACCTGACCCACCCAATTGTCCCCGCGGCCAGATGCCAGCACAGGGTGTTTGGGGAGGATGGAGGCCTCTCATATGGGGGCCTCCCTTCTGGAACTGCCCCTGGAGGAGGTCAGTCTCGGGAGCTCTGGCTGAGGCCAGGGCAGGCCCACGGGGACGCCACTCTCACACTCACCTGCTTGCCGAGCTCCGAGCCTTTCAGAAAGTCATCCACCGACGCGCCTCTCCTCTTGATGTCTGGGGACTCAAAGCTGTCCTCCTCATCAGAGTTCGTGTACTGCCCACCACCCCTCTCCAGGAAGATGCTCCTTTTCTCTAACTTGGAAGGAGAAGGAAAGGAGCGGTCAGGAGGGGCTAGCGAGCGGCAGGGGGCGTCCAGGTCCCTGTGTCTTCCAGGCTCGGCCTCTCCTTCACCCAGCCCCCCGGGCCCTCTGGGAGCCAACACAGGTAGGGACCTGTGTCCAGTGGCCAAGCATTGGCCTCAGTGCACTGTCCCTGTCCCTTACCAGATCCACTTCCTGTCTTTGCTGGAGGAAACCTAGGGAAACCAACGGAAAGTTCTCTCTCTATCCAGCTATTGGTCTGATCAATCAATGCTTTCTTGAAGAACGACATTCAGAGGTTTGCTTTCTCTCCTTGCCTCCCGAAAGGTGAGCTGGCATGGGGGCAGCGTTCCCCGGCCTGGCTCCAGCCGGCTCTCGGGACCCCGCCTGGGGTTATTAGGGCTGCGGGATGTGCAGCTGCATCCCAAGTTGCAGAGGGACACCTGCCCCCCTCCACCAGGCCCTTCCTGCCCACAGAGCTTCACCAAAAGCATTAAGTACCACCATCCGGGGCCGGGCTTCTGCCTCATGAGAGCACAGCAGGGGAGGGACCACAATAAAGGTGTGTATTGGAAACACTTCTTCTCATCCAGGGTCACGATGAGTGTTAAATTGTTTTTTTAAGTATTTGCGGCCCACACTGAACCACCTGGGGGAGCTCACACACAGCCTGGGTTTCTGGTGTTCCGGGAGGACTGAGAGCTGTCACTACCTCTCACATACCCCCTGCCCCACCATGTGGCCTGTGTGTGTCCTGCATGTCCCCTGGGTCACCCAGCTCTGACCTTTAGGCTCTGCACCCTTCCTGAGGCCCCCGACCTGGTCCCCAGCCCAGGACCAGGCTGACCCAGACCATGGGACCCCCAGGCATCAGCACGGATGTCGACATCTCAGAGTGTACGCCCCGGTGCTCCCTGTCCTGGAGGGAACCTGCAGCTGGATGGGCGGAACCAAGCAGGACGCTGACCACCGCTGTCACCTCGGCCGCAGCCCTGACCGCAGGCCGCAGGAGACATGCTGGGCGCCCTGGTAAGCCAACATGCCCGAGGACGAGACAGGGCTTTGCCCTGGGGTGGGGGCAGGGGTATGCGATCCAGCCCAGTTCCAGACCCCACTCTCCCGCGGCTGGATGGGGCACCACTTCCCAGGTGTTTCCTACGACACCAGGTCTCACCCAAGTCTCGTCGGGAAGACGGCCCCACCACAACCCAAATGCTCTGGCCCCATGGCCCAGACAGATCTGGGTAATAGGCACGCGAGTGTATTTTTATAGGTGCACTTCTGCATGTAGAATGTGTGCATATGCACATGGCCGTCTATGTGCGCACGCGTGTGTGCAAGCACGTCCATCTGCATGCGTGTAGGACAGCACAAACGGAGAGATGCATGCACACGCGTGCGCACACACACACATATGCGTACACATGTGCACATGACGTACAGACGTGCACGCACACACAGCTGCGGCTCTGAAGCACACAGAACCAGGACGTGAGCCTCGCTCAGGAAGAAGGTCCCCGAGCCAACTGCAGAAGGCGCCTTTCA
Source organism: Enhydra lutris kenyoni (assembly GCF_002288905.1). Lineage (NCBI taxonomy): Eukaryota > Metazoa > Chordata > Mammalia > Carnivora > Mustelidae > Enhydra > Enhydra lutris. The sequence goes on along the minus strand of NW_019154130.1, from coordinate 509,142 downwards.
GACCCTCATTACAGACCAGAGCCTGGGTCATGGGCTCTCACGGCCTGGCGTCCAAGCCAAACCAGGTTGGTAGAAAATCACTGGATTTCACATACTGAAAACAGATTTTGATTCTATCCGGATCTGGCTGAGAAAGTAGTCCATGGGGACGCAGAGGCCGTGTGACATTCCCCCCACCCCAGGCCAGCCAGCCCCCGCGTGCCAGCGCTGCTCCTCCACAGACTGGAGGGTGGGGACGGGTGAGGGGTGGTGGAACCAGCAAGGAGAAGCCCGGCCTTACCCTGCTGCTCTCGGCCACTCTCTGCGCAGCTTCCCGGGCCATGGCCTTGGCGACAGACGTGGAAACCGGGGTGCCCTGTGGCTGCGGGAGGATCCGGCTGGGTGAGGGGGACCGCCTCCCTGGGCCTGAACCCTGCAGGCTGGGCGGCTCCAGCATGTGCCCGTGGGCCGGGGCCGGGACCCCACCCTGCTCCCAGGCCCTGTCCATGGCGACGTGGGGACCCAGGTGTTCATCTTTGGTATCAGGGGCTCCGGCACTTGCTAAGGGCTTCGGTGTGGGAGCAGTTCTCGGGTGGGGGGTCGGAGGCACCAGGAGGTCGGGGGGAATGGCAGCAGGGGCAGAGTCCATGGACTCGCCCTGGGCAGAGAGGGTCCGCACGGTCACGCCCTTGGCTTCCAGGCTCCGCAACCGCATGATCTCCACAGCTATGCTGTCCGCCACGGGGGAGATGACCTCAGCCACCTGTGCACAAAGAATGCCCATCACAGGCAGCCCGCCTGCCCGTAGCCCCACCCCCTCGCAGTTGGTGGAGGTTCTTGGGCCCCAGTGGGGGCCAGGCCTTTCATTCCGTGTCCAGGTCCAATCCAGATATAGGTGCGGGGGCCTCAGAGGCATCAGAAACCAGGTATAAACTGCCAGTTGGATAAGGGGAGAGGGAGCCAGGCAGAGGCCAAAATGGGCTTCCTGCTGTCAGAGAGGAGACACTTCTGCAAGAGCATAGCCTGCCTGCGGGCTTCCCCATAGAGGGGGAGCACAGGGGAGTCCTAGGGGAGGAGGGGGCACAAGGGAATCCTGGGGGGAGAGGGGAGCACAGGGGAGTCCTGGGGAAGGAGAGGAGCACAAGGGAGTCCTGGGGAAGGAGAGGAGCACAAGGGAGTTGGGGGAGCACAAGAGAATCCTGGGGGAGGAGGAGGGCACAAGGGAATCCTGGGGGGGAGAGGGGAGCAGAGGGGAATCCTGGGGAAGGAGGGGGAGCACAGGGGAGACCTGGGGAGGAGGGGGGCACAGGGGAGTCCTGGGGAAGAGGGGGAGCGAAGGGACAACGCCCCTGAGGGTGGCCTTCTGGAGGACTAGGCAGGAGGAGCTCAGAGAGGCACCTGCATCTGATGCATCAGCCCTGGGTCCTCTGGGGGAAGAGGATGGAGGTGGGAGATAAGCAAAAGCTTCCTCAAGCCCATGTGTACCATGTGCCAGGACAAGGCTGGGGCCCATACAGGGTCCCTACGGCGGGCTTTAAGGACACAGGCACTCTGGGAGCCAGGCCAGCTGTGCGTGGATGTGCAGATGTCCCCCGGCCCCTCTGGCTGATACTATCAACTTTTCAGCAACAGCTGGTGGAGTTTGTGAGCCCGTCATCACGGGAGGCCTGATTTTGCGGGGCTGAGGGGTGAGTTATCAGCGCTGAGGGGAGAAGAATTGGCACTGCCCACGGAAGGTCAGGCAGTGGCCGTGGGAGCAAGGCAGAGAGAATTCTGGGAAGGAGGAGCCACAGGAGAGAAGGGGGCCATCCATGGGGGCCCCGGGGGGCCACTGCAGGTGCTATTCAGGATGTACTGGTGGATCTTGCTGGGGGAGAGAGGGATGCGCCCCCACCTCGTGCTCAACCCTCCAGGAGCAGGTGCGGTTCAGTCCCTGGCAGTCCCCACGCGATCCCCCAACCAGAACTCACCCTCTGCCCTTTTGCATACACGCCGTAGCCAGACACGTTGGCCCCATTGGACAGCCCAGAGGTCGTCAGGGCGGGTGGCTTCCAGGAGACCTGGATGGTAGCGGGGGTGGCCCCAGCATGGACGGTGACATCTTGTGGGGGCGCCGGAGGGCCTGGGAGCACAGAAGACAGTGCTGTCAGGGCACGGCCCTCTGGCAGGTAAGTGGCCGAGAAGCTCACTGCTCTCACCTGGAAAGCGCTCTGGGTCAAGTCTCCAGGACGGGAGGCGAGAGGGCATGCCACACCACCCCGGGAGGGTAGGGCAGGGCAGCAGGAGGGCAGCGGCTCCTGGCATTCACCGCAGCCCCGCGACTCACCTGGGCGTCCGTCCGCCCTCTGGGACCACCTACGCCCTGTTCCCAGTCTGCCAGCATAGACGTAATTACCCAGGGTCATGGGACTAGCTCAGGACGCATCAAGGAGAGTCCAGCCTTGGGCAGAGGAGAGAGCTCCCTCCCTCCCTCCTTTCTCCCCTCCTTGCTGCTCCCCCCTCCCTCCATCTGCTCATGGACTTGAGAGAAGATAGGTGTGGACCACATGTTACCCATCTTCCCACCCCGTGGAGGGGAACAGAGCTGAGCAGCTGTTGTGCCGTGGCCAGTCTGAATGTGCTGTGTGGCGTGAGCAGCTAGTCCAAGCCATGCCGAGGCCGTGGCCATGGCCCCGGTCACGCTGGAGGCTCCCAGGGACAGCAGGATGGCCCGTGCTGCCTGCCACCCTTTCCTCCACGTCTGTACACACTTCCCCACATCCTCCTTTGAACACAGCATTTCACTGGGAAAGGAACGTATTTCTAACTGCCAGGAGGACGTCTCCAAGGCCCACAGACTGCACGACCTCGCAGTAGCTCCCCCAAAGTTTGCACTTCCAGGGGCGGGGGGGGGCCTGTCCCCTGAGGAATCTCTGCATGCCACGCACTTCTCTTCACTGTGTCCTTTCCCTCATGGGATCCTCACGCGGGCCTGGGGTGCTAGCATGCCCCCACTCGGCACGTGAGGAAGTTAAGGTTCAAGGTGCTGAGAGCGGGCTCACGCCCACACTTCCCTGCAGACCATGTGCAAGGGCAGAGATGAGTCCGCTCTTCGTAACACGCTGTGATAAATGGCTTCAAGACATCTGCACAGCCTGGCTCGGAAGTGAAATTCTACCAGGACGGTTAATTTAAAGATGACGTATTGCCGAAGAAAGGTGTGTTCAGAGTCTGACCCAAAGAGCCGGTGTCCCATCCTTCCCTATTCCCCCAGCCACTCTCCCACTCTGCCCTGATTTGGCTACGGCAGGATACCAGGTCTTGGCCTTACAACCAAGACAGCCAGTTGCATCATGCTAAAATGCAAACAAGGCAGAGGCAGAATAGGATGGAGATAAGAAAGTGGGCACTAGAGCCTCCCCGCCCAGGTTCAAGTCCCGGATCTGCCAGTTACTGACATGGAACCTTGGAAAATGGTCTTTTATTTAGTTAGTTTATCTTAAAACAGACATAATACAGTGCCTGTTGGCAGCAACGGCCAGGAACTAAAACATCATCACGATTATTACTTTACTCCTGCTCAGACAGCTGTGTTCAGTTTCCAGACTTCTGTTTCAGTAAGACATGGCCCTGTGGCCAACTCCTGGTGGAACACGGGCAGAAGCGACGGGTGCCATGCCCAGGCGAGCCCACTGAAGGCTTCCCAGGTGAACCTGCAAGGTCCTTCTCCCTCTGGTTGTCTGGGAAGGAGGTGATCCCTGGGGGCAACCTCAGGAGCCACAGAGTAGAAATGGTGAAACCAGGACATGGACATACCTGGGTCCCCAAATCACCACCGGAAGAAAGCAGTCCGTCAGGAAAATCTGCATCAGAGCCAATCACAAGCCGACTCCAGAGACATCACGGCTTAAAACATACAGTAAATCATCAATACAGCCAACTCCATTAAGCTGCGAGATTAAACGGAACTGATGTGTGGGTACAGTGCTCGTAACAGTGCACGGGCTCAGAGTATGTGCCACCTACATGCTCACTGCTATTGTTTCAACTTGACTCCAAAGGCACTGGGCTCCTCACCCTTCCATAAAAGATCTTGAAATCTCCACCCTCTACGTCAGAGGATTGTGCCCCTTGTGTCTGGAGGGCACAATCCTTTTAGTCAGGGTCACTTGTTCTGATGGCCGTTGGTAGTTGGGTGGGTCTGATCAGACTCAGGGGATTTTGTGATGATGAGTCTGGTCTCTGTCTCTGAGGGGGACTGTTCTTTCCTAAGCACTCACTGCATCAACCCGAGTGCTGTCCATCTCCCTTCCCTGTGATCGGTCACTGTGGCGGACTCGCCCCACCGAGCATGAGAAAGATCATGGAGGCCCTCAGCCACTCAGCTATATCACTGCCAGGGCTCTGGGAGACATTGTGGGGCACCACTTCCCCATATCTCCCCAACACTGCCCTCCTGACCTGGTAGCATCATAACATGAAAGCAATCAGTGGTTCTTGTCAGAGCCAGGCCGCTCTCCTTTGCTGATGAATAACACCCAGCAATGGGAAAAGGAGCCATGCCTCATGGTGGAAATCGGCACCTCAAACCACTTCATAAGGCCTCCCGTGAGTATGCCCTGTGTGATTCAACCTATGCTACAGGGTAGAGAGAAAGTGGACAGCATGTGATCTGTACCTTGAAAGGAGGGAAACACAATAGCAAACCCTACACTTAACCAAATTCCTCTTTATTCTCCCTTAGAAGTCTGCCTGGCTCACTTGTACGAGAGATGGAGTCCAAGCAGGAAGTGATGGTCTTGCTGGATTGTGGAGTTAGAAGTTGGTGTTCGGTGACGGTGGACATGGTAGAAATCGAGGAGAGTGGTCTCAGAGAGTGACAATCCAAGGCAAGAGGATCCGTAACCTCTGTGAGCCCATTCCCCTCAAACTATTCGGTGACCCTTAAATCATGCCTGTGCTGAGCCGGCAGGAACACAAACAACATAAAGGAAAGTAAACAGCCAGAAATCTGTAGCATTTAGTACTGATTCTGGCAGCTGCCTAGTGCGACGAGGAAAAATTTGGAGTTCAAGTCCTTCTAGGTTAGAGAAGCTTGAGCTTGCTGTTGGAGACACAGAAGGTCCATATCACAGAAATTGGGATCATACCTCAGGGCTAAGGGCCACATTCTAAAGGCAAAAATGAAATATGCTCACCGAAAGAAAGCTGAAAGAAGCATCTACAGGATTTAGATATGTCACAAGTAATATAAGTGTTAGAATAAACTTCAACACTCTGTAGAGGTGTTGTTACAGCTGTTACTGAGGAAGAGAACAGAATCCAGAGCCTCTCCAGGGCACAATCTACAATGTCCAGTACACAACGGAAATCACCGGATGTGGAAAGAAATGAGAAAATAAGGACACATAATCAAGAGCAAAAACAGTCAGTAGGAGCAGGCCCACAGATGACCCAGGTGTTGGAATTAGCAAAGACTTTAAAATACTTATTAAAAGTAAGTAAAAGAATGTATAAGCAAAGATAAATGTGGTAGATGAAGAGATGGGAATCCCAAGAGTGATAAGTAAATCTTAAAAAGAACCAAGTGAACATCCTAGAATTGAAAATTACAATGATCAAAAGAAAAATTTCATTCAATGTTCTTTTTTTTTTATTTAATGTTCTTTATAGCAGATTGAACACTGCAAAAGAAAGAAGAGATAAACTTGAAGACAGAATAATATAAACTATCCTGACTGAAACATGAGGAAAATGATTTTAAAAAATAAATAGGAGTTCATAAATTTGTATGACAACAGCAAGCAATCTGACTTAGCTATAATCAGATCCTCAGAAGGGAAAGATAAAGTAGAAAAAATCTGTGGAGATATAAAGTCTGAAATTTGAAGATAAACTACCATCACTACCACCCTTAGATCCAGGAATATCAGTAAATTTCAGAAAAGATAAGTGAAGTAAAAGTAAGCCTAGGCACATTAGAGTCAAATTACTAACCATCAAAGACAAACAGAAAAATCTTGAAAGGACCAGAGAATGAAGGGGACAACAGGAAAGAGAGCTGACTCCTTACACAAATAGGAAAAACCAAGAGAAAAGGAATGATATTTGTATAGTCCTGCAATTAAAAAAAGTCTAGAATTCTATATCCAGAGAAAAAAAATATATTTTTAAGTTTTATTTATTTAAGTAATCTCTACAGTCAACATGGGACTCAAACTCATGACCCCAAGATCAAGAGCTGTACACTCTTCCAACTGAGCCAACCAGGTGACCCCAGAGAAAAGATATTTTTAAATAAAAGTGAAATGATGAGATTTTATTTTTTAAGATGACTAAAAGAATACTGAAAGAGAAGCTAAAGGTGGTTCTTCAGAGCTTAAAGGAAATCATACCAGCTGGAAATATAGACCTACAAAAAGGGATACAAACTGGTAGAAATTGTAGATATATTAGGAAATATAAAAGGCTGTTTTTGTCAAATTCTTCAAAGGCGATTAAAGCAAAATAATAACAATGTATTGAGGGGTTTACAACATATGTAGAAGTAAAATATATAAAAACAATAGTAAAAATGAAGAAACATAACTGTAATTATACCTGGTACTATTCTTTCCTTGTAAATACATTGTTATTAATGTAAGCTAGTTTTTAAAAAAGTTTAGTTATGTGAGAGACAAAGATAGTGACAGAGATAATGAGAGTGAGCATGAGTGGGAAGGAAAGGGAGAAGCAATGTCTCTGCTGAGCAGGGAGCCCTACACAGGGCTCAATCCCAAGAGCCTGGGATCATGACCTGAGCCAAAGAGCCACTGGGCCACCCAGACACCCCTGTAAGCTAAGTTTTAATAAGTTAAATATGCATGTGTTACTCCCTTATAGCAATCTCTAAAACAAGAATACAAAGAGTTATAGCCAAAAAAAAGTCAATAGAGGAGGAAATGGAATAGAAAAATACACTTAGTGTACCTCCCCCCGCCCAAAAAAGGCAGGGAAAGATAAAGAGAAAAACAAGACAAATGAAAAGCAAAGAGCATATGGCAGACTTAAACCAAGTCATACCAGTAATCGTACTAAAAGTAAAGAAACTAAAGATTCCAATTAAAAGGCACAGATTGTCATATTGTTATAACGCCACGACCCAACTGTAGACTATTCATAGGAGGCATACTAAAAAGAAAGATACAAAGAACTTGAAAGTTTAGAAAAAGATATAACATGTAAACACTCAGCATGAAAAAGCTGGTGGTCATATGAATATCAGACAAAGTGGACTTCAAGACGAGAAGTAATACCAGAGACAACGAGGGGCATTTCATGATGAGAAAGGGGTCAATTCAACCAGAAGAACTAACAATTTAAATGTGTACATACCTAATAACAGGGCTTCACGATATATAAAGCGAAATGAGAAAACTAAAGAGAAAAAATAGACCTATAGACAATTCTCAATAGCTGGAAAGACTGAACAGACAAAACCCAGTACGAGCATGAAGATTTGAAGAATTCTATTAACAGGACTCTCGTGCCCCATCTGGGAAGTGGCTTGCCCTTCCTGCAGCCACTGTGCACTCTACACACAAGCTTCTGGTCGTGATCTGCCTTGAATCCTGGGGGCCACAAATATCAAGCCAGCCCAGCAGGCAGGGGGACAGTATAGCTCAGGAGAAGTTACAGCCCGTCTCTCCTCACTCAAGCACCCGGTACACTTGGCACTGGGAGGGTGGGGGATGTACAGGGCAGTGCTTAGCCCAGGCTGAAGGGAAGAAGTCTGGCCACCTCCACTGGGCAGGGCTGGCCTCTGCAGGGACCACAGGATCCTGAGGCTGCCAGTTGGAAATGATATGCCTTGTTTGTCTAAGCCCTTTTGAGAGTCTTTTTCAGAAGATGGTGTGTGCAGTGTTGCAAACCCTAAAGATCATCTTCAATTCTGATCTGAAATCTACCTCTGAATCCAGCTTTAAACAAACCCACATCTAGAACTGAGGTACCACAGTGGCTCCCACTGAAAACACTACATTCCCTGCCCCCTACAATTCACACGGCCAGTGTCACCCTAGAGCACACACACCACCCATCCCTCTGCTGACAGCTGTCCCTGGGACGAGCTCTGTGACCTTGTGACCCCACCCGTGATGTCCTGTTTCTAGTATCGGCTTGCTGAGGACCCACAGATCTGTCTCCCTGTGTGGGGGGTGTGGCTTCTCATAAAGGGGGGGACTCTGGAATGCATGGTGCCAGCCTTCTGGCTGAGTGCATCACTCTATGCAGACCAGTTTTGAGGGCCGGCCCTGCATCCTGGAGCTGATGTAAGAGTTCAGGAGCCCCATGAACTCTTTCAGGGTCTCCCGTGTTCCCCTGATCACCTGGCTCTGGCACTTTGATCAGCCCCAACAAGGGACGCTGATTATGCTATCAGGCCTCATTAGTCTTAAGGACAATGGTCCAGAGCTGAAACCACTCCAGGATTTTCCTCAGCACTTGCTTCTACATAAAGTGAAATCACAGCTGAGGGACAGGGTTCTATGGGTGAAGGAAGACTTAGAACCGCTGTACCGCCAGCCCCAGCCCAGTCCCTGCGTGGGCCCAAGGATGCTGACAGCATGGGGATGGCTCTTCCGCCATCATGTGGGGCTGCTCAGTATAAGTCATACCCGACATGAGTTCATGAGTTCTCCCCACACAGGGAGAAAAGAGGCAAGAGGACTGCCTGGAAAAGACAGGAGGTGGCGATCTCCCCGAACTTCCATTCACTGCACTCACCACAGTCAGAACATCGTCCACTATGTCCCCCCACCCCAGAATTCATGCTGAAACTCTAACCCCTTGGTGATGGTGTCAGGAAGCAAAGCCTCCGGGAGGAGCTGATGTCATGACCGCGGAGCTCTCAGAGGGCCATCACAGCCCTTACAAGGGAAGCCCCACGGGTGTCCCTTGTCTCCTCTCCCCTGTGAAGACACGGGAGAAGATGCTGCCCATGAACCAGGACGCGGGTCCTCTCCAGATCTGACTCTGCAGCACCCCGGTCTCAGACTTCCAGCCCCCGGGGCCGTGAGGAGCGGCTATGTGCTGTGTTTGGGGGTCAGGCAAGGGCCAGGATGTCAGGGACGGGGAGCTCACCTGTGGGACGTATCCTGGGCTCACATCTGGACCCCATCCTCTCTGTCTCACTGTGAGCTTCTCTAGAAGCCCCTCCTGGTGGCCCCAGTGCCTGTGTTCCTCCCCTCCCCCGAGCCCCGCCCCCAGCCCGGTGCCTGGTGTTTCTTGTTTCTTGACCCCCGCACCCCCAGCACTGACCACGTGACCACACGGTAAGCATCAAGGCAAAGAGTGTTTTCATTTTCCCAGTATTCCTGGTTGACGCCATGGGCAGTCAGGAAATCAAAGCATCACGGAAGACAAGTGTGCTGGCCCTTTACGAATTCCTTCCTACTCAGACATCCCTCCCTCCTTAAGGTAGCGTCTGCCCCACCTGCCTATGACTTTGATGCTGTGTAGGTCAGAGTCTAGTTGATGGTGGGTTTTGCAAATGCTGGAGAACACAATGAAATAGAAGTGAACCCATCACGAACCAAGAAGCCCATCCCGTGTTCAATGGGAGACTTGGGGCAGCGTTGCAAGTGCTCCTGGAGAAGAAATGAATTGTTTGTAAAACCCACTGACCAGTGAGGTTGGGCGGGGCCGGATTACTTAATCACAGGGCTAAGTCCAACAAAGAGGATGCTGAGACAGGCGTTTCCAGGGGATCTCGTGAGTAACCCAGGACGAAGAGAGGCTCTAGAGGAAACAAATTATGCCCCCAAATATTCTTACAAAAATCACCTTCTGTGCTCTGAGAAGGCTGCTCTTCCCCCAAGTGTCTGAGTCTCCACCTGGCATAGCAAGCCTGCTCGGAAGGGGCGCCACAGCTAAGACCAGCACCACGGAAATTTCTGGAGGGCGGACTGCCCCGTGGCAGCACCGGGAACCCGGAAACAAGCAGACCTGGCAGGCCTGTGCACCTGATCCGCTCTTTACGATCTCCTACGATTTTCCGTAGCAGACACGCCCAGAACCCAGAAGAGCATCGACAACAGAATTTCACGCCTTCTCCATAAATTCAGCCACATGTGTGATCTCAGATGAGAGAGAAAGAACGGTTTTGCAGGAGGGTAGGCACTTGGCTTGCTGTCCCACTCCACGAGCACACATGTGGGAGGGACCCCATGGGGCAGAAGTCCTCTCGCGCCCCCGAGGGAGGCCTCACCACCTCCTGTCTTTTCCAGGCAGGCCTCTTGCCGACGCCAGTGTGAGAAACAGCATCTTCAAAAACATGGTCCCTAAACAAAATCCACATAACATCCCCCCGTCTCTCACTCTCTCCCTCACACACACACATTGCTGTGTCTCCTTCCAGAACAGTGCTGGCTGGGTGCCGTCTTCCCTGCCTGCTCCCTCGCCCTAGCCCTCCCCTCTCCCTTGGGGTCCCCATGGGAGGACGGGCCTCACCTGCAGGCAGCGTGGAGAACTCCACAAAGGCCTCCTTCTTCTCCCGTTGCTCCAGGGGCAGCTGCCACGGCATCTGGTGGGGCTTGGCCAAGACCTTCACCTTGTACGCCATGTTGGGCCTGAGGTTGAGGAACTGGTACTTGTACCTGGCGGCCTTGACAACGTCGAGCTCCTCCTCGTTGAGGAAGATGACGTGGCTGTAGTTGCTGTTGGTGGGCAGCCAGGAGAGCTGGGCGGAGATCTGGGTGATGTTGTCCACCCTGAGGTGGGATGGGGCCACCACCACGTCCTTGCCCACCAGCAGCGTGCACTGGAGCTCATCCGAGCTGCCCCTGTTGGTGATGCATTGCACAGAGATGCGGTAGGTACAGGCCGCCGTGTTGAGCTTCTCGATGAGGGCCTTGGTTCTGCTCCCCAGCATGAGGCTCAAGCGGGTCTCCTGGTCCACTAGCACGTTGTAGCTGCTCACGGTCCCCCAGCCTGGCGGCACGGCCGGGGGCTCCCAGGCCACAATGACACTTCGGGCGAGTTGCTTGATAAGGGTGATTTTTCTAGGGTAAGGCACGATGTCTTCTCCGATCTCATCGATGTTCACGCCCAGCGTCCCTGCACCGTTGTCCGTGATGCCGGCGTCTATGTGAGTGGGGGCATGGAGGTCCAGAATGTTCTCCCCCTCCAAGCCGATGCTGGCGTGGTTGATGAGATTCTGGTCCTGTTCAGTCCCCAGCGTGCTGGCCAGGCGCGACTCATTGTCCTGGACAAAATCCACAAAGTTGGAGGGCACCAGACCCCTCTGCCCGTCCAGGAGCTCACCTGTTGGCACAAGGGCAGTGAGATCACCTGACCGTCCCATCAGGGCCCCCGAGGTCCCGCCCCATCATCTGTGTGGCTCCTCAGTGGGGCCATCCGGTCGAGCAAGAGGACTACAGTGGATTCCATAGGTCTTTACAGGAGTCTGCCCCAAAGGACCCTGCTCCTTGCCACCTGCTACCCCCGAGTCCATCAGGCAGGACGGCCTCCTCCTTCATGCTTATCCTGAGCTGACACCACGGTGTTGACGTTGACGCAGTAAATGTCTCAGACAGACCAACAAACATGCATGGCATGAGGGCTTTGGAAGTTAAAAAAAAAAAAAATACCATCTTCCTATTATCTTTGCCAGGATGATCCTATGAACAGGAACTAAAAGGTGACCTTCCCCCCTTGCAAAGCACTGTGTACGTTCTAATGAGGTCCCCAGCGTGCCACCTGCGGTGACAGAGAGACCACCCGCGTGATGCCACACCACGTGTAGGTCGAGAGTCAGAAAATGTCATCAGATTAGCTCTTGTGGCAGCCGCAGGGAGAACCCGTTCTTATTTTGTGAAATGTTCTCTTTATAGCTGGGCTCAAAGCCTACTAGCAGCAGGGGCCGGAAAAACCGAGATGGGTTTGGAAGAACCTCCGAGATGACACGGCCCGGACAATCTTCTGGCACCAGCAGGACAGGGATTCCCCCCAGTACCTGGCGGGAGGCTGGGGGTGCTGATGCTGGGGGCCCCCACCTCGGGGGACGTGGGATGGACCCCGAGGATGGCATGTGACCATTTAATGGGCCCTGGATTCTCCCGGAATGAACGGGGACGCCGACTCTGCTCCTGGTGCTCCGTCCTCTGGAGGGTGTGGGTCTGGAGATAGCCCGCCTGGCTCGCCCCAGCACGCTCGCACAAGGGGAGGGGTGAAGACGACACTGACGGGGATAAGCAAGCCCGCCACACAGCAGGCCCTGTTCCAGCCACCCTGCACCGCAAGTCCCCTAGGCCGGCCCAGGGGTGGGCACGTATGCTCTCTATTCTACCCGGAGGGAAGCTTCCCCCTGCCGCACAGACAGCGGACCCCTGAGCTCTGCGGCCCCGCGTGATCAGGCCTCCAGAAAGCCAATGTGGACACAATGCCCGGTGTGACTATTCCAGAGATTTTGAGCCGGGGTTTTCTGGTGGCCGCCGTGGGCACGTGTTTCTACACCGGTCTGAAAACCAGTGAGTGTGCTGTGAGCTCAGGCTCTGTTGTTGCCTGTCGTGGAGTTTCTGGGGTTGCCTGCCCACGGTGTAGCTGCCGTCCACCAGATCAGCAGAAGCCACCAGACCTCGGGTCCAGCAAACACTGGCGTGAAAGCATCTCTCAGCCCCGAGAAAGCTCCACGGGGCCACAACAGAGAAACGTGCTGGCTTCGCAAGAACTTGTCCTGCTCAAGGGCGACCATGGGAAGAGACCAAGACCCTTCCGTTCGTACAGGCCAGCCGAGCCTGTACTCAGGCTAACAGGTGAGCGGGGGTGAGGGGGGATATGGCGAGGCATCCCAGAGGGAGGTTGTCACATTCCCCGTCGCAAGCTGGGGGAGGGATCCAGCAGGACGTGGGCCAGACAGCAGCAGGAGCCGGAGGTCGGTGGGGTTACCCTGAGCCCGTAGAGGCCACCACCCATCCTGCTGGGGAAGGGGTCAGCTGGGGGAGCCCAGGGCGCTGGGGCTGTGAGATGGGAGAGGCAGGAGATCCCCTTTGGGACATGGTATGGGCAGCAGCCACGGGGCGAGGAGACCCTCCTGTAGAGGGCCGTAGGAGCCAGGCCCGGCTGTCAGGGCCCCTAGCAGACTAGCAAGGTGGGTGGCCCGGCCCCAGCACGCTCACCGGCCCGCACCCCGACTGACCTTCATAGAAGCCGTCCTCATCCATGTCCCCGTAAACGTAGAGGTACTTCCCTGCCGTGAGGGGCAGCTCGGCCTCGGGGTTCTCATTGGGCCCGTCGAAGGGGTTGTAGCTGGAGAAAGGAAGGACAGCCTGGAGCAGGTGGTCTGCGTGGAGGCGGAGGTGGCACCCCCGCCCCTCCCCCCTGCACCGACACGGAAGGAGAGGGTGTGCGTGGGGGTCTGCGTGCCCGAAGACACCTGCCGCGTCTCCGGCAGTGACACGTGCTCAGATCCATAAGGGAAACGACGGCTCGCCCTGCAACCCTCCTGTACGTGTCATTTAGCAGAAAGACAGCCGTATTCCCTCGGCTTTTGAGTAATCTGCTTGTTTTTCACAGTTTCCAGAAGAGTGTGACCCTCCCTCGTCTCAGGAAACACTCCCTCACGTCCTTGTTAATGGGTGAGAACTATTCCACTGAACAGACCAACCCGTTCCATTAACCAGTGTCCCAACGCTGGGGATCGATGTTGCTTCTAACCTTTGGTTAACGGGATCACCGTTGCGGTGATATCCTCCTAAGCACTGCTTGGCACACTGCCACACGTTCTTCCCAAAGGTAAGTCCCAAGGAAACAAATCGGTTTGCTCAAAGGCTCGGATATTTTTAACGTCCGGGTGACTACAGCCAGAAAGTCCTGCACAAACGTGGAGGCACCATGTGCCCTCCCCTCCCCCTCAGGGTATGAAGGCACCCTCGCTCTCAAGTCCCCAGAATACTGGCACGAATATATTTTATGGTCATGCCCAATTTGCCAAGAACATCTAAGGTAGGTGAATTTCGGATTTTCTGACTTTGGTTCTCTAAAATTTTAAATAACAGAAAAGGCCCCGATAAGAAAGTAAAATGGCATTCCCGGTAGTCGAAGACGACAGCCACGTCCTGTAAACGTATAAACATGACACCGTGATGGTTCACAGGCCAGCAGCCCTGGGAGGCTCACCGACACTGTCGGAGACGCATCTGAGGTGCTCGGCGAGGAAAGCAGAGTTATCACAGGGCGAGGTACGGCGCCCGCCCAAAGTCGCCAGCTCCCTAAGTGGGGGCTGGTGTGGAACCAGAGTCCGGGCCCCCCAGTCCCCGTCCTATGTGGATTTCATGGCCCTGAGTCGGTCTGTGATTTCCTATCTATGTCCCAGGGCCCAGGAATGCTGTGCAACCACCTGAGGGGTTTCAGAAGTCAGTAATGGCCCGGGGCCCTCTGCACCAGGAGCAAACGCAGACATGTGCTTACTGTGAAAGCCCAGGGGTGGAGGAAGTGGGGAAACAGTTTGGCAAGGGGACCAAAGGCCCTGGGGCAGGGAGCTGAGAGCCAGCCTGGTGGGAGGTGAATGCACGAGTGTCGAGGGACGAGGATTGGCAGGTCCCATCGTTCGCTGTGGATTTGGTCTCCAGAGCAGGGAGGTTTCAGGAGTGTGAAAGTAGGGTGTGACTTGAGCAGGTCTGCAATTTGCGGAGACCCTCAGGGTGCCCTGTGCATAGGGGCTGGCGGAGGAGGGGGAGGAGGGGGGTAAAGGGAGGTGGAGAGGCGGTGAGGATGCTGGATCAGCGAGCGGCACAGGAGGGGAGGAAACTGGGCTTTGCCTGGACACACAGAGTGAGGGGCTGGGGGCTGAAGGCTTTGCAGGTCAGGATGAGTGGAGAGGGACACGCGCACGGAGTCAGGTCCACAGGCAGGGGCTGGCGTGGGGAGAAGGGAGGGCCAGGGTCAGTCTGGGGTGTCTTGCTGAAGTCATGAGGGTAAAGCACCCTGTGCACCCTCATCTGCAGACAGAAGGAGGGAAGGCCCAGTGCTGCCATGGCGTCCACGCGCAAGGGACCGTCTACAACATGAGATCTGTGGATGCAGAGAGCCCGGGGGCTTCCAGTGCAGGCAGTGGGGGTGGCCAGCTGCGGGGCGAGGCGCTAGTGACGGTGGGCGAGCATCCGGGACACGGTACATTTTACACGGTGACTTGTGTCCCACGTGAGCGACTTCCATCTGAAGTGGGGACATGCAGGCGGCCATCGGCGTGAGGTGAGGGCACCAGCCGCCATGGGAAGTGGCATCGAGATCGGGGCTTCTCCTGTTTTCAGTTTGGGGAAACCTCTTTCCGGGGGCCTGCCTGAACAATGTTGGTGTTCGGGCCCCGGGAAACCCCCCAAACTTCTGCCTTTCCCTGCAGTAGAGGAAGCGTGAGCCCAGGGCACACGGCTGGGGAGGCAGGGGTACGTGGTTTGGGAAACTGCAAGCCACTTCGGTTCAGCTCAGCATCCCGGCTGGGGGGGCCCCCACCTTCTCTGTGATGCAGGGCAGGCCCTGCCGTCCTGGGGCCCTGTGGCTCCTCCCAGAGCTGGGGTTAGGGTCCCTGCAGACAGTGTGTGGGATGTGTGGGGCGCAGCCAGCATTCAGAGCCGGTGCCAAACAATTCCTTTCCTAGGTATGGACCAACAGGCTTCCTAACGGAGAAGCTGTGGCCCGGGGAGCTACACCAAATGTCTCTGTTATCTGAGCAGCAGAAGTGTGTTTCCGTGGGCAAAATGAGCGGATCCCTCACCAGAAAATAATCTGCTCGTCAGCATAATGGCCGTCAGAAACGGCTCTCGCTGGAGAAAACAAGAGTGTGGAAGGTGCTCAACCTGGCTAAAACCCAGGTCTGTCCCGCCTGCTGGAAGCTGCAGGCTCTGCTGGGGGTGGTGTCTGCGGGCCGCAGGCAGACTCGGGGCGTCGAGGACAAGAGCCCCGGTCTTGGCCGAGCATGAAGAACAGCAGAGGCGACTGTGCCGTGCTGCTTGTTAGCATCTGATTCCCAAGCGTCGGCACCCACGGCAGAATCGGGAGTCCAGCGCGCTTTCGGTGGAGGCGGGTCGAGAGCTGGTGGGGACCTGGTTGCTCTGCGCCCATCCTTGAGTCGTGCGGACCCGTGGCGCGTGCGTTCTCGCTGACCGTGGACACTGCAGGCCCCCCATGAGAGACGAGCTAGGGAACCACGGCCCGCACGGAAGCCAGGGCCGAGGATGCCAGGGACCCATGGCTCCGCACAGGAGCATCCCCCGAGTTTCAGCCTGCCGCCTGCCGGGGCTAAACTGTGCCCCCAAAACCTGTGCTCACGTCCCAGCCCCCAGGTCCGGGATCTTGGCAGATGTGATCACGTGAAGATGGGGTCACACTGGAGTCAGGTGGGCCCCGATCGGGTGACCAGCGTCCTTACCGAGAAGGAGAGGAAGCAGGGACACACAGGGCGCCAGCCACGCGAAGACAGGCAGAGCCTGCATGAGACACACGTCACCAAGCGACGCCCAGGGCCACCGGAAGCCGCGCGAGCGCCCAGTGAGCACGGCCTCGCGAGCACCCTGATCTCGCACTTCCTGTCTCCAGGCCCCAGAGAGAACGCACCCCCTATGGGCTCCCTCGTAGCTGCCGAGGTCCAGGGAAACACTCTTCACGTCAGAATGGACAACAGACCTTCCTCGTCCGCCCACGCTGGGCTGGTGGAGCGGGTGCCTGCAGGCGAGGGCCCCGGGGGAGCGCTCCCGGACCCACGGCCTCCTCGGCCCCCCACCCCCGTGCCCACGGACGCTCAGGGGCAGAGCGGAGTTTTGCACTTACCTGTAGCGGGCGACACACAAATGGACCTTCCCCGAGTATCTCTGCTTGGAGGTGCTGGAATTCCGGGCGTCATCCATCTGTCCGAGACGCAGACAGCGTTCTGGTTAACGCTTCGTGCCAGGAGAACACGGGGATCCCCTCCGGCCCCGCCAGGCTTCCTGCCCCAGACCGCAGCCCTCTTGTGAGACGCCAGCCCCGAGACGAGGCGGCTCCTTCAGCGTGGGCCCCCCAGTCACACGGGGGGGGTGTTTATAAAAACGCATCTCCCCACCCCACGAGTGGACCCGAGGTGGGCCCTTCCCCGACCCACGGCGTGGAACTCGCCGGGCGGACCGGGCAAGTGTGCCGGGCCCTGGCGCACGTCTGTGGAGACACAGAGATGGGCAGTGACCGTGTCGTCTGCTCACGGGGGCTCAGCCCCAGGACAGAGACGGACACTGCCCATAGCGCTCAACAGTCAGAGGGCGCCTGGGACAGGCCGAGACATGCAGGAAGACTGCCTGGAGGCGGTGACATGAGGGTGGGTAAAGACTGGATATGGGAAGTTGTGGGAGGGAGGAGGAGGAGGAGGGAGGAGGAGGAAAGGCGGGAGGACCTTCATGTTCCCACCAGCTGCACGCACGCGGCCAGAACTCACGTCTGATTCAAATCTGCATCTTGGACTGGCGGATCGCGACAGAAAGGCAGGCTTGACGGACAGAGGCTCTGGCTTGTCACCAGGGAGCAGGAGGGGCCGGATGTAGTCCCCGATCACCGTGCGGCTTCCGATGGCGCTTTCCTGACCTGCCCACGACACGAGGCAGTGTGAACAAGCACACGGTCCTTGCGTTCCCCGGCATGCCTGTCCTCTCGTTGCCATCAGCCTTGGGGTTTCGTGTTGGGATCTGCCCCCTCCTGCCCTCGGTGCCCATGACCAGCCTGACCCCTGCCACGCTGGGCCATCCCCGGAGGAGGCCACTCCCGCCCCTGAGGATGGTTTGGTGGCAATGGTGGTGTTGCACGCGACGAGAAGGTCCCATCACAGGGAAGTAAAGGGAGGCATGGAGGAGGCGGCTCTCCCTTTCCCTGGCTACCACGTGGGAGGCTGTGATGCTCGGTGATGTTGCAGCCACGTTGCCACCAGGAGGAGAGTTGGGTCCCATCGGAGCGCTCATAGAGGGGGAGCCACCAGATGGGGGGACTGCCTCCTGGGCACGCGGTTGGAGCCCCCAAGTCCAGCTGCTCTGGGAGCTGAGCCTACCAGCTCCTCATCCTGTCAATCAGTAAGTTCCTTTTGGCTTGCACTGGTTTAGGTCAGCTTTGTGGTTATTTACAACAAAAAGAGTCCTAACACACAAGCTGGCGAAAGGGCCAGGCATTTTTAGGGTTCCAACATGAAACACAGGAGCACAATCCCCGCCCTGACCTCTCTGTCCACCCTCTGTCTGTGGCAGTCCCACCGCAGGATCGCCTCCCTGAAGACGTGACCTGCTGCATCCCGGCTAGGAAACACCCTGTGATTCAGTGTAAGGCGGGAAGTGTCCCATGTCCCACCTGCCAGGGGACCCACAGCTCGGCCTGACTAAGGGAACGGTGAGAAAGCGCTCCTGAAAAGGATTCAGTGCCACAACAGACACGGGGCTCTGCTAGGGCATCGGATCCCGAAGAGCAGGGGCATTGCCTGGTGGCTGCCCACTGCGCTCTCCATCCATAGCAGGTGCTAGGCCCATAGCGGCACAAAGCACTGTGCTTCTCATTGCCCGGGGCCGAGGGGGACTGCGATCCCTGACCCACGGCCGGTCCGGCCAGCGCCCTGTGAGTGGAGCTGAAGGGCCCACTTTTGGGCAGAAGCTTTTGGAGCAGGTGTGTGAGTCACTGCTTCCTTTTCCCTTCGGTGGAATATTCCAGACAGAGAGGCTGTGACTTCCAGCATTCCCGAGTGAGGACAGGGCAGCCAGTCCCCAAAGCTGGGCACGTGAAGCCCAGGCATCGCGGGGCTATTCCGGTGCTTATGGTCTGCTCTCACCCATCCTGACCGGTGACCGCGGGGGAGCACGGCCCTATGAGATGAACACTGTGGAGTCTCCTTGTGTTCACACTTGGGTCACACAGCCCGGTCCTTGGGAGGCGGGTGTCCCCTGCCATCCAACTCAGAGCCAGTGTGAGACGAGAGGCAAAACTGTCAGTGCCCTCGGCCGCGCTGGCCCCCATGTGCTCCTCCGTGGTGGGTGCTGCCGTCTCTGAGACTCCACCTGGACGTAACGGCGAGGGCCTGTGCTCACGTCCAACGTGGCCCACAGTGCAGCCCGTGGTCCCTTCGTGGCTTCCAATCAACCCACGATGGTCTCCTCAAACCCGAGGCCCTGCTGACTCAGGCAGGAGGATGCAGAGGGCGGTGGGCCGCGCATCTGCCCACGAGCCTTCTTCACCTCATGCTGGCCCTTGACGCTCACCTAAGACCCGGGGTCTCCCGGGGCACCCACCCATCAGAAAATGCCCAGGGGAGGATGGTCCCCGCGGGAGAGTTTTCTTCTGTCAGCAATGTCGGCCCGGCGAGGGGGAAGCCAAGTGCGTGTGGGCCCTGCCAATGGGGGCCCCCCGGGGCAAGGTCGCACATCGTTCCATGAGCTTGGTCCATCCGGACGGCGGGAAGACAGAAGCCGTAGGACAAACCTACTCATCTACCACGGTCCCAGCAACCGGCTCCGCACCGTGTGCCCCTGCTGGCTTTGCTTCCGCTGAGCACCCACGTCCACCGTTGTGAATCACACCCAGTTTCCCAGAGCCGTCTCGGCACCGAGCCACGCCCACCACACTCACATTTACACACTTTCCGGGAGGAGCTCACACAGCAGCACCAAGACGCCGAGGTGAGAAGGGCCTGCCTGCCACGTGCAGCTTGGCCGGGGACGGGCATGCAGAGGCACAGGCCGGGCGTGTGACCAGGCTGAGCACCTGCCTTCCCTGGAGGCCTAGGCCTCTAGTGCGAGCCGCGCAGAGGCACCACGGGACCAGACCCTCTACACCCCACACCCCCAGGCGGGAGCTCAGCATACACAGGGCCGTGGTCTTCACCACATGTGGTGCTCTGCGGGGCCCGCGTGGATCCCGTCTCTGCCCTTAGGATCTGACTGTGTCCCCATCCCAGGTTGCCATCACAGCTCTGAGCGCAGCTCTGGGAGTCACCAAACGTGCTGGGGCTGTGAAAAGCACGTCCTGGCCAGACTTCCACGGCCACCCACCCTGAGAACGTTCATTTCATCCGGTAAGAGCTGAAACCCTCCTGTCTCTTCCTACCCTTCAGACGACATGGCCCCAGCATCGCTTCCCGGAAGTGAACATCTGCGGCCGCCTGATCTAACACATCACCCTTCCTACCCTGGGTGACCTTCCACCTTGTCACCCTGTCCTCACACATCTGTGCAAGTCATTCCTCTGTCCCCTTGCTTCTTGTCTGTCTCTACCCACCGAGAGGAGGCTCTCTGTGGGGCCCGGCCGGCCGTTCAACCTCACAGATGCAGTCCCCCGACCCGGCCTGGGTGCCCTGTGCTTTGGGGACACTGTGGAAGGACTTGCCACACGGCACACCAGCTAACGGCTGAGCGGGACAGGAGGGACGGTGCTGACAGGAGCCAGGCAGGGAAGCGTGATTTACCAAGGAACAGGCAGCCTCGCGTTGTCGTAACATTATGGAGCCCTAAGAAACCCCATGCTATGTTTTGATGACAACTGGGGGAAGTCTGGAAATGCTCTCCTTTAAGGAATTCCAATGGGACGTTGTGACACTCATTTCCCCTTAATTAAAACAACAACTTTTAAACAGGTGGGTGTTCTTGCAACCAGGATGACCTGTGCGGGTGGCCCTTGGGTGAGGAGAGCTCTCCCTGACAGCCCAGGGCAGCACTCTGCATCCAGGCAGGAGCCCAGCCGTGAGGCCGCCAAGCAGACTCAGTGGTCTTTCTGCCAGATACAAAGACAAAGTCCCTCCTCCAGCTCCCAAGGTCAGACCATGCCGCTCCAGCCATGCTCCCTGAGCATGAGTGGGACATGCACCACTGTGACCCTCATGGCCTTCGTGGGAACAGGAATCTGTCCCCATGTGGAGGCCGCTGGGCATGAAAGCTGGGAGGCAGCCACGGCCCAGGGGTGCACCTCACAGACCCCAGGGCCGGAGCTCCCCACTTAACCCCGGGAGCTGTGTGACCCATGTGAGGGCCTCGGTCTTTCCCTCTGCAGAGTGGGACCAGGACAGCCCCTGCCACACGTAGCCGTGCCAGGAGCACATGTGCTGACACCCACAAGTGCTTACAGCAGGGGCTGCAGGGTGCCTGCCATCACCCGGAGCCCCAGGACGCCGGTGTCCGGCGCGGGGGTCAGACACATGCTGTGCACGCCCCACTGCGGGGCCGCTGGCCGCACCCTCCCCTACCTCATGACACAGGGGGAGGGGTGGGCACTTACCTTTGCTGATGGAGGGGGCGAGTCCATTCATGAACTGTGGGAAAGGCTTGCCAGACCTGGGGACGTCCAAGGAGGCCCCAGCGCTGCCCCCCAGCAGGTCAATCTTCCCGGCGTGCTGCCGGAGCCGCTCCAGGTCCTGCGACAGCAGGCTGAACTGCTCACTCTGCGTCCGGCATTTCTCCTCCAGCTCCCGCACCTTGCTCTGCACGGCAGAGGCATGGCACGCGGTCAGGGGTGTGCAGTGGGGGGGGGGTTCGTGCATGCTGGGGCGTGCCCACAGGGGTGTGACGGGGAGCTGCCTCCTACCTCCACGGGAGAACATCATCTGATAAAACCAGGCGTTCTCCTCCCCGGCCGGACGTGGGAAACCGTGCATGCCACGCAGCCCACCAGCACTCAGATCCCAGCCAGCCTCGGACGGTTCTGGGCTGTGTGTGCCACCCGGGCACTTGTGGCTGGCATGCCTCGCCACAGCCGTTTGAGATTCGGAGTATGAGGCGGTGACACAGCCCAGACTTGTGGGGCAGCTCAGCGGCCAACCCGCCGATGCGTTTTTCTCATGGGGACACCCACCCCTAGCCTGCAGTGCCCCAAGGAACACTGCTCTGGCAGTGAAAGGAGATTCTTTCTGCTGGATTCAGTCAGCAACACGGCTGCCACGTGCAGACAGGCAGAGAAGTCTCCGGAGCCCTGGGGAGGGGGGCTCCCTCGGGCACACGTCAGGGAAGGGGCAGCTCCCTCCTGCCTCTGCTCCTGTCCCGTTCCTTCCCCGCTGGCTCTCAGGGTGGGTGACTTCACACACACGCTCACATCCTCAGACGCTCATGGACCACACTTCCGATCCTGGTGCAGACGCAGGGCTCTGTCTCACCAGGGCGCTGTCTGCAGCGGAGCGCCCAGGCCACGGAGGGTCGCATGGAGGGTCAGCTCTATCCCCACCCCCGCGGCACCCTCTGCTGCTGCTTCCCCCCCACGCACCCTGGTCCATGGGCCCCTAGTTACTTCTCGTCTGTCTCCAGACGGGATGCGAAGCTCCAAGCCTTCACTCTTTCTGCTTCCCGGAGACATCCTCAGTGCTTTTCACAGAATCGGACACATAGTAGGTGCTCAGTAAGCATTTGCCCAATCAGTGAAAAGAGGGAACTGCTGATTGGCAGTGTGGCGCCCTATTTCGTCTGTGTGGAGTCCTGCCTCGTCTCTGGTCCTTACTCTGTGATAAATGGAGAATCCCATCTGCTGCGTCATTAACTCCGTGCGCTGCCTGGGTAGCCCCCGCTCATGGCTCCACGAGGGGAGAACTGTCTGCGTCTTCCCCCCGCTCACAGGTCGGCTCCACGAGGGGAGAACCGTCTGCGTCTTCCCCCCGCTCACAGGTCGGCTCCACAAGGGGAGAACTGTCTGCATCTTCCCTGCTACGACCCCAGCACTTGGAACAGGGTTGGGTACTGAGTCAGTGCTCAATAGATCTTTGCTTTAACATGGGTGTGTGTGCAGGAATGCAGGGACAACCGGAACAGCCCTTGGCCTGCAGAGGGCCAGCAGCAGACACGCTTCTCCTCCTCCCCTCTTCCTCCTCCTCTCCTCTTCCCCTCTTCTCCCCCCACCATCCTCCTTTCTTCCCACTCTCCTCCTCCTCCTTCCTCCCCATCTTCATCTTCCTCTTCCTCACAACCCCTCCCACTTCCTCCTCTCCCTCCTCCTTTTCCCCCTCCTCTTCCCCCCCTTCCTCCCCATCTTTATCCTCCTCTTCCTTACCTCCTCTCCCTCTCCTCCCCCTCCTTCTTCCTGCCCCTGTCCTTCCACTCTTCCTCTTCTATTCATCCTCCTCCCCCGCTCCTCTCCCCCTTCTCTGGCATTAAGCTTTCCAGCTCCTTAGTATAGAATGAAATGCTATTTATGTCTGTGATCAGGGATTTCTAAAAATAAACCTAACAAATCCCAAGCCTATAATTAATTTCTTCGATTCATTAAAAAAAAAATCAGCAGGATTCTTCTTTCAAAAAGCTGAATGAGCTTATCTGCGATCGCTGCTTCCCAAGGCAGAGACGTGAGCTCAGCACTCCTGGGCCCCGGGTGGGGGACCATGCAGGACCCCGCTCCAGTGGGGCCGACCCCAGAAAAGGGGAACTTGTCAGATGCCCTGAGGTCTGGGGCCCTAACTCTCCCAAAGCATTTGCTCCAGGGCAGAGCTGTGAACCCCGAGGGACGGGCAGAGTCCTCAGATGGGGAGAGCTGGCCCTGCACGTCCCAGGACGATCCAGGTTCAGTGGCTGGTGGGAGAACACGAGCACCATTTACGTGGCCGTGAACTCATTTCCACATTCGTTAGGAGAAAGGCTGGCAGGTGAAATCCTCAGTACTACGTGTTTGTGAAAATGACCCAATGAAAACAGCCTGTAGAATCTTCACTTCCGTACCACGCTAGAAATGACAAAGCCAGAGTGACAGAGAACAGATCGGTGGTGGTCCGAGCTGGGGCCCAGGACGCTGTGACGTGCAAGGAGCAATGGGACGGGGGACGGGAATCTCCATGTGCACGCAGCCCCGCGGAGCTATACATTGAAGGAACATAAAAACAGGAGAAATCCAAGAGCCAACAGATTTAACCCGCGATGGTGCCATGGGCAGCCGGCCCGCGCAGTGGAAGTCTTGGTGGTGCACGCGGAGTGCGGCCGAGGTCCTCATGGGCCTCCTCTGGGACCTAGTGTTCGAGATGCACCTGTCACCAGCAGCCGGCTGCGGGGGCTGACATTGCGCTCTGGGAGAGCATGGAGCCCCGAGGCGGAGGGGCAACAGGCAGCCCCGGACACACCCTGCGGGGCTCAGACACGCCCTAGGGACAGCATCACACACAGGCCCCTGACAGCAGCTGTCCCGGGCCACTACGAACGGGTGTCCCTGGCATTCACTGCTGGCGGGCACAGCCCCTGAGCTCTCTGGGAACTGCCCTCGGTGACCCCCTCCTTCCAGGACTGTTGTCTTGTTCAGGGGTCCCCTTCACTGACAGCGAGTGACTGGGACGTGCCATCTCCCCCCGCGGCTTGCCCAGGACGTGATGCTCCGAGGAGTGGTTGGTGACGTGCAGGTGAGGGAGTCCCGGGAGCAGGGGACGCATGGCGGACTTCAGAGCCTCGGTGTACCCAGATGTCCAGGGAGGCTGCTGGGGCATGCCGGGCGGGGGAGCCCGGGGGAGCCCGGGGGAGCCGGAGGACGCTGGGGGAACAGAGCATACGGGAGCATGCGTGTTCTGTCCGGAGGAGACTTCTGCTCAGCCCTGGTCCAGAACCATGGAGGCAAAACTTCAAGTCTCCCAAAAGGAGCAGGGGGTCTTTAATTTAATGCAAAAATCTCTCGACGTTTAAATGTTGGCACGTGAATCAGAGGCCCATCCACGTCCGGACTGACACGGCCGGTCTGGAGACGGCATGGCTGCTTGGTGACCCCAGGCGTGAAAACCCACAGCAGCTTCCTTGGACGCCTGAGGGGAGCCAGGTAGGCAGTGGCACAGGGGAGGTGTGGTTCGGTGTGGCAGGCAAAGCTCCCCGTGTCGCTCGGGCAGTAGCCAGCGGTGGGAGAGGCCTGGCCGCCCTGCTCCCTTGCCCCGGGCTGTGATGAAAGCCAGGCTCAAGCGCGCACAGGCACCGAGCAAGCACACCCCTCGGCGTTTGTCCGCAGCTCCGCGCCGTCCTGCCTGTGCCCAGGGGACCTCCCGCCACCCCAGCCCACAGAAGGTGCCCCCAAGGGAAGCAAGTCCAGCTGACGAGCCTGGTCCGGGAGGCCTCAGGGAACCAGAAACCCTCCGCATCCACGTCTGGACATGGGACCATTCAGAGGCTTGGGGCTTCCGTTCCAGTCTTCTGTCTGCTGTCCCGTTCTGTCCCCTGTCCACTCAGGAGACGGATGACACCTGACGCTTGAGCCCGTTCACATATCTTGAAAATCTTTAACATCACCAACAAACGGCTGTTTCTCGCAGTCGTCGTGCTCAGGAAAAAACTGACACTTCACCACGGTGTCTTCCGCCTGATACTGGCCCCACGAGTGAGCATGGCTGGGACAGCGCTAGAGACACGGGTGGCCGACGTCTTCGGGGCAGCTGCGCTCTAAGGTCTGCACTGCCCACTCCTGGGATGGGCTTCTCCACGGCGACAGCGACTTCCCGGGACACGAGCTCTCCATCCAATAAGACTGTCAACTGTCCATCCAAGACCCCAGAGCTCCAGACCCTGTGGGGGGCCCTCCTGTGTGTCCAGGGCTCATGTGGGCACGGTTAGAGGCCATCCCCAGAGACACGAGGCCATCCAGCCTCTGACCCGGTGCCGGCTGGGAATGCCGCCCCCCCCACCGGGTTTTCACGCCCGGGATCACCAAGCAGCCATGCCGTCTCCAGACGGGCCGCGTCAGCCCGGACGTGGATGGGCCTCGACGCACTTTGCACCAGTAGGAGGAATGGCTTCCCGGAGAGCAGGAAGGCAGCAGCAACCCCACCAATGTGCCCGGCTGGCTTGTCCCCACATCAGTGTTTATTTCAGGAGCCAGAGCCTGGTTGCCTCCTGGATGGGCAGCCCCCCGGGTAGCTGGCCACCTGCAAGTGGCAGGAGGACAGGCCACGCAGACCGCGGCGGGAACAGAGGGCACAGTCATCAGGCAAGCACACTATCCCTGGAAGAAACACGGAGACTGGCCAGCGTGGTCGTGGGTATTTATAAAGATGGAGGAAAATACATCCGGAGCACGATGGCTAGCTATCAGGGCCCGCCACTCCGCATTCCACATCCGCCTTCCGGGCCTCGTAGAGGACGGCCACGTGGAGGGCCGGGCCCTGTGTCCAGCCAGGGCAGGTGGAGGGTACACGGCTGCCCACTGTGAATCATCAGAGCAGCAGGGAGAACCCGGGGGCATCCCGGGCAGGCTGGGACCCCATGCATGGGAGCGTCTGGGAGGAACATTCCGTGTCACGTCCTGACCTTGGGGCTGCTCACGCGGGGCTGTTTGCTTGCTCTGTGCTGGGTGCTATTGGGGACTCATAACGCATTATCTCTGATGGCCGGGGAAACCACAGGGTCAGGTGGTATGAGCCCACAACACGGGGAGGAAAACAAGGCCAACATGCATGAAAGCCAAGGGTCACACGAAAGCCAGGGGGTCACACGCCAAGCAGGGGCCGGACTAACCCAGGCCTCTGACTCCGGGTTCCAAGCTGGCTATACATCCTGGGTCCCCCACTCACTCATGCGGATCTGGACGCATGTCCCACAGCCTCCGTGGGCCTCACTGCCTCCACCTAGAACGTGAGGTGAACCATGTCTTCCAGAACGCAATAAGGAATTGCAAAATCAGACTGTGGGGTGCATGGGAGGGCTCCATTAGCAGAAGCAATTGTCTTCTGGCCTCTGAGGGCAACACCACAGGCCTGACACCGCAGGGAGGGGTGCGACTACCCTAGTAAGCCCCACCCAAGCTCCCTCACACGCCTGCCCCCCTTGCCTGGACATCTATTTTCAGCAAAGTCTGAGAGCTCCTTTGAGTCCATGGGAGTCTACCAGAATTCCCTACGTTTTGTCACCAATGGAGACTCTTGGCGGGACAACGTGGGCTTGAGCACAACACTGTCGCAAAGGAGAGACTCTGGTCAGTGTGGACTTCTCTGCGAACGTTCTGCACTCCACGCCGCGCACGGATCCCACACCACGAAAGCCCAGTGTCTTCAATGTTTGCTTTGGTTCGTGTGATTCGAAGCTCGTCCAGTTCTCCAACTTAAGCGGCAGTGAGTTCTAAGCTGGTGGGTTGGATCGTCGGGGCCTCCCTGCTTCTGGACAGACGTGCGCTCGTCACTCAGTGTTAGGTGTGCAGTAAGCACTCGTCATCTGTGGGGCCTCAGGATACCTCTATCACCTTGGGGTGCCAACAGCGGTGAGCGGGGGCGGACGGCAGCCTCCGGGACACACAGCTGGAGTGTAGGTCGGTCCTGGGGCAGCCAAGCTCCCAAACACCGGGGCGCGCACGGCCTCCCTGTCCCTAACCACCTCAGCTCTCAGCGAAGCCTCACGGGGCTGCGAAGGCTCTTCCCTGAGGGGAAGGAGGAGAGGGAGGGGAGAGGCTTCCTAAGACGAGTCGGATGTGAAACATTAATTCTAAGTCATACGTTATGGGTCCACTTCCTGGATTCTCAACTTGACTATTGTTCTGCTACAGTTCGTATCAAAGTTGCGCTGTCCTGTGAGGATTCTAGGGGTGGGGACAATGCCGGGCCAACCACCTTTTGGCTTCACTCCCCTGGCCCCGGGAGACTGCGCTTCCTGCTTCTCCTGCCGTGAGGTGGCACTGGCTCCGGTCAGTGGAGTGACCCAGCAGAGCAGGCAGGAGCTGACCCTGCTGCGGTCATCAGGAAGCCACACACACCAGTTGGCACAGTCACAAGGTGTGGGGGCCTGCACCCCACAACGTCCCTGTGCCGTCCCCGGGTCATCTCCCCACATTGCCCCGTCCTCCCCATGTTGTCCCCATGTCCTCCCCGAGTCATCACTCGGAGGGGAGTTCTCTGGGGCCGTCCCTGAGCAGCAGCAGATGTCGCCTACCAGAAGTGACCTTCATATGCCCAGTATGAGGCTGTGACCTGACCCTCAGCTTACGAATGCACCTGACAACCAGGTTCATCTCTGATGGAACCAGGCGTGTGTCCTCCTGCATGTGCATCTTCACCCACACACACACTCACCTGCTGCGTGGTCATCCAGTGCCCTAACACCAGCCCCACAGGGCGACCCCCCATCCTTAGGCCCAGCAACACGGGGACCATTTTAGGGACCATGCCAATGTTTTCGTTTCAGTTTCCTCTAAAATCAGAAACAAATGTATAATATTGACTCAGCATGGGCTATATTCCTCTTTACTCCCAGGCAGGTGGAGGTAAAATATAATTTTTAATACTTTTATGGAAAAAGGGATGGGACTCATGAAACAAATGGGCACAGGGCCCAGGAAGGTCCCAATGCTGCCCAGATGCTAGGCCCCCTCCAGAGGACCCCGTGTCTTCCTGGGTCAGGGGGCACGCTGTCTGCTCTTCCTGCTTTCCCCAAAGGAGACCCAGGATGAAAGGAGCCTACACAGGTCGCTTCCCGGCTGTGACAAGCATCTGGCATCGCGGGCAGTTTGAAGCCTCATCTGGAGCTGACGGCCAGTAAGCTGGGGGCCACAGGGGGAGGTGCTGGGAAGGCGCCCCAAAGACGGCACAAAGCAACCAGAACATACACGCAAAGCACACAGCATGGGCAGTGGCGGGAATGAGCTGATCCCAGGTTTTCCCCTGTGACGGGCCCTGGAGCCCGTGCCCCCGAGCCCCACACACAGGCCCTGCTTCCCTGCACACCTTTGTTTCTGTGCCTCGGACAGTGCTGCCCACTGGCCCTCCTGCCCTCGGGACCTGGCTCTGCTCTGGCAAGCTGTGCATCCCGGGGCAGGGGACTCAGGGTCTGTGCCCGATTTCCAGTCCGGGAAGAGGGTGATGACGTTAGCGACCTCGCTGGGGGGGGTGTCTACGGATTAACCCTGACACACGTGTCCAGTGCCCAGTGGACAGTGATCACGCGGCCTGCGCCCATGCTGGGGAGGGCAGTGCTTCTGAGTCTCGCCACCGCCACCGTGTGAAGTCATTCACAGCTGCGGGTCTGCAGGTGGGAGAGCTGACCCCACGTCCCGGGGAGGCCGGGGTCCAGGGCAGCCGGCTGCAGTGCAGTGCCGAGCTCCTGGCGTCCGAGTCCAGACCTTGCTTCTCACCAGCTTGCCTTGGGCAAGTCACTGAACTGTGCCTCGGTTTCCCCTGGGTATCGCGAAGATTAAGTGACACGCTATGCTTGCTGTGCCCTAGATGTCCCTACATGTGCCCTAACTAACGCCTGGCACAAAGGGAGGGTCGGGAGCCCCAGGTCACTGTCATTGGAGTGTCGTTGCTATTATTAATTTTAAGATGTTCTCTTGCTTCTTCGTCTTCAAATTACCCCTCCACAGAGTGCCGGGGACACTCGTTCCCTAACAGTTCCTCCTTTGCAGTTTGCAGAGGGCTCGGTCATGATTCTGGAAAAGCTCTGTTTTCAGCTAACGCCTGACGCCCACCTTGGTGAGGCCCCAGAGCGAGCCCAGATGATTCTGCGGGCGCTGGGACTCTCGGCACGCGTCCTGACGGGATGGAGACCGCCCCTCCTCCCGTCCCCAGACATCCTGGCCTCGCACTCATCAGAAAACGGGGCTCGGGAGTGCCCACAGCACTGGCTGGGCAAGGACAATGCCGGGAGGGGTTCTGCTGCCCCGTGCTTGTGGAGACGACCCCATTAGTCCTGTGTGTGCGTCTCGCCGGGCAAGGTGGCGGCTGTTCCGAGCAGAGCCCCTGACTGAGGGGAGCCCCAGCGTGCCATGGGGGACGCACACCCCCTCCAGGAACAGGAACACGCTCCCACAAAGCCCGCAGCGTGCTGCAGGTGTCCCTCATCAACACGTCCGGTGAAGGTGAGGTACGGGCAGGGTGGAGGTTCAGGTCACTAAGACGCTGAGCCACGGCTCGGCCAAGAGGCAGGGCACGGGCTCAGCCCCCACACCCTCCGTCCCCACACTAGCCTCATGGACACGAAGCAATGCTTCCCTGACAATGGCTTTCTCAGAACTGCCCAGGGAGGGGCGGCTGGGTCCCTCCAGGTTTCTGGGTTCCCCCCGACTTTGTGACTCTGCAGGGTGGGCAGGACCCAAGGACCGGCATCTCCAGCAAGCTCCCAGCGATGCCGATGCTGCTGGTCTGGGAACACCACTTTGAGAACCCTCCCCTCGGTGACTACACGATCAAACTCAGTTTTGGAAAACACTCAAAACCCCATCCAGAGGGACAGCACCATTCCTCCTGTCTCATGGGCGTAGCGAGAAGGGCAGTGTCCTGTCCGTGGGAAGGAAGGCTGCCACCCTCACCTGCGGGAGGGGCCCCAGCCATGCACACGGCAGACACAAACACAGCGGGGGAACATTCCGGGGCCAGGGTTGAATCCCGATGACTGAGAGACAAACGGGCTGCATGCTGGGCATGTGGCTGGCCCAAGGGCAGAAAGAGTCCCCACACCTGCCACCACCCCACTGCACCCCTCGCAGTCATCGGGGTTCTGGGCTGTCCTCCCAGCCTGACCCTTATGGCCATGGCGGGAACAGGAGACCAGGATCGCTGGGCCTGCTCAAGCCTTGCCGGGACAGAGCTTCCGTTCCGGTGCCCAATGGCAGTGCCCCCTGCCCCCAGGAGTCCCCACGCACCCCACAGCCGGAGGAAGCTCGGGCTGCCTGCTTCCCGGGGGGCTGAGCAGGCCCAGGGAGCCGTGGCAGCCCCAAGCACAAGGGAGAGCACCGCCAAGCACAGCGGCACGGGGAGGCCCGAGCCCTCCGGTACCTGCATGCCGTCCAGCGTGTTCTGCGGGAAGCGCAAAGCAAGGCACAACCACGGAAGACGTTGTAAAGAAGAAAAGACACGCACCCTCAGCACGTCTGCGCTGCACCTGCCCCCCAGAGCACATTCCGATGCCACCCCATGCCGGAACATGCACGGCCCCAGCCCCAGGCCAGGAGACCCCCGTGGGCGGCCCAGAGGGCGGCTGAACGCAGGATGCACCCCATCCGGGGGCCCCGGGCAGTGGAGACAAGGACGCACGCCTGCAGCCAGGAGGCGGTCTGAACGGACGTGGGGGGCGGTTCAGGCGGGGGTGGGGGGTGGATTTTCCAGGGACAAGCATGGCCTCCGGGGGTCTGCTGCCATTCCCTCGGGTGCTAGAGCTCCCCCTGCCATTCATCACACTCACCCCTCCAGATACTCATTAGCTAATGGACGCGCTCAAAAAATCAACTTTAATATATGGGATGGCAATGGCGGGACCTTTCCCTGCGGGAGGAATAGATGTTATGAGGCAACATAAGGGAACTAGGAGAGGCACACTCTGCTCTCCGTGGCCACCATGCCCCTGGGGACAAAGGACAGGGCCATCTTCCCCCTGTATCCAGGGACAGCGGCCCACACAGAGGCCACCCAGGGCCACCCCCACTTGTGTGTCTCTAATGAAAAGGTAGGAGCTGTCTGGCCTCTGTCCGGGGGGTTCACGGCAGGAGGGGCCATGGCCCTGCTCACTGGTGTCCCCCGCTCGGACTCCCTGTGTCATCCCCTGTCTCATTCCGCAAATGCCTCCCCAGGTACCAGCAGCCAAGCTCTTCCCCACCGTCAGTGCCATCCCTGAAAATGTCCCTGATAGTGTGCCATCCACGGTTCATCTGCTGGCAGGGTGCCCACGGGAGCGGTCCACCCATACCCACACTTTATCCCCATCTTCCTCCTTGCGTGATCCCAGAGCAGCCCGCAGGGGACAGCGGGTCACGTGTGAGGCACCCAGCCCCGCGGCAGGCTGTGTGACTGTGGGGACGTGACTTCGCCTCTCTGTGTGGTCGCTGTGCTGCCTGTGGAGGGGGTGGGCGAGCAGTGCTAGTGGCTGGTGCCCGCGGGCACTCAGGAGTGGCCCCCACATTCACAGCTCCGACCTCGCCCGCCCCCCAACGCCAGCGGGTCAGGGTTCCGGCACTTACTTCTAGCAGCCGTACGGCACCTTCATGTTCCTTCTTAGCTTCAACCTGAGCCTTGTTTATGATAGAAAGAGAAAATAGTCAATGTTTAAAGCAGAGGAAAGAGAAGAGAATCAGACAAATGTCTGAATTATCAGGGCGTGGGTTCCTGCCATTTATCTCCCCAAAAAGCACCCTGTTCCGAGGGTCTAGACCAGTTCTCATTGCCCCCTGCCCTTTGGGCAAACACAGAACGAATGCTGGCCCGCTGGGATGCTCTTTGTCAAAATGGGAAAGGACACCCTGATCTGGCAGTGAGGGGACAGGTCAGTGGGAGGTCCCACTCCTCTAGAGAGAGGTGGTCACACACAGAAGGGGGCTGGACCCAGAAGGTTAGGACAATCCTTCTGGAAGCCTCAGGGTGGGGTGGGAGGGCATCATATCCCCAGGTGCCCGTAGCCGCTTGGGAAACAAGACACCGCCATGCAGACATGACTTCCAAGCAGCTGAAGGTCAGCGGCGATCTCTCTGGGCCCCAAGGCGAGCCCGAGATGGAGGTCCCTGAGCATCTGGTGGACTCTCAGCCACTCAGCCTGCGGTGGGGGGCGGCCCTATTCCAATTCCTTGAAGCAAAGCCATCTGCTCCACAGAATAAGAAATGTCACCCATTTTACCAAACCAGTCTCTCAGAAGGGCTGCTGCCTGAGCCACATGGTGGGTTCACACAAAACCAAAAAGCAACAGTATCATCCCTCATCGCAATGCCAGCGAGTACCACAGCCTGCCTGCCTGCCTGGCATTTGTGGCTGCCTCTTCCAGGAAGAGCCCCAGTTGTGCTGGGGACCCAGCCCCCGTCCTGAGAGCATGAGAACAGCTCTAGACGCTCAGTGGTTGGCTTCCGCACGGGTGTGCAGGCTGGCTACAGCTCTGCCCATGGATGCTGGGGGAGATGGGACAGATTCTCTTTGCCTACTTGACCCAAGCCCGAGTAGAGGACAGTATGGAGCCCCGCAGCCTTTCTGCCACCATGAGGGAGGAGGCTGGAGCAGCCAGAGGGCTCCCCTGGAAACCAAAAACGAAGCCAATGCAGAGGAGTGCAAAGGCAGGAGAGCGCTGGATCCAGCCGCATCTGAAGCCCCTCTCAGTTGGGCGCACGACTCAAATTCCCTTTTGCTGTTCTCTGTCCCTTGAAACCAAGCGTCCTAATGAACGCAGTCGTCAGCTGCTGGAGAACATGCCACCTCCCGTTTTCAAGTCGGAGGCACTAAAGTTTCCGTGAGAGCCTGAGCCTGAATCCTAAGCCGGGAAGGAAAGCTGGCCCGCATGGCCACTCGGATGTCCCCTTGCACTGGTTTCAGTGGCCTCACAGATGTTCCCAGAGATGCCGAGGAGCGGGTTCAGGGGGAGGTTTATCTCCAACACTGCAGGCCACCTGCGCCTGACAATTTCGAGCACTCGGGAAGGATCCCCACATTCGACTGAGATTTACATGTAGAATTCTTGGTTCTAGAGGAACATGGTCTCTGGGAGCCGGGACAGTGAGTAGGGATGGGCAAAGAAGCCAGCGATCGTTATCCTTGCAGCCTCCCTGGAGGAGGGAGGGCCCGGCATCCCCAGCACGGCGAGCGCTGGGGGCGGCCTGAGATCCCAGCTCGCCTCACCCCCATGCGTCCCTCGGACACGGATCTCCATAGAACGCTTCAAGACCCGGGAAAGCGAAGGAACACCGGATTCATCACGCTGTTCCTGAATTCAGCGCAACCTTCAAGTGCTTAAAATCGTTCCTTTCAAAGCTGAAACGAGAGCGATGATAAATAACAAAATGGGGAGGGGGGGACGGACAGCCATCCGCAGGACGCACAGGGATTATATAAATAACCTCAGCACTGAGCCACTTGAGTCAAAGATAGTTTCCAACTGGCAGGATAAAAAAACAACAACAAAAAAAACCCCAAAGTGAGCTGTGAAAGCCCCGCCAAGTTCGCGGTAATGACTTGGCTTCTGGCTTCCAGAGACGATCGGGAGCTGGTTTTCATAGGCTACTTGCAAGCCAGGCCATTTGGGAAGTCAGAATAGACTGTTAAAACTAACAGTTGGAATCGGCAGCTCCAAATTCTCGCAACACCGAAGCAACAGCTTACGCGAGGCTCATCTGGCGTCCACAGCCAACCTGTGGGGAAGCTCTGACCTGCCCACAGGACACAGGGACACGTGAAGGACCCGCAGCTGTCAGGGGCACAAGGGCCAGCTGTCAGAAGAAGGGGGCTGTCGTCTGGGGAACTGAGGGTCCAAGACAGTGGGCTGACACAGGTGGTGGTTTCTGGGGAGGCACAGAGGTCCAGACACGCTGGGCTCAGCCTCAAGGTCTGGACACTCGGCTGGGATGGCCTGTGTGCCTAATGCGCGGTCTCCTTGGCGACTGGCAGAGGAGGGGGTGGCATGGATGCTGTGAGGGTGCAGCAGGGTGAGGGTACCATGACACTCTGCAGAAAAGGGTGGGCAGTCCTGGAACCGGGCTGGGGCCCCAAGGAGCCTCCCATCAGCACTAAGAGGAAGTGTTGACTGGACACTAGTCCCGCAGCTGTGCCCGGCAGGAGCACGGGGGTCAGTCCGTGACCCCCTGCCACCCACACACGACAGCGAGATCCCAAACGGCCATCCTTGAAGTGCAGGCAAAGCGCCGATCGCGACTCACGTGGCAGGCTTGGCTCCTCTTACTGCCCACGTCCGTGACAGCCCCAACCCCGAAAGCCACCCCCTCGCACGTGGGAGGAGTTCTGAGCCACAGCAAAATCGGTCAGGTCTGCAGATGAATTTTAAATTTGGAAAAACGCTTAGATGATCACCACGGCGACTGTAACTAGGCGAGGACGGAGCTTGCTCAGAAACAAAGTCTGAAGCTGGGGAGCTGCCGGGCTCTGGCCGCCGGTCGCCCAGAGAGGAGGGGCCTGGGGGTCTGGGCGCCCACAGGCCATGGGGAGGACGGAGCCGTGGCTCAGTGACTCGTTCAACGGGCATTTACAAGTAGCACCTAGAATTCATCACCAGGGACTGCGACCAGCCATGGGTCCATCAGTGGCCGCTCCCCGCAGCTCTCCTTCCTTGTCTGGGGATCTCGGACCCTCATCATCAGCATTTGCTGAGCACCTGCTACGTGTCGGACCGTGATCTCAGGAGTGTAGACCCTACTCTCTGGAGAAAGACCGCAGGCAAACGGATGAGCCAACGGCACCCCCTGCAGGCTGGTGTGCCAGAGGCCGCGTGAGCAGGAAGAGGAGCCCATTCAAGGCCGGGAGGCAGGGCAGGGAGCTCAGCGCCGAATGCCAGCTCTGCCCTTTTTGGGGAACCAGGCATCCAGGCAAAGATCCAAGAGGGGGCAGATCTGGTGTGGTCAAGGTATAGAGGCCGCGTGGCAGGGGAGGGGGAGGCAGCAGGCTGAAGCCCCGAGTCGGCGAGCCAGCCCCCCGGACGCTGGCCCCAGGACTCTCCATGCTTGGAATAAATGTTCACGGTGTCCGGAGCCTCCTCCACCTGCCTCACTCATGCTGCCCAAAGAGCCCCTGGAAGTCACCAACACAGGCTCCGTCAGTGCCGACCTGAGTGTTGAACGAAAGCAAGGATTCTGGACTGAGCTCTCACCTGCCTGGTGTGCATGGAGCAGGTGTCCCACGGGACCGCCGGGGGCTGGTGGCCCGTCCATGGGACAGAGCCTGGCTTGGTTGCTTTTTGTATTTTTAGACTCTGCCTCTACTGGCTACTGGAACTACTGGTTGGCTGGATGGCCTCGTTTTCCCTTGATTTCCATGAGAACAGCACTTGATTCTCCAAGCACCGTCCTGGCCAGAGGGATGAGCCTCAGAGAAGGTTTGGGTCCCGGGTCCTGACGGCAGATGCATGAGGCCCGCGCCCCCTCAGGGCGGCCAGAGGGGAGGCCGAAGCCTGCAGGACCCACCAGGCACTGCCTGTATCTTGAGGGAAAGTAAACCCCTGCCTTACTTCACACCTGTGGTGCATCAAGAGAAAGGGACACGGCGGGCCCCGGAAGGCAGAGATCCAACAAAGCACAGACAGGTGTAAAGGGACTTCCCAAGACGCGGGTGAAGGGGACCCAAGGCCCAGCTCTGTACCGTCAGGGGCAACCAGCGTGGGTGGAGAGGGCCGGGGCTCCGGGCGGGAGTGTCGGGAAAGCAAAGGTCAAGCCTCCCCAGGTGGGGCCATCCGGAGAGGGTTTTGCTGCTCTGCCAGAGTCTGGGAATACGAAGTGATGGGAACACAGAGAAAAAGGAGACAAGCAGAAAGAGGCAGTAACTCCAGGGAACAGGTGTGGAGCAGGTGTGGCCGAGGACGGGGTTCAACTTGGACCTCATGCTGAGGCGTCACGTGGAAGGCTGGAGGAAAGAAGAGGGTTCACAATCCAGTCTGGAGAGCCCAGTGCGGCGAGGCCGTACCCAAACGGTGTTTAGACCCACAGGACCTGACAAGGTCACCACGGGAGCCAGCGGAGACACGGAGATGGGGCTTGTGGACCGAGTCTTAGTGAATGAACACCCATGAGGCTTACGGGGGACGATCTGCGTGGAAGGAAATTAGTGGAGAGCAAGGTTTCCTGGAGGCCTCGGGCATAGAGAGGCAGACCACCCGAAACTGCGCTCTGGGTCAGAGAGGACAAGGACAGAGGACCAGCCCTTGGCACGATGTCCATGCACAGGTGACAGCAAGAACCACCTCACTGGCAAGATGAGGGCAGGGGTCCCCAGTGGAGGGGTGTCAAGAAAGCCTGGGAGCTGAAGCCAGAGAGAACGGGCAGGTCTTAGACACAACCACGCTGCTGTCTCATGGGGCCCAGCTCTGGACCTTGGAGAGCTCTGGTACTTATATTGTGGTAGGGGGACAAGGGCAAGTCTTCGGTCAACCCGGAGCCTTAGATAGGAGCATCCTGGCCCAGGGGCTTCGTGCAAACCCAGGTCGTTCTGCTCACCAGCTGACAGGCACTTGGCAAGTTATTTAACAGCTGTGGAGTTATCTTCCTCCATTCAGAAACAGGAGGACGGTAGGACCCACTGCGTAGGGTTGTAACAGGCTTGTAGTGAGAGAGTTCACATCAAAAATAGTTCCCGGCACCCAGCAAGTTCCTGGCTTCTTTTTAAGTTTAGTAAATATGCCATTTGTTCCTCCTTTGCCCTTCCTGACTCCTGCGGCCTGTAACCCCAAGACCTCTGGGCCCTAATGCCCTCTCCCCCATGCTGCCCCAGCCCGTCCACGGGTCTGCACAGCCCTGATATGTTTATGTGCAAAGAAAATGCCCCCATCCCCTGTCTTTTTTGCAGAAAATGGAAACACAGGACGATGGGTCTCCTGAGAGCATCACCGTGTCCACTAGTGTCCCTCCATCTAGGACGGGAGACTTTCCTCCCATCCCATACACCTGCCGCTGGGCGTCCACACATCCAGGACCACACCAGCTCGGCGATGTTTCCATTCAGCCCAGATCCACAGCCATGATGTGGGTCAGCCTGGACGTGCCCCTTCCCGCATGCCTCCAACCCTGTGCCTCTCACCACAGCCCCTGAGCACACAGCT
Source organism: Enhydra lutris kenyoni (assembly GCF_002288905.1). Taxonomy (NCBI): domain Eukaryota; kingdom Metazoa; phylum Chordata; class Mammalia; order Carnivora; family Mustelidae; genus Enhydra; species Enhydra lutris. Next base: position 471,792 of record NW_019154130.1, on the reverse strand, counting down.
CCCTCTCCTAATCCATCCTGGGGTGTGTCCGCATCTCCCCTCTGCAGCTGCCGCCCCAGGCTGAGACCCCAGGCTTTGTGGCAGCGGGTAAGGGGCCTTCCTGCCCCTCCACAGATCAGTCCCCAGCGCGAGGGTCAAAGGATGTTCACCAGACCCCGTTACACCCGCTTCAGCCCCCAGTGGCTTCCCGTTCCCTTGGAACAAGATGGAGCTCCTTCCCACAGACTGCAGAGTGCCCGGGGCTCAGCACCACCCTCCTCGGGATGCACCCCCTGCCCATTGGGCATGACCTGTGTCCCTCCAAGGGCCTCCTTCCCCAAGTACTGGGGACCTGAGCCCTTACATGACCTGCCACTCACCTAAGTTTGCCCTATCTGGAGTCCTGCAATCATGAACCCGTCACTTCATTCTGTCCCTTCTTTCCTGCACACGGCATCTGCATGACCTCTGGAGGGGGCTTGCTCTCCCTCGGTGCCGGCATAAGCCATCTCCCCCGCCACTGGGCTCCCCTTCCAGAACAACCCAAAGACACTGACACACATTGGACACCCAACATTTGAGGAATGAATGAATGATCTCATCAGCAAGGGCAGCATGCTGGCCCTCCATGGTGGAAATCAAACGGAAAATAAGAATCCTGAAGAAATCACCAATCTCGTTCTGCTCAAGGGTCCACCTTCCTCTTGGAAGGCTTTGTTCAAAAATTGGAGCGCTAAGAAATTACCACCTTGGCACCCTGGTTTTGCACTGGTTTCTCCTCCTCAGCTCCTGCCCCTGGTGAAGCATCAGGGTGTCCAAGATATAGCCACAATGAACACCGGGAAGGGACAAAGGAAACCGGACGAGGCACAGAGGAGGCTGAACGACAGCACTGGCTCTGGTGCACCTTCCTGCCATGGGATGCTTTGTAAATGAAACTCCAGGCTCCCAGAGAACACGCTGCTGGCAGTCCCCGATATGTCGCCCCCTTGGCACGGAATCTGTGTTTTCCATGGGCTTCCTATCTGGGTGGTGCCCAGCCAGGGCTTCTGGGGCCACGGGGAGCGGGTGCAGGTGCCGGGCGGCCATGTCTCGGCATGGCACCGCAGGCAGAGAAGAGCCGTATCTCTCTGCCTGGGCCCCAGCAAGCAATATCCTTTCTGGATAACATCTAATGAAAGGCTGCTTCCCACTGTTCCAGCAGGTAGTCAGGCTGGATGACCCCCACCAGCATGGGCTCAGTGACAGCTACCCTCGACAGGGGTCTCAATAAACAATCAGAGAAGCAGCCTGGGAAATTCTCTACCTGCTGCAAAACTGGCTCCCAAACTCCAAAGGACAGGGACCATCCCAGCAGACTCCCATCACCAGTCAGGTGGCACACGGCCCTGGGTCCTTTATTACGAGATCAGAGGCCTGGAGAGGCGGTGGAGTGGGTGGAGGGCCACCCAGACTGGGGAGGAGCTGCCCGCTGCCCATCTGCTGGCCGGTCTCAGGAGCACCCCCCTTTGGGCAGCCATGCACCTGCAGCCCAGGCCAGAAAGTCTCTGGCTGGTGGGGCCCGCTGCCCTGTGGGGAGGAGTGGCTCCGGGTAGGATCAGGGCTTTCGGAAGGAAAGGAGAACCACACCCGGGACCCCAAGTCTCCCCATGGAGAGACACAGGAGAGGACCACAGCTGATGACAAAGATGGGTCCAGGGGCCAATGTTCTTAGCCCCCCAGCACCACCACGGGTGCCACAAGGATGGGCCCCTTAAGCTTCTCAATCCTTCCCTCTATTTTCCCTCCTTCTTCCTTGTTTCTTAATCTCTGCTTCTCTTTCTTTTTTGTGTTCCTTCCCTCTCCCTCATGCTGAAAATATTGCCCTGAGACTTGATCTGTTCGCCTAACAGCACATCATGGAAATCTCCCCAGTTCAGCAGATACAAACCCAAGTTATTCCTTTGAATGACCAAGTTTATACCCCCAGCCTCGGGTGGGTGTCCAATTCAACCCCGTTCCTCTCCCCCATTCCACCAGTACTGAAAACAAACAAACAAACAAAAAAAACGAAAAGAACAAAGAAAACAAAACCCAAGTCATGTCAAACCAGTTCCTGTGGTTCTTCTGGGCATCTTTTCTGGAATGGAAGGTTGCAGAATAAGACACACATGTGTGCTTAATTGTAAACGATGTTGGTAGGGCTGAGGCCACTCACAGCGGGCAGTGGCCCCCAGAGTGTGCTTTCCACGCGAGCCCGCCGGCATCGCTCGGGGGAGCATCCGGTGTTTGCAGCGGAGCTTGGGACACGGTGGCTCAGGGGAGCTGGGCAGCACTGGGTAGCACAGACGCGGGGAAGGTGGGGAGACGCAGGTGCACAGCTCCCGCCCCCCTCGCCCTCCACACCCCTGCCCCAGGCATGCCCACGGCTCACCTTCTGCAGAAGGTCGATCTCCTGCTGTTTGGCGTGGAGGACAGCCAGCGCCTGCTCATGCTCCAGTTCCAGCTGCTGCCGCCGTTCTGCGGCCTCTCGCATGTGCTGCGGGGGAAAGGGCGGGGTCAGCGCGGGAGCCAGAAGACCTGCTAGGGGGGCCTGCGGGCTACTCTGGCTTTCCCTGGGGTCAGGACCCACCCCTTGGGGAACCGGTGCCAACACGCCTTCCACCTCGAACTACCTCATCATTTCCATGCCCTGAGCATTGAGTAGAACGAGAGGTCAACATGCAAAGGCGAGCTCTCGCTCCTGCCCATTCCCTCAGCCTCGTGCAAGCTAAGGCCATAGGTTACGGATCCTGGGCTACCTAGCCGGGAGTGCTCCAAGCCCTTTAGGACGATTTACATCCTGCCACCCTCCCATTCATCTAGGAGGCAGGCACACTAATGGGGGAAACTGAGGCACAGGGAGGTTCTCCTGGCTCATCACACAGTTGGTGAAGGGCCGCCCCAGATTCCAGTCAGGCTAGAGGGAGCCTCTGAACCTCAGGCTTCGGTGCCATCTGCTGCCGCCCCGCTGCGGATCTTCGCAACCATTCCCTGCAGGTGCTGGCGGGGACCGCACAGATACTGCACGGATGGATAATGGAGACGTGCCTCTGGCGTTTCGGGACAATACAGGGCCCGAGCGCGACATTTAAGAGCCACACCGCACCGGTTCAAATCCCAGCGCTGAACCTGGGCCGGTGACTTAACCTCTCTCTGGGCTTCACTCTCCACCGGATCAATTATTCATTAGCATCACTAGCCATTTATAAATGGTTAATTAACAGCACGCTAAGTAACCGTTGGTGATTGCTAATTATGAATCGGCACCTGCTCTGTGCAGGTGTTCTGAACGTCTCATGATGTGGGGTGGTATCTCGCATCTAGGAAGACTGGTGTCCCCTTTCACTCTGAGCCTAAGGAGCCCCATGCCTGTCACTTCACGGTGCCCTCAGGCTGCTTCAGTGCATGCGCAGAGGAGGAGGAGCCTGCGGGAGACAAGCCTCTTTGTGGGAGAAGGAGCCTGCAGGTGGAGCCAGTGGTGGGAGGAGTCTGTGCAGGGGAGGAGCCTGCACGGGAGAAGGAGCCTGCACAGGGGAGGAGGAGCCTGTAGGAGAGGAGCCTGTGGGGGAGGAGGAGCCTGTGCAGGGAAGGAGGAGCCTGTACCTGGGAGGAGGTGCCTGTGCAGGGGAGGAGGAGCCTGTGGAGAGGAGGAGTCTGTGCGGAAGGAGGAGCTTGCACTGGGGAGGAGCCTGTGCAGGGGAAGAGCCTTGTGGGAGGAGGATCCTGTGGGGCAGGAGCTTGCACAGGGGAGGAGCCGGTGGGGGAGGAGGAATCTGTGCAGGGGAGAAGTCTGTGTGGAAGGAGGAGCTTGCACTGGGGGGGAGGAGCCTGTGTAGGGGAGGAGCCGGAGCTTGCACGGGGAGGAGCTTGTGTGGGGGAGGAGGAGGAGCCTGCGCAGGAGGAGGAGCCCCCAGAGCCAGCAGAGAGGCTTCCTTCAGGACCACCAGTGGCTGGCACCGAGGCACTGGTAAGACCACGGCGAAGAAGAGGCTGCACTCCCTACAGGGCCCCCACCAATGCGGGCACCACCTCGTCTGACGCTGGCAACTGGATGCTGCGGTCACTGCTGGCCGTGGGCAGGGGACCAGGAGCAGCCGAACCACTTGCTCGAGGCCACACAGCACAGAAACCTCTCCCCGGGCAGCCATCGGCCAAGCCAGGGTCCGCCTGCTCGCTGACCCTTCCTGGCCTGAGGCCCCCTACCAAGCGCCTTCTCCACCGTGAAACTCCGCGGCGGGCCGATCCGCGGTGTCGGGCTCCGGGCGCCAGCCTGGTTTGCACGAACAATTATGCAGCTGCCTAATTACACTATTGTTCCGGCTAATTTCTGGGCTTCTGTTTATTTTGGAAGCGGGCACTGCCGAATGCAGCCCGGGTACTCTTTATTTAGCTTCGGGAAGGAAGTTATTAGTGGAAGGAGGAAACCATTTTCCTTACAAGGATTCATTAGCAACACGGACGGAACTCGGAGGTGGTCCAAGCGCGCCGCTACAGGCTTCGCGGCCGCGGGGACATCGCCAGGCAGCAGGCTCTCCATGGATTCCTGACGGGTCAGACGGATGGGAAGCACTGGCTTCGAAATTTCGGGGTCACTGTGGAGTGGTTGCCAGAATGCCCACGTGTGTACAAATACATGCCCCTTGTGCGGAGAGATGGTCGCAGCTGTGGTGCCCCAGCAGGGAGGACAGATACACAGGAGCTCTGACGACCCAGGTCCCATCAAACACCCTCTCCATCCCAGCAGCTTCCCCTGCACCTACTGCCCTGCTCAGCGACCCAGCTCCAGAGTCCTCTCCACTGGCCACATCCACACCCTTGCTTCCCACTCTGCTGTCTGGCTTCCCCCATCGATCAGCTGACACCCCCCTGCCTGACACCCCCCAGGAGGACGGGGGAGCAAGGGGCCATCCAGCCCAGGGCCACCCCTTGATCTGGGGACCCATCCCTTGACAGGTACACTGCTCCTGCCCAGGAGCCCGACACCGGCCCAGCTCCCCTCCTTCCCCCACTGCTCCCTGCCTCCTGCAGGGCTTCTAGACTGGGGATGGCTGCTGCTTGCTTGTACTCTTTCCTGGGCGGATATCCCACATCGCGACTGTAGCTGCCATTTATAAACTCGCGCTCGGGAATGAAAGCCTTGTCTCTTCGCTTGTAGCCAACTGCCCACTCACCCTCTCCACGTGAAGGGACAGGAGGAATCTTAAATTTAGCCTGTCCAAAATGGAGTTCTGGACTTTCTCTCCCAAACCACTTCCTCCCCAGTCTGCCCATCTCAGCAATGACACCATCATTCATGTAGTTCCACCTCAGTAACGCTGTCCCTTCCTGCTCAATGTGCAAAGTTTGCAAAGTGCTTCCATGTCCCCCGCCAACTTCCATATCAGCCACCACCAGGCCAGCTACCAACCCCTCTGCCCTGGGCCATAACCACACACACAGGTGGTCTTCCTGGCCCTACCAGGTCCCCCCAGCAGAGCCGCGAGGCACTCTCCAGGGCAGAAGTCACCCCCATGGCTTTATGTGTCTGCCCAACTGTGTAGGGATGTCCAGGGAGCTGGGGAAGTGTTATTTCTGGGTACATCTGGGAGGCATTTCCAAAAGACAATGGCATCTGAATGGGTGGGAGAGGACAGGAGTCACCGTCCCCTACATGGGTGGGTTTCATCCACTCCACTGAGGACCTGAAGGACAAAATGGTGGCTAAAGGGCCTATTCACTCTGTCTGCCTAAACTGAGACACATCCATCCTCTCCTGCCCTCAGAAGCTTGTGTTCCTGGTTCTCAGGCTTTCAGACTCAGGTGAGGACTTACAATCAACCCCCAAATCTCAGTCCTCCAGACTCGGACAAAATTGTGGACAGCAGATCAAGACCTTAACTGAGATTAAGAGTTGGACATTTTACCGACCAAGCCACCCAGGTGCCCTGAAGAGAGACTGCTCCTGATGGCATCATCTGAGCACCTTGATTCAGCCATGCCTGAAGTCCAACCTCTCATACACCCCAATTTATCAACCATGATGACTTCCTTCTTTTTTTTCTTCAAACTATTTGATATAGGTTTCTATGAACTTTATCCCAAATTGTCTAAACTAAAATATTTTTCAACAGCATTTATGGCTGCCACAAAATGTAATTCCATAATGTCTCATATTATGCACTAAAATTTCATGACTTTTTATTCTTGCTTCTCAAAATAAAGAGACAGCTGGTGGATCGTGACAGCTTTGGGACTGTTTCAATTCCTTGTTTGGGGTAAGAAACAGCCAGAAAGCCAAAGGAGCTGTCCAAAAGTAACTGACACCTTCTCAGCAGCAGAAAGAGTTTAAACTGGAGGTCAGCAAGGTAGGGGTGGGGTGGGGATAGGGTGCTCGGTTTACCACGAGAGTCATCACATCAGTGGGCCTCAGCAGGCCTGGTAGATAACCAGCTGCCATGTCTCTCCACCGATCAGGTGAAGGAGTCCTAAGCTCAAAGTCATTGGCAGGATATTACCTTAGCCACTGGGTACCCATCGTGTATGGAGCTGGAGACCCAGGGGTCCAGCAACAGAACCAGCAAGGGGGTGTCCCTGGAACTCCAGGCAGATGGCCAGTTCAAAGAACACAGACCTTCCACCCCAGGAAGGAGCCAGGAGATGAGCTCAGGGATCAGGTGGAAGGAAGGGGAGTGATGTGGGAAACCACATTCCGGCACAGGAGTTCCCAATCCCACATGTGGGGCTGCAGCAACTCAGCCCTCATCGGTGCTTAGTGTAGATCGTACCCCATGTCCTTCTTGTCTCTCCGTAAGCAGGTTGCTGGCATGGTCTTCCCAGACCCACACATCAGCAGCCTCCCAGTCACCTAAGCACAAGTTCTGGAAGGAGTGTTGTGCTAAGTACTTCATACACACAACCCACTGAATCTTTGCAGCAACCTCAGGGGCACGCAATATTTTTACTCCTGTTTGTAGAGAAGGAAACTGAGGCCCAGAGAGGTTAAGTAACCTGCCCAAGGTTGCCCAGCCAGGACATGATGAAACAAGGACTTGAACTCAGGGAACCCAGCTCCCTGACCTGGGCACACATCTCTTCACTGTCATCTCCCTGCTTGGTGGGATGTTTCCCCAGGGATCCTTCCTATGCGCGTGACACGTGCTGATATGCCACAGGCCTCCCAGGACAGGATCAGTGTGAGACCTTTTCATGCAGTGTCTTCGAAGCCCTCAGGCTGTGAGACACACTCCGTCCTCGGCCACAAGGTGAGGTGCGGGCCATGTGGCCAGGGCAACAGAGAACAGCCTGCATTTCTCCTGGGAGGAGAAATGGTTCCTAGGATTCCCTTCAGTCGTCCTGATTCTGGCTGTCCCATGGAGCACTAGGACCCACGTGTTCTCACAGAGAGCCTGAAACCCCCGGCTTTCACAAAACACAAAACCCCAACAAATTCCTAATATTTGGCTTTGCTTCCCTTTATATATAGCTTCCCAGTTCCAAGGGCACGTGCCCCGCTCCACAGGAACTTTTCACGTCCAGGAAGTAGTGAGGTTTATGCACCGCGGCAAGAGATGCTTGTCTGAAACGCTCAGCACGCGGCAGGAGTTATTTTTAAAGTGGCGACATTTATAGCCGGCTGTTGACATCAGCACTGGCATTCTGGTGGCCTCAAGATGCCACTTCCGTGGAATGCTCGGACACTAGACAGAGGGCACACACAGGGAGCAAACTGCACTGTCTCCTCGATGTTAGATCAAAGGGGTCTGTGTCTTCCACTTTGGATCCTGCCCTGTGTGAGCAAAGAAATGAAGGAGAAAATAATCTCCCTTAATAGGAGTTACCCGTGACACGTTTGATGCCTTATGCGTGGGCTCTTGTATGCACCGTGGTAATGGCAAGGCCTCTCTGCGCATGATTTCCCTCCACGAAACATCTGGTGGAAGGAACCCCAGCACTGACTGAGCTCACGTCTTCAGACACAAGCTGTTTGTTTGTCTTCTGTGGCCTGTGACTTCCTGTTCCATCTATGCAAGCCAGATTCATTCATAACGGGAATTAGCATGCAAACAGAGCCGTGTGCATTCTGGAAGAGGAAACATAGCTTTGCCAGAGTGTCTTAGCGGGGAGCCTCTGTGACAAAACTGGGAGCTTCCCTGACTCCCCATTTGCCCTTAGTGGATGGGCCCTTGATCCCCGATTGCCTCCAGTGGAGGCAGAGATGCAGAGACAGGGACACTCGGCTTGTGCGGTCAGTCAGAACCCTGCTGGAGCGGGTGGGGCGCGCCGGCAGCGGGGCGGACAGTAGAATCAGCCAGACCATGCTCACAGGACAGTCCCGCCCTTCCTGGGCCCCAGCATGCTAATCTGTCAAACAGAGGAAGAAGCCTGCCTTCCCAAGGTTGTTGCAAGGACCAGATGAAATATTAGATTCAAGGTGACCTGCCCAGAGTCATGTTTAATGAAATTCTTGGTGAGCTCCAAGTGTGCCATCCTATTATCTGTTTTCCATGTTTTCTTCCTTTTCGTTGTTCTAGCTCTCCTTCCCTGCCGATTTTGGATTGCCTGAGTGGTTTTTAGCATTTCCTTTTCATGTATCTACTGAGTGTTGGGCTATTAATTCTTATCTAATTTTTAGCGGTTGCCCCCAGGGATCTCAGTATACACATTTAAATAATCTACTCAGAATTGTAATTTTCCTCTCCAAGTAGAATGTAGAAACACAAGCACAGCTCGGTATCTTTACTTTCCCTCTTTGTGTAGTGATTGTTGTGGGTATGATTACTTCTATATACACTGAAAACCATGAAGATCCTCTCAGTGATGAGAGTCTTGACTTACAAACAGATGAGCCCTGGGGAGGTGACCTATGAGAGGTTTGGGGGATGAGTAGGAGTTGCTTCGAAGCGGGATGGACAGGGGATTCTATGCAGAGGGGATCGTGTGTGCAAAGGTCCTGTGGTAGTAAGGATCGAGGCAGGTGCCAGGGTGAAGGAAGGCTGGTGTGACTGGGGACATGAACATGATGGCCACAACGAGGGGAAAAAGGATGGCATGTCTCTGGATACAACAGCTGGGTGGGTAGGGAAATGGGGAAGCAACAGACTCGGTTTCTTATTTCAGGGACTGTGGGCTTGGGCTGAAGCACAGTCTGCTTCCTGGACACGTGCTTTCATGTATCCAAACATCATTACGGAACACTTATTCTGTGCCAGATGCTTGGATGCTTGCAATGGAATAATGAACAAGAAAAAGGATTATGTTTGCTCTCGTGAAGCTTACATTCTTCGGGGGCAGGGAGGCAGGAATGCAGGAAGTAAGCCAGCTATCCGGCAAGTGAATGAGAGTTTCAGGGATCGATAAAGGATGATGGCGAGGCAGGGTGGCGTACAACGCGAGAAGGATGTAGTAGAGACTCTACTCGAGCTGGTGAGGGAGAAGACATTTGGCTGAGACCCCTGTGATGAAAAGGGGTCGGTGGAGGACAGTTTTGGGGAGAGCTCAGTGAGGCAGGAGGCGACTTGGGGCGGGTATCTGTGGTGCAGGGGTGCATAGGAGGGGGTCGTAAGAGGTGCAGGGAAGGGGTAGATCTGGAGCAGTGGCTGCAATGCCCGCAGCCCCGTGCACCCCCAGAACGACAGGCTGAAGCCCTACCTCAGGTACACATTTTGGCCCCTAGGTGTGGCCCTGACTCTTCTGTCAACGATCACGGGGTGATCTGCAGTGTACCTGCGGCCACGTCTGCTGTCAAGGAGAACGCCGTGTGCGATGCGCAGGGCACATCCTGGGGCTTCATGGGTCCGCGTGGACTCCCGGAAGGGAGGCCCCGCAGGAGCGTGCGCAGGCGCCACACGGGAACATGCAGGGCTGGGACCCAGACAGGCCGTCTGGGCGCAGCGTGCACGGGCACCTGCTCCCCTCTCCACGCCCTCCCTCCTGGGTGTTTCTTAACCCGATGGAGGGTTCCACATCCCACCGCTGTTTCAATTTTCATTTTCCTGACGACCGTGATGCTGAATACCTACCCCGCCAGGCAGGTCGGGTTTCTGACGGGCTGGCTCAGGACCTGGCAGAGAACAGGGCCTCGGCAGCCCTGCCCCAGGGAGACAGTTGCCAACCGCAGGGCGCAGGGGCTGAGGGGCTGAGTCTCAGAAGGGGACCCGGTTCCACCTCCTGCCCTAATGCAGAACAGGACACACGTGTGTGTCCCACGGCGCCCACCAGTGACTGTGGGTGCTCAGCCTCTTGCAAAGCCTCTCCCTGCGGAGCCGAAGGCAGCCAGGGAAGCCTTCAGAGCAGCCGCTTTCCTGTTTCTGGCTGGTATCTGAACACGGAGATCACGCTCTCGCCGCCTGGATCAGCCCCATCCAAGGTTTTGCCCGAGACGGAGCCCTCCCCATTATTCTCATGTTGCAGAAACCCCTGGAGGGTGTTACTGGAGCCTGAGTATCAGAACATAGAAAACCAGCCACAAACATTAATTACAGCGGAGGATGTCTGCAGGTGGGTCTGGGCTCGGGGACACAGGGCTGAATCTCCCTGAGCAGGTACCAGGAAAAGGAGGGCGTGGGGAAGGAGCTGCCAATAAAGGAAGATTAATTGTTACTGGGAGAGTCACTTATTAATCCCAGATAAGCAGTGATTCATTAACAGAAAATAAGCCTTAGATTATCTACATTTAAAAGGACTAATTTGTTGACAATGAGAACAGAACCTAGTCCTGAACATTTTTCCCCCTTTTCCTTTAAATCAGAAAATATAATGCACTAAGTTTAATTAACTGAGAATGTTTCTGTGTACCTGGGTCCGACCTCCAGACCTGGCACAGGGTGCTGTGGTTCTGGTCCTGTTGCTGGAAGGGAGACTGACACAGCCTCCCTTGTAACCTGCAGCTGGCCTCGCTCATGTCGGACCAAGAGCACTCAGGAATCTCAAGTAACAGCATGTTCCTAACGAAGCCATGTCACACCCAGCCCCACTCCGCAGTCTTGCTAGAGAGGCCCGCAACCAGGTGCAGGCCTCACTCCATCCCATCTGCAGGGCCCTCCTTCCAAGCACCATCACACTCACAGGCTCTGAGTGGACACAAATGTGGGGGGGACACTGCTCACCCCACCACGGCCATCCAGCAGCTTCCCTCCTAGGCTGCGGCCCTATTCCTGGAAGCTGCCCCCAGACCACCAGGGGATGTGGCCACACCTGCTGGGCCCTGTCTGCTCCGTGGCCTCCGTCAGCCATGCCCAGGCTGAGCTCTTCGGGGCGGGCCACTTTCCCCTGCCGGGCCTCTTGTCCTGTTCTCAACTACAGACGGACGCTGTTCCATCTAACAAACAACCCTGTGTTCCGGGCCCTGAGCAAGAAGGCAGAGAAGAGGGAGCCAGCTGTGCCTGGCAGGACAAGTCCTGGGCAGCAGGCAGTCCATGTGGAAAGCACTCAGGCCTTCTTGCACAATCTTTGAGTCTGAGATGCTGGAGGACAAGACTGTCCAGATCGCTCCAGGTCGGATACCTGCGCCAGGACCTCTGGGCACCCCAGCCGGGCCACGCACATGGTGGGAACCATGAGTGCACCAGCACTTTGCCCTCATGGAGACACTCCGTCTGTCTGTGCCAGAGGGAGACGCCCCCCTGCGTGTTTGCAAAGCACCTGCACACCCCAGACAGGCGATCCTCCCCGACAAGTATCCTTGACTGCAGGCCCCCACCTGCGCGGTGGCTCCCCGTGACACAGAGCGCGTCGGCAACGGCAGACCTCTGGCTGGCTTGCCCTGCATTTACTCGTTTACTAACCTACTCCATCGGCGCATATGTGCCCAGTGCCCACTGTATGCCAGATTTTGTCCTAGACACCAGAACATTCTGTCTTTGGGAGGTTACCTTCGGTAGGGAAAACAACACATGAGTGAACAAAACAAACCGGATGGGTGTTTTTGAAGAGAATGGAATTGGGCACGGTGGTGGGGACGGGCAGGACAGTGGCTCCTCTAGATGAGAGGGTCAGGAGACGTAGTACAAAGGAAGTGACATGAGACCAAGACAGAGACAAACAGCATTCCAAACCGTAAGTGCAAAGGCCCTGGGGTGGAAACAGGTGTATGTTCCAGAAAGAGAAGGCCAGCATGGCTGGGCACAGGGTGAAGGGGGTCAGGGTAGGAGTGGGTGTAACGGTGGGGGATGGAGTGTGGGGTCCTGTGGTAAGAGTTCAGATTTTAATCTCTGTGTAATAAGCAGTGATTGCTAGGGGTAAGCAGCAAGTTCGTGTTCTTTTACCAACGTGGCTGTGGCCACAGTGCAGCGAACGGGGCCTGGGGGATGACTCAGGTAGGGCATTTTGGAAGGCCTCTGTAAAGCTGAGCAGCTGTAGTGAGCAGGTCGCTAGGAAGTGACTAGTTCCAAGGGCAGACTTAGGAGTATCCTATGCCTATCATTCAGCCACGTTTACTACATGGTTTCTCTATGCTTGTGTGGGCACTGGGCATATATGGACATGCAGAGAAGATACGGGACCTGCCCCATGGCACGCACTGTCTCCTGGAGGGTGACTGGGACAAAAGCAATCAGACAAGAGGCACAGCAAGTGCAAAGGCCCTGGGCTGGAGGGAGCACACCCATGGGAAGTGCTGGGAGGTGTCCAGCAGGGCTCAGCCTGCAAGACCTGACCTTTCCTGGTTCCTGTCCTCCTGACTTCATCTGCTTCCTGTTTCTGTAACTCCGGCCCCTCATGTTCCTCAGACATGCCAGGCACCCACCCCTGTCTCAGCCTTTGTGCCTGCTCTGCACGCTCCCTCCTTCCCTGCACCCGGGTCCCCGCCCAGATGTCCCACCGTCTGGGAGGCCTTCCCCAAGCACTGCACACAGAGAAGAACCTGCACCTTTTCCCCTTATACTTGTCACCACCTGATATGTGCGGTAATTTGCTAACTTGGTGTGAATAAGGCTGTGGACTTAGGTCACTTTTGTCCGGTGCCTGGAGAGTTTGGCACATGTTAGGTGCTCATTAAATACACTGGATGTACAGGGTGCCCTTAGATGTGGGCTTCGCTGGTCTCTCTCCAGGCCAAGGCAGCAGCTCTGGAAGGGTCCAAGATGCCGGAAACCCCGCATCCTCCAATCAGCCTTCAGGCCCCACTCTTCTGGCTGCTCAGGCGCCAAGTCCCCTGATATGGCGGGAAGGCCTCCGCAGGAACCATGTGCCGGTGGACTCGTGATTTACATAACGCGTTACAGGCCATCAAAGGCAAGCCGCACGGCATCCTGAGCTAGACTGAATTCTCAGTGATATTTGGAAACAAAAGCCAACGTATGAATGTGACCGGTAGACTCATTATCGGTGGGGACTGACCTGAAATGCACGCTGGCACAGTGTGGGGCTGTGGTCACCCCTCATTTGCATAAAACGGGCGTGCTGCATCTGCAGAGCGTCATGTCCCCTCGGCCCCCCTTCACTCGGGAGCTCGGACAACGGCGTCAGCTACGCAGTGATCTAATTTAGTCAGCTGCGACTGCCAGACCGCCCAGTGACCAGACGTTGTGATTGCATCTGACCATCACCCTTGACCCTGAATGAATCCCTTCCACCTCATGCCTCATCTATAACGGAACGGAGCCACCTTCCTGATGATTATTAGTGGGATGGTCTCCAGAACGAGAACAGAGGCTCCTTTTGCACAGAGGATCCCGTGGTCACAGTGCACCCCACCTCCAGCAAGGTGATCCTGACCCCTGACCCCACAGAGCCGATGTTCTGAATCGCAGTGGAACGCACAGCCTGGCCCTCGGTGTCACCCTCATCACCACAGTGGTCACTGGTTCCACGCCCCACATCCAGGCCTCAGCACACTGTGTTGACTCCCCCCTGGAAGCCCCCCAAAATGCCCACCTCTCGCTCTCCCCTGCAGCCCCCATGGAAGCCACCCTCACCTGTGTCCGGAGTGTGGCCCCTCGTGGGTCCCCTTGCTCCTCACACCAGTCTTGGTGTGCCCCGGTGTGACCTTCACAAACAGGAAGCATGCCCACACTCCCGCAGCACCGGCCACAAGCTGACCACACCGTGTGCCCCAACTCTGAGTCCCTGCCTGAGTTGATCCGGAGCTTGGCGAGGACCCCACTGCTCCTGCAGCCCGCCGGAGGACAGAGCAATGAGGAACAAAGCCAGTCCCCCTGACAAAGCCATCAGATGCCAGCCCACCGCCAGCCGGCTCCGGGACCCCCGGCCGGGCCCAGAGCAGGTGCTCAGCCACGTCCAGCCAAGATGACAAGCTATGCTAAGCTGGCCCACAGACTCCTGAGCAATGCGGGGCTACTCTTCAAGCCACCGGGTTTGGGGTGGTTGTTACGCAGCAGTACTGTGATGATTCCTGACAGATACAGTGAGTAAGGACCCGCAGAACACATTCTGCTTTGTCCTGTGAGACTCTGCCCCAGCGAACCCCAGTCCAGGGCATTTCCACCTGATACCCCACCCCCACTGCCGGGTGGCCCCCCTGCTGGTCCTTGCACACGGCCTGCCTCAGGCGCCGAGCCACCTGTGCTCCCCGCTGCCTAGAGCACTGCTCCCCTGAGCACTGACAAGCCCCCCCGCTGTGCAGTGGGCATGTCTGGGAGAGTCCCTCCCCACAGAGACACTGTAGCCCTTCCTGTTCCTTCCCCCCATCCGTGTCCTTTCAGGGTCCCTAACATTCTGTCTCAGGCACGTCAGTTTTCATCTTTGCTGACTTTCTCTGTGGGCGCCATGCCGCCAACTGCACTGTCCCCCGGGCCTGAACCGGTAGCAGGAGGTCAGTGCTCAACCAACACCTGTGGCTGGACAGAGGGCCAAACTGTCCTACAACCAGCCACCTGGGGACTTGGGAACAGCAGTGTGTCTCGTCAGCGTAGACGCTGCTGAGACACACTCGAGTACGCCCATGTCCCTGATGCGGACACTGGGGCTGTGGCCAGCATGCACAAGGCTGCCTGTGCCATGTCACAGTGTACAGATCCCAGTGTTCTGTGTGTTCTGCCGTCTCTTGGTCATTTTAGATTCCACAGACCAGGAACAGGTCTGAGCATTACTTTCCCGGTTCTCTAATTCCCACCATGCAGAAGTTTTCTTGGGTTCTTGCAGTGCAATCCAGCTTCGGCAGTTTTCCTGTTTTCCTTGCTGGCAGGGCAAAAAGCCATTGGCCCTTCTTCCCGGAGAAAAGCCCCCGAAGGTTGGAGGCACAGAGTAGCCCAGAGAGAGGGAGTCCTCAGAAGTCGCTGTGATATGGATCTTCTGTCTCTCCAACGGAAAGTTCTAGTCTTTCTAAGTTAGAGGGGCTTCCCACACCAAGTGCACGCACACAAGTGCGTGCAGCTGTCGTGTTCTCCTGAAAAACCAGCTCCCTCTCTCCGGGACCCAGAGTTAAGTAACCGCTTGGATCTCCCTTTACACCCGGGCTGCCAGGAAACTCAGGCCCCGTGGGCACCTCAGATGCAGTGCCCGTGTCAACACTCCCGGCCGCCCACTGCCTGCCCCGCGCGGGTCCTCCTTCCCCAGCTGCCCTTCCTCGTCCCATGCGGGCCACGGCATCCAGAGTCTGACCACAGACTCCCAAAGAAGGGTGACAAAAACACAAAGGCACATAATGAAGTCATCAGTTACTAGCTTTAAAAGTCTGCAGATCAGGAGGGATGTCAATGGGGTTAAACAGTATTGGTTTGGATTAGGTGGGGGGCAGGGGGCAGGGATTCTAGCCCGTTTCAGTATTTTTCTAGCTGGATTGTCTTAGAAAACAGCCCCAAATTCAGTCTTAGGTGTTTCACTAAAAGCTTTTAGATCTTGAAAGGAAACAAATACATTCTGTTTGCAATTCCGTTAAAGCCAGCAATGGGCGTGGTTCTGTGGGCAGATGGCTGGGCTCGACCCCGAACAGGCTGGCAGATCAGCGTCTTTGCCTCCCCTGCACCTGGGCCCCTCCCCTCCCACATGGCAGTCACCACCGATGAGCTCTGCCACCCAGATAACAAAAAAGGCTAATTCTGAATATCCTTTCTATTATCACAACAAAAATGATAGCAGCAGCATGAAAATCATGGTGCTTTTCAGTCGGTACCAGTGGAGGCGACGTGTGTGCCTCACACAGTCACCATGCTGGAGGGCGATTCTGTCCGAGACACAGGGAGCCCCCCCAGCCCCTGCCCTGGCCTGTCCTCCTCCGTGCCGCACTTCCCCGCCCGTGTGCAAAACGTGCAGTTCACGTCAGGTTCCACAAATCTGCTGGACATTCACTTTCTTGGCCATAGAACCATCCCCGTGAAAAGGACAAACCCGTTTGAATTCCCATTTCTTCTTGCTCTCACTTTCCTCCCTGGTCAAAACCCCTGAGGAAGAGCCACGCTTGCTTCTGATGTGGCCACCTCCCTTGACTGGGCTGGTCCCACCACCCATGCACCACAACACCCACGTCGTCCCAAGCTCCGACAGCAGGGTGGGACGGCCACACTCCGTGCCTCCAGGGAGCTCAGACGGTTGTCTGTGCGCTGCGGAAACGCAGGACTGCGTGGTCAGACCTCATCCCTGTCCGTGCTATTCTAAATCCAGAGCAAACTGTGGACAGCAGGGCGGTCAGGTCCAGCCTGGGCCCTGCTTCAAGGAGATCACAGGAGGCATAGGCATAGCCCAGGTTTCAGTAATTTACAAGGGTATATAATCATCACACAAATTCCAGAACATTCCATCGCTCCAAAGCAAAGCGGTCACTCCGCATTCCCATCTCACTCCAGTGCCCACCAGCCACAAGTCTGCCTCCCTCCGAGAACCCACAGTTTCCCCAAGGGGAGGACGGTCCCTGATGAGGGAGGGCAGTGGCTGCTGCACTCACTGTTGGTACCACACTACGGGACCAGAGGTGATGATTAATTTAGTCTCCCACATCTAAAACAATGTTTCCTCAATGAGAATTCATTCAGCGGACTCCACGCCATCAGCAGCCAGTCAACTCCCCCCCACCACCATTAAATATCGGTGGGGGGCCCAGCTCCTCAGAAATGCCGTAAGGGCCTCCCTGCACCCTGGTGAAGCAACCTTCTGACTTAGCTCTTCTCTTTCTAACAAAGGTGAGGAACAGCTTAAAATTCACGAGGTGTGAGAAGCCCACGTAGACGCCCCGCGTCCTCAGCAGGAGGACACCCCGTTCCCACTCCAAGCCCCACCCGCCAGCTCTCTCTCAGCTGCATTTTGCATCCTAAGAAATGGGAATGCACGAACAGCTCCATGGGAAGGCTCCCAGAAACAACTGGATTTTGGTATTTATCATTTTGATACCATCCTCATGGTGCAGACAGGCCCAAGGACCCTAAATCTGGGCGATGGCATCAGAGCCTCAAGCCCTCTCCGCTCTGTGGTCCCGCAGCCCCTCGTCCCGCGCCAGCCCTGAAGAAGCCGGAGTGCCCGCATCCTACCTTGAGGACCTGTTCTAGGTTCTCCAGCTTGGCTTGGAGCTGATGCTTCTCCTTCACGGCCAAGTCGCGTTCTCTGATCACTACAGCGAGTGCGTGGCAGAGGCAGGCATGTTCCGCTCTCACCTACGGGAAGCAAGGGCAGAGAGAGGGGGCTGTTGATGGCATGCATAGAGCAGCACGCATGTCTGGCCCCAGCTGGCATCGACCACTTCCTCCTCAGGGTTTTGGGGACTCCTTCCCTCCCTTGTCCTGGATTGTGGACACCATGGTGGGTCCAGTCCTGCCCGGATGAATGTACGTGGACAGTCAGCACCCAGCATCCCTTCCTCCTCCTGCCTCCCCACTCACAGCAACAGACTGGCTTGGGAAGGGGACCGTGACCCGGGCCCGGCCAATCAGCACAATCCCATGCCCTGGATATAGTGGTTGGTGGGGAGGGACCCAAGCCCCAGTTGCATCCACGGAGAATGAGACATTGGGCTGGTAGAGAAGCCTGGGAAGACTCTCTCCCTCTTTTGTCCACTGGACTTGGAAAGTTGAGGACATAAGGCTGGAGCTGGAGCCATCATGAGGAGGTCATCTGACTGAGAACAGAGCCAACACAATGGACATAGAATCAAGAGACACAGAGGGAGAAGCAGGATCCTGGGGACATAATTTGAGCACCTAGATCAAGCTGTGCCTGAAGGTAATTGGCCAGTCATGCAGGCCAATAAATTCTCTGTTTGCTCACACCACTCTGAACCATTTCCTGTGTCTTTGAACAGAGAACCCTAACACATATGAGTGATACCCAAATTGTCCAGGATACTAATTCTTTTGCCTAAAAATTTCACTTTTGTCTTAAACGTGGAATAAATAAAGATTAATAAATAAATTATAAATTTATTTATTATAATAAATAAATAAATAAATAAATAAATAAAAGATTCCGTGTGCTTTAGGATGATGGATGTTCTAATAACCTCAGACCACAGCTCCCAGGACCAGGTTTTAAACTCCGATGGGAGGCACCACTAACTCTCCATCTCTCTCCTGCAGCTGCTTTGAAAGCAGTGAGGACATGTGACTGATGAGGGACGATACCTCTGTTCCCTCCCCATTCGTTTTCTCCGTACGGCATATTTGAGCCCAACCACAAGCTTTTAATTTCTTTCCCTCCTCCCCGGATGTTACAGCATGAATTATGGCTTCAATAACAGACTGCCACAGGTCATATTTGTCAGCTCCAAAAGAGGCCCTTTCTGTTCCCAGCACTCTGTGTACAGAGTACGAGTTCAACCTGACAGCTTCTGTGGCACCGGAGGAAAGGACGGCCCCCACTTGGCGCTCCTGAATGGCACGGGGTTGCAGGGAGGTTGTCATTAAGAGCTCAGAGAGAGGTCTGATTCACGGGAGTATTTAAACGCTGTTCTGCTCCAGCATGAAACATTGGGCAGCAAGCGTGGAAAAAAAATTCAAATGCTATAGGTGAAAAAGTCATGATCTATTGGAACTCACACTTGAACCCCAACACTAGGGGCATGGGCTCGCTGGAAGCCATCATTTCTCATGTTCTAACTCATCAAGAGGAACATCCAGGGCTCCGCAGCCAGCCTCCCGCAGCAGTCAGCATGCGCCCCAATGTAAATGAGGGCTTGGCGCCCTCTGATGGAAACCTCTTGTGGTTGTCACGGAAATTAGAACTGGGTCCAGACTCCTGCACACCTCTGTAGCCTCTGGTCCTCCAGTTGTCCCATCTGACTTGCTGTCCCTGTACCCCTCTTACTCAGGCTGCCCTGGTCCTCC
The DNA here is from genome assembly GCF_002288905.1 of Enhydra lutris kenyoni. Classification (NCBI taxonomy): domain Eukaryota; kingdom Metazoa; phylum Chordata; class Mammalia; order Carnivora; family Mustelidae; genus Enhydra; species Enhydra lutris. The sequence goes on along the minus strand of NW_019154130.1, from coordinate 452,608 downwards.
CTTTATCTCATAAACAATCCAAACTCATCTCTACCACAGGGCCTTTGCACATGCTGTCTGCACCACACCAAATACCTATCCACCCCCAACCCTGCCACCAATCCTGGCAGGTCTGGCTCCTTCTCATCATTTATGCCACTTCCTCAAACAGGCTGTCCCGCCACACTCCAGGTGACAAACACTTTCCACTTGTTGGCCCCCAGTGCCCTTGCTGCTTGGCCATGCTTTATTTCCCACAGACCTTTCTCACTGTCTGGAATATCTCACTATCTGTGTAGCTGTTTACATTTCCCTGTGGTTGCTCCTCATTAGAGTTGAAGTCCCAGTTGGACAGGACTTGTCCTTGTGACCCAGTTCTCTGTCACCGGAGCCTGGAAGAGAGCCCGGTGCAGTCACTGCTCCAGGAATGGAAAGACACCGGGGGAGGACTGGCACATGCAAGGCAGCTGTGTTACCGGCCAGATAGATTTTGCTGGTCCCTCTTGGTCTACCGTCCACCCCTGCCTGTGGGGTTCCAGGCCTCAGGAGGCCAGTGTCCCAAACCATGTGCTTCTTGATGAGGTTTGGCCGGCGGGAGGCACCGGCAGGAAAGCAGGGGAGGGAGGAGAGGCAAGTTGGTGTTGGCTCCCTCGCCAGCAGCCTGCAGGGGTGGTCTGTGCACAGAAGCACTATCTCGGCAGGTCCCAAGGTGCCGTCCTTGGAACGGCCTGCTGGCAGAGCTGGCCGGCGGCGGGCGGCTGGTACTTTGGATCACAGTCCAATTCCTTTTCCCAGTTCCCCAACTGATGGGAGAGCCGACCTGTGTCCAGACTCTTTGTGCAAAGCAGGTGGTTTCTGCCGAGCACCTGCTCTCCTTCGGGGAGGCTTTGGGATTTGGGGTGTGCCCGGGAGAGTACGACTGCCATCACACCCCAGGCACTGGGGCTCTGCTGGGCTTCCTGGGACAACCCTTCATGCATGTAGTGATGCCTGGTGCTGCCGGAACTGAGCTCGTCCCTCCGACAGGAAGCTCCAGAGGCTGGAGGCCGGCCCCCGGGATCTTCCCTTCCCTTGGCTGCCTTTACTTCGTGTCCTTCCCTGATGGATCGTAGCCATGAGCGGGGTTGGGCACTGGGCCCCAAGAGTCTTCCCAGCGAATCATGGCGCCTGGCTGGCCTTGGGGACCCCAACATATTGTCCTCCCCTCCCCCCCAGCCACAGGTGCGCTTGGACAGCCTCTCCCTCTCACCCTCTCCCTGCAGCCCCGCCAGCCACAGCCACCCTGCTGGAAGGGGCCCACTATTTCCTCCTGGGACTCTGATGGGTTCAATATAGAAAGACAACCATCCTCCAGCAGCAGAGAAGCAAAGTCCACAGAAGTAAGGTTTTTTCCAAGAAGCAGAGTCAGACTCTTGCTTTGTCCAGTATCCGACATGGGATTCGGGCTCCCCGGGCAGGACAACATGAGCATTTCTGTATCAACCTTCTCCAAGAGCACAGGACAGCCAGAGATCACATGCCCAGGGGCACTGCATGAGGCTGGGGTCCGGCACGGACCATCCCGACCTGCCTGTGTGTGTCTGGTGCCCCCTGGCAGGCGCTGGGCCCACTCTCCCTCAGGAATGTCGCACAGGATGGTTAGCATGGACATGAGTGCCCGAAACCCCAGCACACCCCACATGGAGCCAAAAACGCTGTGTTTTGGTACCTAGAAACACTGCAGGTCACTGCAGTAATGTAACAGAAAGGGATAATATTGGGGGGAAACCCATGCTGTATTGGTCTTGAAGTTAGTGCTTTGAAGGGGAGTGGAGGACGGTGAGGGAGAAAAGGTAGGGACGTATGGACAACTAGGAATGGTCTAGGAGTTCTTGGCATTTAACAGACCTCATCTCCCCCCAGGATTTCAGGATTTCTCTGACCGAAAATTCACCGTAGTGTCCCCTGTATGTTTATCAGAATGAGTCAGGTCATTCGTCTGGTCTTTCTGAGGATGGACAGAAAGTGTGTTGGCAGGGAGGGAAGGTGAGTGAAGGGGGTGGCTGGGGATTGAGGTGGGCTGAATTATGACCCCGCGGAGATGTCCACGCCCATGTCCCGGAACCAGCAAAGGGACTCTGCCAAGGTGACTGAGTCAAGGGCCTTGTCCTGGACGGTCCCAGTGGAGCCAGTGGGATCATGAGGGTCCTTACAGGAGGGAGAGAGGAGCCTCAGGGTCAGAAAAGGCCAATTTTTGAAGATGTGGTTCTGTTGGCTTTGGGTGGAGGAAGGCCCACTAGCCGAGGTCTGTGGGCGTTTCCAGAAGCTGGAGAAGGTGAACAGATGACTTCTTTTCCTCAAGGGACGCAGCCTGCCCACACTTACGCCTCAGGACCCTTGAGGCCAGGCAGCCTGGTGACCCAGGTGGAGACTCAGTGTGACATGGAGCCGAAATCTCTGAGGGCAGCCGCCCTTCCGAAACACAACCCTTCCTGAGAAAGCCTTGTGTCTTTCTCTTCTTGTAGTAACAGTGAGGACACAGGGATGGACCAGTCACGCTGTCCTGGAGATCACAACAGTCACGGCGCAGGGCACCTGGGTGGCTCATTCAGTGGCACATCTGTTCGGGTCAGGATCCCGGGGTCCTGGGATCGAGCCCTGTGTTGGACTCCCTGCTCCGCGGGGAGTCTGCTTCTCCTTCTGCCTCCCCTCCCCCTGCTTATACTCTCTCTCTCTAATAAAATAAAATCCTAAAAAAAACCCACACTAGTCATGGCCCAAGCAGGATGGCCCTGGTGGGGGGTGCGGGCAGGAGCTACGGCCTCATCCTGGGCTCAGGACATCTTGCTGCAAGAGAACAGTAACGCCCCCGAGTGTTCAGCCCACCAAGCTCGGGTCCCTGCTATGTGCAACTAGAAAGAATCGCAAACAGCCAAACCAGAGAAGGTGTTCTTTCTGGTTTGGTAGCAACCAATCCCTCCTAGAAGCAGACGGCTCCAAGTAAGAAGCCCGGGGGGGCCCCTCACCCGGCACTCAGCCTTTCTTCACTGCCCAGGGGCCGTCCCAGCCTTGAGGGCGCCAGGAGACTCCGTGGAGAGGCCCAGGGGCTTAGCGGTTCCCTGGGCCCTGCCGCCCCTCCCAGGGCTCAAAGCTGGTCCCTTCCACCAGCAGAAAGCGCTCCTGGGGGGTGGGAGTGGGCAGGAAGAGGGGACCAGCCCTACCCCTGCCAGCCAGCACTGGACTAGAACATCTTCTGGGAACCGAGCCAGGGATGGAGAAAGAAGACTCAGGAGAGCAAAAAGGACATAAAGAGGTTTTCACTAAGACATACAAACTATGACTCACAAAAAACACAGAGAGGAAATAGGAGAAGTTCCTAGATGGTCAAAATCAGGGGCCCAGACGATGCCTCCTTTGCTCCCAACCGATGGAAAGCTGCGTTCACTCAGAGAAGATTTTGTATTGAGGAAGGACAGATGATACAGAGGCGTGAGCCCTGGGCCTGGGTCCACTCCTTCCAGCCAGGGGCCCTCGCCCGACAGACCCCAGATGCCTGCGAGCGCGTTGTCCCTAGGAACGCCCGTCATCTCCTCCCCGAGGAGGAAGAGGGAGTTCAGCTGATGAGCAGGACGACCGCCTTCCACACCAGGGACTCAGGACCGGACCCACAGTTCCAGCCACGTGCACATTTCTGGCCAGAAGGCAGGCAGGGGTCACAGGTGACGGGGTCACAGGTGACGGACTTTGCCACCTGGCTGCACCACCGGGTTTTCCTGCTGTCCTGGGACCCTCTGGCCACACGCAGACCCAGCAGCATGTGAAGCCTGGGGCTCCCCATCCAGCCGCTCCTCTCATTTCTGCTGGTGGCGGCCACAGGGGCAGCGGGTGGAAAAGCAGCCCGAGCCATCTGGCAGCGGTCGCTCCCCGAGAAGGTGCCCCGACCTCCCGGCTACCACAGGAACAGCTGCCCTGTTCAGGGACAGCCTCGCAGGCCCCTTTGGACCCAGGCAAATGGGACACCTGAATGACTTTTTTGAGATCAGTCAACAGTGGGGTTTGCCCGTTGGAAGGGCATCAAACAGCTTCTCTGCATGGTGTCCTGGGTCCCCAGCTCATTCATTTCCTTGCACAGGGGGGCCTGCCCCGGGGGAGCTCGACCCAGTATTCCACGGAAGCCCACATCAGACTTTACCCTTAAGCGGCAATTGTTTCCGGGCAAGCTTCAGGGAAGACAGAGACTACACGCCTGTCTGCTTCCATAATTATGAGCCCGGGTCATTGGTGCCGCTTTCTTCGCCAGGGACCCTAAGAAGCAGATCGCAACCCCAAGCCAAACTCAGATGAGGGCACTGGGAACTTCCAGACCTCACCCTGAGAACCAGGAGGGCTCCCTGTGTTTCTGTAGGGACGCCCCCCCCCCAAAATCCAGTGCTCCGCAGGTCAATACTTAATTCAGCGACACGAACCATCCCGGCCTCTTCGCCTCCCCTAATGCCCCCTGGGACACACACACCCACCCCAGGGACAGTCTGGTGAGAACTGCTGTTTCTGATGCCTTCCCTCTCCCCGCGCCGTCCCCATCCCTATTCCTATCTCCACCCCCCGACCCCATCCCATCCCATCCCCGCCCCCATCTCTCTCTCTCACGCAGCCAGCCCAGGCACCGGGCAGAAACCCTGAGCCCACAGAGTGCAAGGAGGGGCAGGGCAGAGCCCACAGCTGAGTCTCCCTGCCTTCTCTCTGAAAGCCCTGCTTTTCCCGTCCGTGCGGGTGAGTCACCGGGCACCCTCACACACCTCTGCAGAGCAGAAAGGAATACAAGCTCATGGCTGGGCCTCACAGCCTTGTTTAAAAGGCCAAGGCGGACAGGCAGCAGAGGAAGACGTCTTGGACCTTCAGTGAAAACACGCTGGGTTCTGTGAGGGTCCTCTGGGAGCCGGGTTGCCCGTGGGCACAGCCACGCAGCACGTGCAGGAGAGGAGAGCTCGCCTGGGCAGTGATGCCCAAGGGCTCTGACTCTAACCCTTTGCTGACCAGCAGCGGCCACGCCGGACGCCCCCGGGCAGGACCATCTCCCTTGCTTCTCCTCCATCTCAGTGCCTTCGCCAAGCTGCGACCACCACTCCAGGCCCAGAAGGCCTGCCTGGGCGCAGATATAAGTGCACATGGGGCGAGCAGAAGAGAGAAAACCATCCCAGGTTCAACGGGCCCTGCAGCCACCTCCCACCAGCCCTATTCTCAGCCTGCACCTGCTGCCTGAAATACCAGCGCGACTTCACGTTTCTGTTCCTGCTCAAGTATAAATAGTCCCGGGCAGAGGGAGTCGCTAAGCCTCCTGAGGCATTCGTGCTTCAGTGGGACTGAGTTTATCAGAGCCTCTCCCAAGAGCAGATCTGGGAAGAAAGAACACAGAGAGAGCGGGGGCTGGTGGGAGAGGGGGGAAAGGGACTACACCGAGGGCTGAGACACGCTGAGCACACAGTTCTTTAGAAAATCGTGTAAATACACATCACCTAAAATCGAACCCTCCAGGCCAGTTTAAAACATACAGCTTGGTGGCACAAGACAGTCACACTGCTGTGCAACCATCGCCTCCACCCATCTCCAGAGCTCCCTTCGTCCTTCCCAAACTGAGCCTGTCTCCATGAAAGGCTAGCCCTCCCTTCCCAGCCCGTGGCTCCCACTGCTCTACTCTCTGTCTCTGAGGATCTAGGTCCCTGGATCTCTAGGGACCCGAGTGGAAGCACACAGCATCTGTCTTTTGGGACTGGCTTGTGTCCCCAAGCATAACGTCCCCAAGGTTCATCCACGTGATTGCAGGTATCAGAATGTCCATCTTTTGAAGGCTGGGTAGTATTTCATCGGAAATAAAGACCACGGTCTCTTTTTCCGTTTAGCCGCTGAAGGATACTTGGGCGGCTTCTGCCTTCTGGCCAGTGTGAGCGACGCTGCTCGGGACGCTGGTGTACTGATTTCTCTCCCAGGCCTTGCTTCCCATTCCTTTGGGTATCCACCCAGAAGCAGAAGGACTGGATCATACGGTCGCTCTACTTTTGATTTTTTAAGGAGCTGCCATACTGTTTTCTATGGCAGCTGCCCCATATTTCCCTTCCCATCAACAGTGCACAAGGGTTCTAATTTCTCCCCATCCTTACTAACCCTTGTTATTTTCAGAAAAGCACATATTTTTTAAAAAATTGGCCAACCGGAAGGCAGAAAAGTGTCAAATCAAGAAAGTTCCCATTTTAGGGGGAACTGTTAGAACTCGGTGTTAGAACTCTTTGAGGTATGCGTTCACACGGCTGGCTGTGAAATGAGCAACCACAGTCTGCCGGTCAGTCATCCCCACCCACTGGTCCCCTCGGAGCACCTACGACGCAGGCTGTTATGGCCACCGGGACACATACGACAGCAAAGGCTTCTGCTCCCTGGGAGCCTGCATTCTCACAGTGGGGAGACAGACACATAATTGCAGATGCGTGATAGACTACGTGATCAGAGATACAAGAAGACAAAACCAGTGAGGTCACGGAGACCAAAGGAGGAGCGAGGGATGGGCACATATTATGCAGCCATGGACAGCCTTGCTGAGAAGGTAACCCTTCGGAATGCATGCCAAGAAGGCAGCAGGTCTTTGACGGTGAGAAGGTAGGATTCTAAGCAGAGGAACTTACTGAGTGCTGAGACAAGCTTGGTGGACTGAGCGACAAAAACGTCAGAGTGGCCAGAACCTCACGAGTCAATGGCAAACGGGCAGGTCAGGTTGGACAAGATGGCGCCATGGGGAGGCGCGTCACTCTCGTTTATGGGGGGCGTTGGAAGGCTGCTCCAAGGAGCTTTGTCAGCTGGTCCTATCACTAAGGACGCCACGGAGGTGGGACAGGCGATGTTTTCGGCCTCGGGAATGGAGAAAGTGGTGGCCTGGAGGCTATGACAGAGATGGAGACGATGGGGAGGGGAGGTCTGACGTGGCTTGTTAGTGGACGAGCCCGATGCAGGTGTGAGGTCAGAAAAGAATCCAGATGGCTCCCAGCACCTTGCCCGGCGCAGGTGGGTGGAAGGCAGTGCCACGGACTGGGGCTGATAAAAGCTGGGGGAGGGCTGGAATGAGAAGGTCTGGGGGACACCAAGGAGTCTGCTTTGGCCTTGTTGTTCAGGATACGATCCCAACAGACTTCCAGGTGGAGATCACCAGTGGACACTGACCGCGACACCACTGAGTACTTTGTGCAGGCGTCACGTGAAGGAACAGAAGAGGTGTGACCGAGGAGCTGGCCACCCACACACTGGGTGGCATTGTGTGATGTCCTGTGGCCCCGACCCCTCCCTGCCACCCCGCCCCCGCTCTCTTCCCCCCTTACCTTGTCAGGCTGCCAGGCCCTTGCGGGAAGGCCGGCATCGTGCGGTCTCAGGCGGTGCTGCCGCTGGACGGCATCCTTCAGTGCATCTTCCTAGGACGGAAGGAAAGAGCTTTGTGAGACGACCCCCCGGATTCAGGGATGTGGCAGGGCCTGGTGGCTAAGAGCTCCGATTTGGGAGGTAGCCCCGGGTTGGGGGTGATGCTGCTGTGCGGAAGCGTGTGATGTGGGGCCGGCTGCTTTGTTCCGTCCGAGCCGTGAGTGTCCTGTCTATAAGATGGGAGTAACCGTGCTCCACAATGATGCTACAAGGATACAGTGAAATAATATGTATTAAGTACATCGTGAGGTTCCCAGCAGACAAATCAACCCCAACATGTGGTGAGCTTACCTGCTTTAAATATCTGTATCCCAACGAGGCAATCTTGTTAAGTCAAGCTCTGACCTGACCCTTTCCTCACAAACACTCCTCCAAACACATTCCCATAACAAATGCTAGAGAAAATTTTGAAGGGTTTGTCCTGCTCAAAAATGAGGTTAAAATCTCTGAGGATGAGGAATGGCTAGAGCCCCGGTGGCAAACAGGACTCTGGGACCTTCCAGATTCTCCACCCAGACACAGGCACAGAATTGGGAGTCCAGGTTTGGTTGGGTTGGTTTTCTAGTATATGTGGGATGCAGAGTTCCCACATGAGGCAAGAGATCTGAGCAGAGCTCAGTGCCTGACCTGAGGCTGGCCCAGCCCCCAGCCAGCAAAGAGAGCTGAAAGTAACTGACGTCTGCCCAGAGTTCTAGCTTATGTGAGGTAATGCACCTGGGGAAGCAGAGGGAGCAGCCCCCTGGCTCGGTGTCTGCCCTGGGTTATGCCCTAGTATCACCTAGTGTGGGAACTGTGAGCTACCGGTAATAAAACCTAATTCAAGACTGGGGACATTCAGGGTGTGGTGTAGTCACTGCAAGGAGGTCAGTCAGATAGGGTCGGTGGGACTGAGCACAGAAAGAGAAGCTGGAGGTAAAACTCCCCATTAAAGAAAAGTCTGAAAATAGAAATTCCAAAACAATTTTAAAAAATGAATAAAAAAACACCTCACAGTACTAAACAGATCCAATAAAATCAATAATCAGGATGCATTTACTCCAGAGGAAATAAAAATAATAAAGCAATCTGAAAATGACTTCAGTAAGTACACTGAGGGTTCTCCCAAAGGGGAAAGAAGGGAGGCCATCCATCCAAAAGGAACAAGAAGGAGGCAACAGAGACAATGAACAGCCACAGCAGGAGGCGTCTGGCAACGCATCAGCCTCCAGCAGTCAGGCCTGCTATTTCCCTGTTACCCCATCCTTCAGGTCACTCCCTCAGGTCTTGAACTCATCTGGCGACTCTCTTTTATCATACCTTGAGCGCTCTGGGTTTTTGTTCCATTCACCCTCCCAACAGGAGAGGGGCAGAGTCCTGTGGATTCAGACACTTTCCCCCAGGAAGGAGGCTCCTTCTGGCTATTCCCAGGTCCCATATTTTGGTCAACATCCCTTCCACTCCACCACCATCAGCAGGAGCTCCTCCACTCTTTGGTGCCTGCCTCATTTCCATGGTGATAAAACACAAGGAAGCAAATGCCACCTGCCTTGGCCACACACCATACTAGTGGTATTTTGCTCCAGGAACCATGATTTCTCGACCTACAGGAACGAGCTTGATCATGTGGCCGTCACACTGCTTCCTTGGGAGATATTCTCCGTAACACTGGCGATCTAAAGGGGGTCAGTGTACTCATCGAAACACCAGAGTCTTGACCTTGGAGACTTCTGATTCCCGGTAATCAACAAACACAGCCATATCTCAGAGGATCAGAGGAGACACTCAGGGGTCCTAGGGGTTGGAGTATGGATTCTGAGGTCAAACAGCTGAACTATAGCCTCTAGTCTTCCCCTTGCAACCTGCGTGGTCTCGAGTAGGCTGTCTGACACTTCCACACTTTCTGAGATCTAAGGATGTAAAAGTGCCTACTACCCGACCGGGAGGCGTGGAGACGCCATGCAGTAATTCTCACACAACCCTGAGCACACGATCTTGGCTCAAACGGGTATCCCTTCCCTACTGCAGACAACACATTTGCCTACATCTCCCCATCTCCCACGTTCCACCACCAAACGACATCTCCTCTCTCTGCATCACACCTAGGAGAGTGGGCTGCAGGAAAGGGACATCGGGAAGGGGAATGGTACTGGCCCTCTCACCCAGTTATCTGGGGGCTATAGAAATGGTTCGTCCACTTGTTTTGTTTATAGTCCTTCTCAGTGACTCGTGGGCAGCAGCTTAACCTGATGAAATCAATCTTCCCAAGAAAACAAGCTCAGGACCTAAATCCTGTCCAGGAAGCACCGATCCATGGTGTCCCCACGCCAAGGGAAAGACCCACCCCCCTGTCTGGAGGACGGCATTTCTCCACACCGGTCCAAGCATGAACGGGCACTTCGGGCACCACTTAGTTTACTGCCCCTCCCTCACTCCCTGGAAGAAGCCACCGCACAGAGGCAGCTGCTATAAACAAAACCATCCCAAAACAATCCTCCAACCTACACTGAAATCATCACAAAAGACCCAAGCTAGGTGCCAAAGCGCTTTGGGTAATGACGCCAAAAGAAGCCCGTTCACTGACAGAAACACCCAGCAAAGGCCTGAGGAAGAGAGAGAAGATACCAATGTGAGCCTGCAAAGACTGGGACTCACTGCCCACTTTATGGACACCTCGCTTTATCCGCACTTGCTGTTTACCCCCTGAGAAAGCCTAGAGATAGCTGGGGGTGGGGGGCCATGGGGCCGGTTGCTGTGTGTGGGGGGGTGTTCCTGTGGTCTTGTCCTGCGTACTACAGTCACCGCAGACGGTACCCCTTGTCATAATGGGCCCGAGGCCACCCTGACATGCATGTATTTGCAGAACTTAGGGGAAGATTCAGAAAATGCCTGCTGTTCATGCTTCTGATCCTATTAAGATGCTGAGAAGTGAGAAGACTTACCCTGGAAGCTCTCATCATTGACACCGTGCAGGACCAGAGCTGCCCACCCGGGGATGCTGTTCCCGCTCCAATTAAAGGGCTCCTTTCTGAATTAATCAGCACCACCAAAGAAATGCCACCAAGCAAAATACAGATCACCTTGTGTATTGGTCGCATGCTTGAGACCAGCAGGCCCCCAAAAGATGTGGGCTTGTGGTCGCAACACGACAAAATGAGTCTCCCAGCAGGCGCGGGTGGCACTGGCTATGACAATTCTCAGGAGAGGGAGGAGGAGGAGGACAGGGTGGATTTAATATAATCTGACACTCTTGTCTGAGTAGCAAGGCTTTCCACAGCCCATGGTGAGCGGCCAGCCACATCGGCCCCTCGGACGCCAGGTGCACAAGCACCATTCTGTGCCACAGCGTAAGTCATGCCCCCATTGCCGTCCCCGGCTGTGCAGGTGCAGCACTGGTGACTTGGGACCGCATCTGAGAGCCGGGATCTGAGTTTGATGACACACACCCACGGCCTGAAGACGAGGATCTGGTGACTCACACATCACCAGGACGGAGATAATGAAGAACTTTCCAAACACCACTGCATGAAATCACCCCCTAGCTCTGTGCTCCTGACCTGAAATAGCGGCGTGAAGAGAGCACGGCCAGCACCAGTGTATTTGCTCGCTCTGCAAGGGTTTCATGGATTTGCTTTCTGCGGGAGGGTCTGAGCATCGCCATGGGAACAGGGGGAGCCTTAAGCCCTTTAAAGTGTGTGAAGTCAAACAGAGTCAGAGGGTTTCGGGTTTACCGAACGGGAGGTGCATGGTGAGACAGGGCCTGCCCTGTAAGAACCACGACGCACGGGTGCTTTGTTGAATCCGACTGTCTTCAAGCACACAAGGGAAGAGGAGCAAAAGTCTCCACTCCACTTCTTAGAGGAATACACAGAAGTTAGGACCAGCTCCAGCCGGCCCAATCAGAGTTCTGGGATCTGATTTGAGGACCACAGGGACCCTGTACCCCTAGAACCTCCCTCAAATGGCAACTGCAGGAAGAGCCAGTTACACCGAGTGTTTTGATCTATTAATATCCATTAATGCATTAATCTGGAATAGGCTTATTTCATTTTTTATCTCCTCTTAAGCAAAAATATGGGAGAAAAGAATAAATTCTGATAACGATAAGAGAGAAAGAGAAGGACCCAAGCATACGAATTCAAACACCCCAGGGAGTGAGCAGGCAACATAACGGGGTAGGCTGGCCCAAAAAGAAGGATATTCTAGAGTGATAAGAAATGCAGTGATTGGAGATGCTCATGCCCATCTAAAGAGGTCAATGGCAACCCGGCTCCAGCAAGTGGGAAGGGAACCCAGCTGGTCCTGGTTCTTGGGAGCCGGAAGTCTGGGTTTCTATCTGAAACATCCCTGTTTTTAAATGTTGGCTCTTAATTCAGATAAAACATACACTGTGCACTCCTTCCCATAATAGATATGTCTACAGGTTGAGTTAGCTTATAAATTGGGCATTTTGTTAAAAAAAAAGTCAGACCTGATGAAAATAAAAGATCTGTGGGGTGAGGTCGGGGGGTGCTAGGTGTAGGCAGGATGGGGCGGGGTGCATTCCCTGTGTGTGAGAAGAGAAAGAAGATACAGGGTCACCAAAGATAAGTTTGCGCACTTGTGCTTACCTCCTCTGTTGCCTTGGCCACCCACTAAGGCCTGAACTCTGTGCCCCCAGATTCAGATACTGAAGCCCTAATCTCACCTTACAGAGACGGAGCCTTTAGGTAAGTAATTAAATGAGGTCACAAGGTGGGGCTTTAATCCAGCAGAATCCATGCCCTCATGAGAAGAGGCAGGAGAGCGCTCTCTGCACGTGCGTCGAGGAAAGGCCACGTGAGGACACACCTCGAAGGGGGCCACCCAGGAACCAGGAGCAAAGCTCTCGCCAGACGGCAGCACCCTGAATCCCAGCGCCTGGACCGGGAGAAGATAAAGCTTCTGCTGCCCAGTCTGTGGAGGCTTTTTACAGTGCCACAAGCTAAGATGCGGCGCCTGCCTCAAACGGGGAGGTGCGGCTGGAGCGTGCCCCAGGTTCCCGAGAGCAGCTCTAGGGCTAGGCGAGGGGCACCGGATCTTCAGAAGGCCGCCTCCCTGCACCATGAGCTGTAATTAAAGCCACATTCCGATGGTAAGATGACCACTTTCCCCGGAGGGAAACCAAGACGTGGGAAGCACTCTGTCATGACTTATCAGTCCCCTTCACTTCAGTGACATCCCTCAGTGTGTACGTGTCAAGCACGGGGCTCCCTGGGCACTCCGGAAACAGCAAGTGAGAGACAGCCCCTCCTCACAGGTGTGGCCAACAGGGACCCAGGCCCCATGGTGCAGGGTCATGTATGCTATGACAGCAGAAAGGCAGGTTGTCATGGTGGGAAATAAAATTGCCGACCTGAGATAATGAAAAGTTAACAAAGGTCACACAGACAGAGACAAAAGATTTCGTATGTGCTTAAGAATCAAAGACCTGAGGGACACCAGGATGGCTCAGTCAGTTAAGCATCTGCCATAGGCTCAGGTCATGATATCAGGGTTGTGGGACTGAGCCCTGCGTCAGGCTCCACATTCAGTGGGGAGTCTGCTTCTTCCCCCTGCTCTCTCTCTGTCTCTCTCTCTCTCTAACAAATAAATAAATCTTTGGGAAAAAAAGAATCAAAGAGTTTGCAGGACACTGAAAGATCAGTGGCAGGAACAGTGAATCAACATTCAGCCAACTGCCAAATGGCACTATCTTTACTATAAAGGAATATTTAAGAAAAATAATACCTGACATATTAAATTACAGAAAGTTTAAATTTGGAATTTATCAGCCTCATGCATTTGTTTCTCTCAAATATGTTCATTCATTTTGGTTTTAATGGTTTAGGGAAGCTGTAAAAATTTTATAAACCAGTTTTATCACTGGGCACATGTAATTATGTTACGAATTATAAATATACCACTGTAATAAGTTTGAGTATAATATAGAAACTATGTAGTTATAATATGCAAGTCTAGTAAAATCAGGTTGTAATGACTATCAATTATAATAACAGATACTAAAAATAATTTAAGTCAACACTGGGATGTGTTTTTCTTTCTGAAAAGTCTTCACAAGTGGTTCTTGCCTAGAGGCACAGCTAGGAGGATGGAGGTTTGGAAGAAGAAGGGATTGCATGTGTGTTGCATGTGTTTGTGTGTATGAGTGCATGCGTGTGTGTGTGTGCACATGTGTGTACGCATGTGTAAGGGGGTTTTGGGGGTGACAGCGTTTGAAACAAAGTAAGCAGGAGAAGAATGGAAGGAGTCCTTTGCCCCTGTCCAGGGTGCTGTCCATGGTGCTGTCCATGGGGCGCTCCAGGACGCTGTCTGGGGTCCTGACCCAACTCTTGCCCCTTAAGCTCAACGCCAGGACTATTGGCTAATCATCACGTGATATGGAGAAATCACTGGGACCTGGAGGACATGGGTTTGAGGCCTAATTCTAACACCTACTGAGTGTCAATTTGAAAGACAGAATGCATAGACCCGCACTTTGAAAACTGGGAAGGGCCATTTGAATGTGAGAGATTGTTATGCCAATAAACAGACTGTTACTGAAACAGTCTGGTTTCCTATAATGCTCAGGTCTAGGGAGGAGAGAGACAAGCCTCTGAATTCTTTTCTTTATTCAGGAAGATCTATAAACGTGCACTTGCCTTAACTACGACAGACATACGCACTTCCAGACCTGTGTGACATTCAGGCATACTACATATGCCAATAATGCAATTACAGAGAAGCACTGTGCTATTTAAAAGCTATTTTTCTAACATGGGTTAGAGACAAGCTCAAGTGGAAAAATATAACATGCTAAGCAGGTTCTAACGTAAGCTTATGAACCAGAGAAACATCTGAATTTTAAATAAAGCTTCTCTCCATAAATGTATTTCATCAACTTGCATGTACTTGGAACCTATGCTCCGTCCTACTAATGGAAAATAAACACAGTCACTTATTTATGAAAATAAGTCACAGTCAAAAATTTGCTTTTTTCCCATTGGTCACTCTCATCAGAACACAGGCTCCCCCAAAGACAGCTCTTCTCCACCAAAAACAATGCGGTTGAACCTATGAGAATTCGTCCACGTAGGATTCTCGAGGTTGTGGAGCAAGGGGAGAGGAAGGGTAAACCGTTAACATGCCACCTGTCCCAGGAGGCAGAAAAGCTGGGACTCTCCTACACTGTTGGTACAGATGTAAAATGTTGTACCTGTTATGGAAAAGTTTGATGATTCCTCAGAAAAGTGGAACCGAATTACCAGAGTAATCCCACTCCTGGTATACACCCCAAAGAATTGAAAATGGGTGTTCAAACAAATACTCATATATGAATGTTCAGAGCAACACTATTCTCAATAGCCAAAAGGTGGAAACAACCGAGATATCCACCCTCTATAGACAGATAAGCAAAATGCAGTTTAGGCACTCAACAGAATACTATTCAGCCATAAAAAGGAATGAATTGAGACACCTGCTACAACATGAATGAACCTCAAAGACACGCTGGATGAAAGAAGCCAGTCATAAAATATCCTGTATTGTATACATTTAATATGAAATGTCAAAAACAGGTAAATGAGACCGAAAAGGCCCCCTGACGGTGGTCAGGGGCTGGGTGAGGAGAGGGTACACAGTGGTGGTTAATGAGCACGGGTTCTGCTTTGGGGTGATGAGAGGGTTTTGGAACGAGGTAGAAGTAGTAATTGTACCACATCATAAAGGTACTAAACACCACTGAATCATTCACCATAACACGGTGAGTTTTATGTTGCAAAGGGTGTCCCCCATGCCTCCTGGGACAGAGCCTGAAGTGAGGCAAATATGTCCCCAGCCATGTGTCCACAAGCATCTTCCCTGAGGGTTCTTGGGACAACCAGTCCCCAGAAGTAAACCACCACCACGTCTTGTCCTCAACCAACAGAGAGCAGTCTTCTCCAATTCCAGTGGGAAAGGCCAGCCCTTGCTAGATCTATCTCCAATACAGCTCCTGCCAAGGGGACTCTCAGGGTCATTTTTCCTATATGTGATTTCAACATAACATGCTGACTTTAGAATTGAATCCCTGCATAGAACACGTCTCTACCCTATGCTTGTTCAGCATATACAATGCAAATTATTTTATAAACTGCATTTTACCTAATCTCAAAAAAGAAAAAAAAAAGGATTCAAAGATGCCTGTAATAAAGATATTTATACCGGGGCGCCTGAGTGGCTCAGGCGGTTAAGCAGCTGCCTTCAGCTCAGGTCATGATCCCAGAGTTCTGGGATCAAGCCTCTGGTTGGGCTCCTTCCTCAGTGGAGAGCCTACTTTTCCATCTGCCTGCTGCTCCCCTGCTTATGCTCTCTCTCTCTCTTGCTCTATCTCAAATCAATAAATAATATTTATAAATAAAAATATGCAATAAGGCAGTGAAGAATAGTGATTTTTTTTTAATAAAAAGAACAATATGTAGAAAAATGTATGCCCAGGAAGTCACATAAAGAAGATTTTTACCCATGGACTGAATATCACATTTAAGTACTGAGCTTGCCAGCTGCCAATATGAGAAAGAAAACCTATCAATTATAACTTAGTTAATGTAAAGGATGGGCCTCCTAGGATCCTTCTACAAGTAACACAGCAACGTAAAATATTTAAGTGCCTTTTTTAAAAAAAGCATTCTGCTTTTAAAAGGGATGACTTATCAGTATTGTCACAATATGGTGCTACTTCCTAGAGAGATTCTGAGCTCCATACTCTCTCTCCAACCATACTTTCTCTCCAGCCATACTCTCTCTCCAGCCACTAAATCTCAGATTCTTTACCACAAAACCCTTGAGCTATACAAGCAAATGAAAATGGTCCTTCTACAATCTGTCCCAATGAGGCAGGGTTAGGCTGCAAATTCAGACAAGGAGCTCTCCACATTTCCCAGACATTGACTTGGTAAGGCAGACTTTCCTCTCCCCAAAGACAGACCACTTCCATTAATAGCGACAGACTTTGCTTTATGACTCGGGGTCCCCCAGGTGTTAGAAAATATGTCCTTAGTTATAGAGCCACACCTGTCTTCCATGTGGTACATCCGACGCCACAGAAAATGGACCAAATTCTTTTTGCACCATTTTTGGATATTTTAAAATTAACTTTTTTGATGAAAACAGAGCATCATACACAAAAGGGCACAAATCCTAGACATACAATTCTGCTGGTTTTTACAAAGTGCTCACATCAGCATAATAACAGCCCAGATCGAGAAATAGACCATTTATAGCTGCCCCGAATTTCTCTCCTGTCTCCTCCCAGTCAAGACGCTCCCAAAAGGTAACCACCACTGAGACGTCTAGCTTCACAAAGTCGTTATGCCCCTTCGTTAGCTTGATGGGGACGGAATGGAAACATCTTTCTGGGTTCTAGATATTTTCATCAGTATTTTGTCCACGACTCATCCATGGGTGTGAAACAGCAGCCTTGCTCGACTTCACCCCTTCATCTCGTGCATAAATATTCCAAAATCCGCTCATTCTTCTTCAGCTGTTGTTGGACACCAAGGCTGACTCCAGTCTGGAGCCTTTAAAAATAATGCTGCAAAGAACACTCCTGAACATACCTCTCGGTGCCCAGGATTTGTTTAGGGATGCAGCCGCTGGACCATGACCTATGCGTGCATCTAGGTTTTGTAGAAATTGCCAGAGAGTTTGGGGCAGCAAGAAGTGTTGGGAGTCCGGTATCCCCATGTCCTCAGCGACCTGTGGCACCCACGGTTCCCCACCTGCCATGCTGGCCATGCCAGTGGGACATAGTGGCGCCCTTCAGATGTACCAAGATAGCAAACCTCACCAATGTCATAGCTCCCTTCTTCTAGAAGTCAAGGGATGGTGGTTTCAGAAGTTCTGGCAGAGAAGACCCTACAGAGAAGACTTCAAACTCTTCAAAAAAAAAAAAAAAAGAGCTGCCCCCAAAAGCCTTGGGGTCACATGGGCACATGCAGCATTCCGGGGCTGATGGTCAGAGGTGGTTGGGACTGGGGCAAAGAGAAGGGTGTCTGCCCTCTGAGGAAAGGCCCCATTACTCAGCCCCAGCCCCAGTGAACGTGGGCAAGCATCACCACCTCTTCTACTTTTTAAGAGAAACGAGTTTGAGCTGAAACTTCCCCAATTTAGAAAGCTGGGAACTAAAGACAGCCTGTCTGAGACCCGTTTGGGTTATGGGCCACCCCTCACCGGCTCCGCTCCACAGCTGGGCCAAGTCACGCTCACCCCTCTGTCGAGCAGACCTCAGGCAGGCTCCCCTCCACGGGGGACTCTGAGCTTCCCAGTCCCCTCCGTCATGACGGCCAGTGCCCAGCTCTCAAAGGGGACTGTCCCACCTGCGGGCAGATGGTCTCTGGATCAAAGAGTAGATGCTACTCGTTTTGCTTCTCTGAACTTTGCGTCCCCGAGTTCCTTTAACTCAAGGGTTATTTTTAGAAGAGTAAAGCGACACCCTGCTTCTCCCTCTTGAGTGAACCACATCCCGCTCCAGCAAGGATCCACTGCCAGCAACACACCCCCTGTGGATATAGACAGACAGCTGTCACTCCGCACGCTCTGGGGCTCGGGAGCGTGGAAGCAGAGCGTGGAGTCCAGACGGCTCTCTGAGGGTCTCTGCTCGGCAAGTGTCTGAGCCTGGCCGTGTCTCCCACGGTCTCTGACTCAGGGAAAGGCTGCAAACGAGTTGGCCAAACCACCCGCAGAGTCACTTAGCTAAGCTTTTCCCAAACGGACTGTGTTTCTCTGATAATTTTAGGTGGTGCCTGGACCTGGCCTTTGAAATAACTGTCTCATATCCTGACAAACTTGCCCCCGGCCTCAGCCCTGGAAGTCCCCCTGCAGAGTGTCTCAGCAGGTCCTGAGACAAGTTCCCGGGTCAGCTCATCTGCAAACAGAAAGTGGGCCGCAGGCTCTGAGCCGTGGGCAGGCCCCGCACCCAGAACTTCAGGGACGGCCTTCTATTTTACATCCCTCCAGTTGGATTAAATATATAATAGGCAATACGGGTTCATGTCATAATAGTGATATAAAGATCCTTTTAAAAATGACATTTAGTGTATAAGTGAAATGGTTTGAATGTATTAATCAATAGCATATCTTGGGAGGCCAGCAGTGACAGTGACTCTGGGATGACAGGAATCATGACTAACGTCCCACCAGGCACTGAGCCAGCCACCGTCACACAGACAAATCCATTGATTCCTTGCAGCAAGCCCATAGATGGGTCATTATGTTTGTATCCATTTTGCAGATAGGGAAACTGAGGCATGGGACAGTTATGTGACAGAACCAGGGGTGTGTGGGAGAATGGGACAGATAAAGACAGACTGGCTGTGGCGGGGAGGGGACATTGTCACCTACTTTCATATTATTTTGGGTCAAAACAGTATCATCCTGTGGTTACCGCTTTCTGAAATGCAGAGCAGTCCAGAACAAGCTGACACTTTTCCTGCCTATATGTGACAATGATTGGCTCAATAGATCCCAAAATAGAAGCTCCAGAAGGAGGACCAAGCTCTTGCTTGGTTTTATGAATCCCCTGGGAACAGTTTCCAGAAGGGCTTGGAAGTCTTAGTTAACCATTAAAAAAAAAAAAAAAAAAAGGTCTCCATCACACCACAATGACATGACAGTGTCTGGACTTTATTTGGGGCACTTAGGCTGACTGGCTTGCACAGTGGTGGCCCCCAGGTCAGCCCCAGGACAGGGCCCTAACTCACAAGATGCATCAGGTCTGTGCCGAAGAGCCGGGCAGGTGCCATATCGGCTGTTGCGTTTTCAATTTAAGTTACTTTAAATCAAATAAAATTGCAGGACACAGAGCTTAATTCCCCTCCTCTTGCAGTGGGCTGGACTCTGAGCTGCTTTCAAAGACCAGAACGGGGGAGGAGGATATCTGTCGTGGAGAAACCCGGCAGACACTGGGTCGACCACATGAGCAAGGCCAACCTCCCCAAGGAGACATGGCACTCTTCTCTGTGATTCCCCCCACCCCGAACCCATAACCCCAGTCTAATCATGAGAAGAGTCAGACAACCCCAAACTGGGGGAGACATCATCAGAGCTTTGGCCAACACTGTTTGGAAGTGTCCAGGTTACAATAAACAAGGGGACACTGAAAAAGTCTGGCAAATTCGGATGGACTGAGTTGGCAGGGTGACTGAGTACAGGGTCGTGTCCTGACGGGATCCTGAGATGGACACCAGTGCCATCAGGCATCCTGGTCCTGGCTGTAGCTACATGCAGTGTGAACAGGGCTATGGGTCTGCAAATGTTGGGATCAGGCCATGATTTGCCCCAGAAGTTTTCCTTCCTGCCTCTATCACTGACATTCTGAGCAGAACTTACATTGCCCGAGTCCCATTCTGCCCCTGGCAGTGCCCAACACAGGGCATGGGGCTGGGAAGAAGGCACTTGGATCAGGCCCAAAGTACCAGGTCAGCAAAGCTCTAGAAAATGCAGGTTGAGACTCAGTTTGGAGGCCCTCGGCTCTCCCTCCCACTGCCTAGCTGTGTGCTGTCAGCAGCTTACTTAATCTCACCAGGAGAAATGAGCACCGTGACCCATACCCTTGCGGGGTTGTTGGGAAGATTGAAATAACCAGTCCACACAAAAGATCCTGGCACATATTAGGGAGAAAATAAATGTAAGTTTCTAATCTCCCCGTGCAGAATTCTCCACCCAGGCTGGACACAGGCTGCATCTCAAACTGCAAAAGAAAATCTTTCCCTCTCTTCAATTCATCAGCCACGGGAACTGGAGCAAGCATGCCGATCTTTTCTGATGGGAGAAAAGGAGATTGCCTTTCTGTCTAGCACACAGAAGTCATTAGGGGCTGCACCAGGACTTAGAACTAAGCCCAGGTCATTTTTTAAAAATTGCTCCTCTTGCTCAGGTTGGACTCAAGGCAAAAGCTTTGCTAGTTAAAAGCGAGCTCGTTAATGCTCTGTCTCTCTCCGGATGGAACTGTCAACAAATTTGCTGCTTTCACTCATGCAGGAGGTCTCCAGCCCAAAAGCTGACAAAAGCAAAATCAATGCCTGTAGCATCCCTCAAAGTGAAACAAGTTTAGACTTTTCTATCTCTCACGGTCTTGTATGAGGGAGATAACTCAGAATGGGGGCCTGGGAGAGGACTGGAACCACAATGTTTTATGTGGCCCCAAAATATCTAAGTGGTTATCAACATTTAAATATAGGAAAGTCTATGGGGCGCCTGGGTGGCTCCGCGGGTTAAAGCCTCTGCCTTCAGCTCAGGTCATGATCCCAGGGTCCTGGGATCCAGCCCCACATCCAGCTCTCTGCTCAGCAGGGAGCCTGCTTCCTCCTCTCTCTCTGCCTGCCTTTCTGCCTACTTGTGATTTAAAAAAAAAAAAATTTTTTTACATAGGCTCCACACCCAGCATGGCACCAATACTGGGCTTGAACTCACAGCCCTGAGACCAAGACCTGGGCTGAGACCAACAGTCGGACACTTAACCAAGTGAGCCCCCAGGCGCCCCTAAGAATAGGAAATTTTATATAAAAACAACAATTGATACTTTCTGGTGAAAAAAAGTTGGACAATGTGGCAGCGTGGATCTGCATTTCCATTTGGTCACAATAAACAATAAACACACACGGCTTCGTCTTTGACCCCCAACTGTCCGTCCCCATTTCTGGGTAAGGAAACTCACACAGCTGACCCTTTTCAGAGCCCCGACTTTCACCCACGCATTCAGTGCTCTCCCTCCTACACACTGCCCCCAGCCCCCAGCCCTGGGCAGAAGGCTGGCCCCGGCCCTTCATCGGTAGGCTGCTGCACGCCACACCACACCCCTCCGCGCTGTCCTGCATGTCCAAGCGTCCAGCCTATAGCTCCCCGATGTCTGAGCTATAATAAGCAAGCATGTTTTCTGAAGTAGCAAAATAGATGTTGCAGGATTCGCACTGATACAGTGAGTCACGAGCTTTGCAGATCCGCTGCAGGGCTGGGCCCTGAGCACCCAGCAAGGCGTGTGTCCCACTGGCTCCCTGTGCCATCCTGGCTAGGCTCTCTGACGCCGCTTCTCCCTCCCATTCTTCTTGGATCTGTTGACGGGGGAAGGGGGGTGGCCACTGCTGTGTGGATGTAGCACCATGGGAAGTGGGAGGAAATCGGGGCAGGGTGCTGGGCGGGCTGAGACCTGAGGGTGATAATCCCAGGACGTGCCTGAGGCTCTGCAGCCCCTATGGGGAAGGACATCAATGATCTTCTTTGGCTTTTGACAGCAGGTGCCGGCACACCACGGCCCACATGCCAAATGCAGCCTGCCTCCTGTTTTTGTAAATAACGTTTTACTGGAACACAGCCATGTGAATTCATGTATAAAGAGCCTGATCATTACAGAGCTTTTGGGAGAACATATGTATTCTACTATATTTCTACTATATTCTGGATATATATTATTTGCATATTTTTTGTTTCTTTATTTTTTCCTACATAGCATGGTATATGTGGAGCAGCAGAGCCAGAAACGGTGATTTCTAGAAAATGAGGTCATCTAAGCAGAGACTGAACGAGGAGAAGTAACAAGCCATGTGCAGATCTCATGGAAGGCACGCCAGGTGGAGGGACAGCACAGCAAAGGCTGAAAACGGAGCAAACCAGGACAGAAAAAGTGAAGAGCACACGCTAGGCAAGGGGGCCAGGTGTGCGCTCTGGCGGAGCTGGGGTGTTATTCAAAGGTCAAAGATTCCAAAGGTGGAAAGCAGTGAAGGGTTAAGAGAAGGGAAAGGTGGGACCTAACAAAGGACCCTGAGATGAAGAGGAGAAGGGGGAAATGGATGTGGAAGAGCAGGGACGGTGTGGGCAGCCTCACCGGTTGACAGGATTAGGGGATGGAGAGAGGGGAGGGGACTAGGACCTAGGGAAGAGGCTTCCAGCATATGCACATGCCCTCCAGAGCAGGTCTCCAGCCTGAGGACCCCGCTAAATTCCTAGCTAACTCCCTCAATTCTTGGGTGCTCTTTGGGCCCGACGTGAATTTTTTATCACGTGAATTTTTAATCGCAGAGTATCTGCTTAATCCCTTGTTTTTGTAAACACAGAGAATCCTGTTGCAGAAAAAGAAACTGGCAAATTGAATTTGAGGAAAGAGGGTGGTGGATGAGGAGGGGTCCCTGAACTACACAGTTTCAAAGAATTACAAAAGGAATGATCCCGTTCTTATCAAAAAGGATTTCCTCTGCAGGACAAGAATATCCTAATACCCACATGCAGAGGTGAGCACCACGAAGCCGCAGCCTGCGTGAGGCGCATGCGTCCTCCAGCTTCCCTGGGGCTCCAGAACGTGACCGGACTTGAATGCTCTTTCATGTCAGAGATGATGAATTTCATCTGATGAGACCCCAGGCCTCCAAGGGGACTTTTTAAATTGCAAAAGGGGAAAACAGCCTTTCTATTTTAAGTAGGAGCAAAACTGGTTTAAAAGGATGCTTCGCTCTCTATCTCTCTCTCTCTCTCTCACACACACACACACACACACACACACAGAGAGAGAGAGAAAATCATGGTCTGCACTGTCGTTGTTGTCCATTAATTCACCGAAACAACATCCCCGTGAAGCCAGCAATCTAGTCTTCAGACCTTGGTCGGTGACCAGTCTGTGGGGAGGGCTCAGGAGACAGGTGCACAGTTTTTTCAGACACAGAATGGAGCTGATGTGTTCACCTTTCCATCCCTCAGGGCTTGGATGACGACATGAGAATATAACGTGGCTTGTCTGCCTCCAGTCTCTGCACCCCATGCTTATCCTTCAAGGCTCTGCCAGGCGTCAGGCCGCAAGGCTCAGACTGGAAGACTAAGAACTACATTTCCCAGACTCCCCTGGCTGTGGGGGTGGTGGGCTCTGGCAGGAAGTGGCAGGTGGAGCCTCCACTCTCCAGGTTCCTTCTTGCCCTCCAGCTCAGGCAGCCCAGAGCCTCACCGGAGCAACACTCCCCAGAAAGCCTGTGCACAGGCTCCACACTCACAGCCTGGAGGTCACCATAGAACAACCCCATTTTCTTAGGGGGGCCAGATGCTGAGACAGCCCACTCTCCATGCTCCTCGGTTCCAGTGATGCCCAGCTTTCCTTTGCCCTCTGGTCCCAGGGTGGTGGCTGCTTCCTGCGATCGCTAATGTATGGGGTCCCTCCACTCTCCTTTTTGGTTCTTCTAGTTTTGCAACACTGTATCATCAATATCCTGGTTAAGTCTCCTGTGCTAGACCCCTAGAGGCACTGGGTGGTCTGGCAGCACCAGCAGAGAACGCAGCCCAGTCCGCAGCCCAGCCCAGGAGGTGCCGCATCTCCGAACATAAGGCACAACAGCTGGAACAGCTGGGCAGCCTCAAACAGAAGCATATCCAATCAGTTGCAGAGGTTGCAAGTACAAGTCAAAGTGTGTCAGGGTCCTGCTCCCTCCAAAGGTTCTACGCAAGAATCCCTCCTTGTCTCTTCCTAGTGGCTCTCAGCAACCCTTGGCTTGCAGCTGATTCGCTCAGACCTCTGGCTGTGCCCTCACCTGACATCGTCCCCTGCGTGTCCCTGCATCTCTTCTCACAAGGACACCAGGGATTCAAGTGTCAGGTGGATTCGCACTCCAACATGACCATCATAACTAATTGGATCTGCAAAGACCCTATTTCCAAATAAGTTCCCATTCACCAGTTCTGGTGGACATGAATTTTTGGAGGACACCATTCAGCCCAGCACCCCTGGCCAAGAACACCATTCAACACCAGGCAGCCCAGCCAGGGAAGGTCCTTCCACCCAGCAAGTGCACCAACAGCATGGCCCAAGGGCTATCAGATAAACCACGCAGCCCACAGAAGCATGGCAAAGTTTCTGATGCAACAAACTGTCCTTGGAACCAGCCCCTAGAAGCAGGCCAGGACCTGCCTGCTAACCCCACAGAGTGCCTGCCGGCCAAGTCCATTTCCTGTGTTTGAAATCCTTCTTGGTCTTGGGTCCTCAATGACACAATGTATATGAAGCCATTCTGAAAATTAGAAAATTTGACATACACACTAAAGAGTGATTTAGAGAAAGTTCCATGTGCTTGTAAATGAAGAAATTACTTCTTTTTTCTTTGGAGACCTGTAGATAGTAAGCCAGAGCAAGGGCACTAAAGTATATATAACAATTTTCTTTTTGAAAATGATAAATTTCAGCAATGCCTGCATGGTTCAGTGGGTTAAGCCTCTGCCTTCGGCTCAGGTCATGATCTCAGGGTCCTGGGATCGAGCCCCACATCGGGCTCTCTGCTCAGTAGGGAGCCTGCTTCCCCCTCTCTCTCTGCCTGCCTCTCTACATACTTGTGATCTCTGTCAAATAAATAAATAAATAAATCCTAAAAAATGATAAATTTCATTAAAAACAATAATGAAGTCTAGAAAAATAATAGAAAAGAAACATCAGCTGTACTTCTCCCACTTGGTGACATCATTCTTAACATTAAGCTGTACTTATCGCCGCGTCTTTTTTCTCTCCAGGTGCCTACATAGTAATGCTCATTTTTTGTACAAAATTAAGATCATATTGTAAGTCACTGTTCTAAAACTTAAAATACCAGAAGCATTTCCTTTGGTCATAAACTATTGTCCTAAAATAAATCCGTCTGATCTGCAGTCTGTGCCAGGCTCACTCTGCCGTCAAGTCCTTGGTTTACCTGGTGACAGCAGAGACAGAGTGACCGTCTGGCCCCCAAAAGGCCCCGAACCTCAGAGCCGTGACTTGGGGCAGTGACCACACGGCCACCCAGAGCATGTTTTCAGGCTTCTGGAGGTGCATTTGCCTCCGGAGCAACTGGGAGAAGCAGGTTTGGCAGGAAGGGATTCTTGGCACTGAGCTGTATGTACTTTGCTTTGTTTCTGACTCTTTCATTTGTAATTAAAAGAAAACAACCAAAACAACCCATAAGACTACAAAGTCCTTAACAGCAAAACTTTCTCTTACAGACTCTCTAGGATCCAGCACAATGTCAAGCTTGGTCCAGCACGCCTTTTTGAGTCCCACACAAATCTCTGCTGTCCAGCATGGCAGTTGCTAGGGCCCTGTCCCTACTGAGCCCTAGCACTGTCCCTACTGAGCCCAAGAACTGTGGCTACTGAGCACTAGCACTGTCCCTACTGAGCATTAGTCCCTACTACTGAGCACTAGCACTGTCCCTACCACTGAGCACGAGCACTGTGGCTAGTCTTGACTGAGATGTGCTGTAAGTGTAAAGGACACACCAGATTTTCAAGATTTACTGCAAAAAAAAAAAAAAAGTGAAATAAAGTATTAACTATTTTATGTTGATTTCATTAATGAAGTGATAATATGCAAGTTAGGTTCAGTTAAATAAAAATGTATTATTCAAATTAATTTCACCTGTTTGTCCTTACATTCTGTCACGCAGCTACAAGTACGTTTAAAATTTTATCTGTGGCTGTTTTGCTCTCAGACAGCGCTCCTCCAGACCCAGGCTGGGAAGGTGTGGGAGCCGAGCCAGCCTGATTCAAAACAGTCGTACAATTTCACATCAATGGGAGGAAAGGAAAGTGCCACTTTGCAGCCCCTGTGAGCAAGCCTGCTTCTACGAGACATGCCCCCCCATCTCGTACTAGCAGTCGATGTCACCCTATCACCAGCGTAGACAGGTGAGGATGTGATGCCTTAATTTTTCCCCCACAGGTGTTAAAAATACACCGTGCCATCATCCTTCTTCCCTAGTTTATGATATTGTGAAAAAAACAAAAAGCTGCAGGATTTAGGGTTCATCAAAAAGGACTTAGTTTCATTCTTTAGCACAGCATCACGGTAGGAAAAAAAAATGAACAAAGCTTATGTAGAGAAATAAATAAGAAGCATGTAAGCAACGGGCTTTGGCAGGACACAGTCTCCTCCTGGAAACATCTTGCTGAGCACTCAGACAATCACTCCTTGTTTCCTCCTGTCAACTGTCTTTCTTCAGCCAAAGATTAAGAAAACATGAACATTTTTTTTATTATTTCCTCAGGCAACCTCCTTTTTGGGCAAAACTAATTTGCCAAGACTGGCAACCCATCAGCTGAACGTGGCCTGTGGATATCTTAGTCCACATCGTGCTTTTTGTAATTGGTTGTTTGTTTTTTTAATTGGAGTTATTTGCCAAAATTTCAAAATCAAAATAATTCACATTAAAAAAAAATCTGAGTTACTGACTTCTGCTAAAAATCTGGAAGTGCTGACTACAGCGGTCCGATCCCCCCACAATCATACCTGCTGGACCAAGACTGCAGCATGGGACCCCCGCCCCACCCCTGGGGTCCACTGCACGTGCCCACTGTCCCCCCAACACTGAGGACACCACTGCTACCACATTGTGTTGCCATGTTTCTCGGATTATGAACATATTTCCCTATAACCATCCTCAGGGCTCATGAACAGGAAGAGTAGACCAAGAAAAAACATTTTTAAGCCTCTGTATATTCATATATAAAGGATTCTCTAAGCCTTGAGCTTCCTTAATGTCACCCAGTATAGTTGGTTTTCTGGCCAAATTATGGGGAAAATGTCTCTTGACCCCAATCGCATGGAAACACGCACGCCTGAGCTACTGGCACAAACTCCAGTTGTAACGCGGAGGCCAAAGGCAGGCTGTTTCCTCACCATCCCAGTTCATAACTCTGTTAGCGGACTTAGTATCATGTTAATTGAAGGTCTACATTTCACGCTAACGCTGGCTTCAGAAATTACTTTCCAGCAGTTTCCATCTGGAGGCCTTGGGACATAATAAAACCCAACAGAAGCAATCTTGAGCTGGCAACAAGTTGTGGGAGATTACATCGCTCCCCACTGCAACAGGGAAATGAAATGCCTGATTTACTCTCTCATGTCCACCCGAAACGGGGAGGATTCCAGACGCGTCTGCATCATGCACTGTTCCCAAATGACTCTCGGTAACTCTATCCAGATGCCAGCCAGGGGGATCTCTGAGAAAAGCCTGATGGCAGAAAACAGCCCAAATGGCTTCCCGGTCCCCACCGCTTGTTGTTTTCTTCTTCTCAATGAAGAGAGACGAGGGAAACTCATTATTTTAAAGAAATAACCATTTAGGTTGCTAACCAGGCGATGTCTACAGAGAAAGACCGAATCCCTCCCTTATATCTCCTTTGTCCTACTGAATGACTTTATTCTGCTGTTGACGCTGCACGGGTCTTCCTGTAATGAGGCTGAAGACAACCATGTCTCAGGTTGTAGCCACTGCTGACAGAATGACTTGCCCTGGCCACCCTCCAGTGATTGGCCACCATCGAGAACCTTCAGCCTGAAAACCACTCTCATCGGAAGCAGGGACACACGTCATAGAAGACGAGAAACCTGACTTGTTCCACTGCATCGTGACATTAAGAATTTGGACACGGGTCCTAGATATAGCTCTGGAACGTAAGGTAAACTGAGGCAGGGTGCTGCATTACCTTACTGATCGCGGTAATTTCTGGTCTCCCACCTGTGCCAGCACTTCATGGCATGAAGTGGCCTGGTGGCTGGTTTAGAAGTTATGTATTTATTTCAATGTCTCTTATTGCAATTCTGCAGCACAAGCTAAGAGTTTGATCTCAGGTCGATGAGGCTACAGAATGTTTTCAAACAAGCTGTCTCTCACTTCCATGAAACTGCCCTTAGGATTCCAGCTCTGACCTTTCTTGGGGTGGATGCTGCTGTCTCCCATCTTACCGCTTGGACTTTGTTCTAATCGGGTAAGACTGCTCTTGCGATACTGGCTCTCTCGTGGCAGCTTGGGGTGGGCTATTTCCCAAAGGATGTTAGCAAAGTTGAGTGGGTGCTAATGAGTCTCCAAAAGTACCTCTAAGAAAACTTGCACATCTGTGCCAATAACTTCATTTCCCCCTCATTAAACAGTCTAGGAAGCTTGTAAGGACTGCTAGTAGAGTACATTGTATTTGGTATCTTCTCCACTTAGGGGAGGATGGGCCAGTTCAAACATGTAACCCTAGACCGGTGGAGATTTTGCCATTGTCTGTAAAGCCAAACCTTCAGCACCTTCAGATCCAAATAAATATTCCCTCTAATACACAGATTAAGCAGGCACCTGTGCCCATGGTGGAGGGGGCACTTTTGTGAGTTTCTAAATTAGTGTGAGAACTTGACCTTATTCCTGATCTATGGCTACAATGTTGAGGTATCACAGCACACAATGACAGCAAAGCCATTCAAGTACTTCTTAAGCCAAGTGTGCCTGTAATTTATGTTTGGATGAAAGTAAGAGAAAGAAGAAAAGATGCATGTTTATCCCAAATCTGTGTCAATGTCCTTGTATGATCTGCTTCTCTGATTCTAACTCCTAGGGACCTCCAACTCACTCCTCTGGGAAGTTTAATGTGAAAGGCATGCAGAGAGCCATGTAAAGGTGGTCAGAGGCTTTCCTTCTCAAAACAAAAACAAAAACAAAAACTCGGGAACATTTGTATTTGGATAATGGTAGGAATGATACCACAGAAAAGATGAAAACAGGCTGAACATTTTAAACTCAGATTAAAATAATTCTGGATAGCATCTGTGCTCTAGTTAACTGTATTGTACCAATACCAACTTCCTGGTTTTGGTTACGAATGGTGCAGTCTTTGGATAAACTCAGTAAAGGGGACACAGGAACTCTCTACTATTTTTGTAATACTGATATAAGTCCAAGCTTATTCCAAAATAAGTCTTTAAAAATTAAACCATAAAACGTTTGTCAAAACATGGGCTATTCTCTGCCATGTCCATGATTTCACAAATAAGCATGGTCCTCTTACTGCTCCTAAGATAAGGTATTAAGTCCTGTGGGAGATTCTAAATGATGTGAGAGGTAGCCTGTGTCCTCAAGGAGCTTATGGTCTGCTTGGAAGAACAGAGTCCACAGATATGGGTAACATTTAAAATGATGTATATGGGATGTAAGGGACACCAGAGGTTGAGCGTGAGTGATTACTGAAGTGAAAAGTGGATGCAGCATGTTCAGTGGAAACAAAGCAGGTGTGCACACACTGAAAAGGATGGCTTGCAAAGTGACCTTCCAGAGGCGGTGTTCGAATTCATTTCTGATCCTCACCTGGCCTGATGCACAAAAATCACTGAGTCTGCTTTTATTGAGTGAGTGACTGGATACAAATGAATGAAGATACAACTTGATCTAAAGTCTTCAAGGTTTACATGGAATTGAGTGGAGCAGGAATTACAAAAAGGGATGGCCTGAGTGGTGGCTCCAGGTGTGAAAGCTCAAGCCTCACTCAGAAAACAGAGTCTCAGCCAGTGTGCAGAGGTGAGTGGGAGTAAGCTGGGATCAGAGAGGGGCTTGAATACCAGGAAGAAAATTTATATAATTGTGACTTCTCCCCAGGGCCCCACAAGATGTTTCCCATGGTTTGATTCATATGAAACATTTCTCACTTCTCTCCTGTGTTCATGTGTACATGTCTATAGGCACTCAGATGTTGCAAGGGTAAGAAATGTGAATTTAAAAAATAAACAATTTTTTGTTTAGCTTCTTATTTTAAAAGATAATAGAATGCAAGTAGTGATAATTCTCTTACCAATTTTTATATTTCTTAATTGGTTTTCTTATTTTATTGCTTTGGCAATAAAATTTGCTAGTGCAGTAGTGAGTTGTAAGGGTGATAGGCTAGTGATGAGTCATCACTGTCCGATTCACAGAAGTATGTATTCTTGATAGAAGGAAATTCATAGATAGAGTAAGGGGAGATGGGAACCAGAGAAAACAGAGCAGGGACTCAATATGTAAGCATTCCAGTGGGTCTCCCCAGGGTTGCAAAGATGCAGAGCATGCTTCAAGTGAGATTTCCAGGTAAAGTCAATTCTTTTCCACAAAGGGATACTCCAGTTAACCTACATCATTTTATTCAAACATTAACCACACACCCCCAACATACTGAACAGTCTGGCAGTTTCCCTTAATGTTAGAATTCAGCATGAATGACAAGCTTAAAAGAAAAGTTCCCAACTGACAGAAGTGCATCCAGTAATTTCAGATCCCACATTAACTACATGAATCATTAAGCTGCTGTTAAAATAAGTTCCAAGGCCTGGGTTAAACTGGGTAATGAGTTGTTTGTGCTATTAATTGTTTGAACACCTATGAGATGTATTCATTGGCATGATGCTAAGGCATGGCAGTAAAGTAAAAATCAATAAGAGAGCTTCTGATCAGTGAAAGGATAACAACAGGCTCGTGTGCTTAGCGGAGAACTGATGACGGTCCCACTCTCTGGAATAATTTTTGTTAGTTGGGGATGGGGGAGGTGGGCAGTCTACGCAGGCTCGGTTTAAAAAAAAAAAAAGAAAAGAATTTTTTCTTTGATGCAGCAATGACATAAAGAGCTAACTACATTTGACACAAATTATCTCTTCTTTCCAAAAGTAACTTGATAAGTAAATAAATTCATGAGTTAAAATTAGCATATTAATATATTTTCCAAGACAACTACACAACTGCAGTTGAGTTAGGACAAGATTTGTGTCTAAAATGTAATGGGAAATAATAATGTCAGTGAAGATAATGACTAGAGCAATAATGAGAGTGCTCTTTTCCAAAACAGTACTCTGCTAAAATATGACATTTTGAAGGCTGCTGGGGAGCTGATGAAGAAATGGGCATCATTAATCTTGACTCTGGGAATTAACAGAGAAAAGTCCTATTTTCATAACAGATCAACTTGTTGACTCTCCCAGTTTATTAGAAAAGTCAGTAGGCAAGTCAGCGATTACAAAGTATCCTGTTAGTTTTGTCTGAGGGTGAGATTGTGCACCCCAAGCAACACCGAGCCTTGCACGCTGTCCGAGGTGCTGACCAGATGATCAGCAAGGCCGCGGCATTCCGCGACAAGTTATCTCAGAGTACATGGTACAGATCATCTCGGATTCATACAAAACACAGAGATAAACGTGGGACAACATATATTTAGCTATCTCCACAGCAAAGAGGCTTTTGATAAAATCCAACTAACATTAATATTTTAATAATTAACACTTACTGAATGCCTCTTTGTACCAGCTGCCATGTCGAACCCTTCACCTACATTATTCCTTTAACATTTACAACAATCTTATAATACGCGTAATATCATTATCCCAATTTTCACATGCAGAACTTGAGCACTAGGGGTTAAGTAACTTAGCCCAGGTCATGGAGCTGCCAAGTGGTGGTTCTGGGACCTCAGCTAAAATCTCTCTCTCCCCCAAACACCAGGATGGAGAAACTGGGAGAAAATTATACTTAAATTAACTCAGTTGGTGGTTGATCTAAGAATATTGACAATATATGGTATTTACGGGCTCCAGATTTATGAGGTCACAGTACAAGTTTCAAGAAGAAAGGGGGCATCAATAATCATTCATACACCCAGCTCTTATTGTGGGCCGGCTGTATTCCAAATATAAACAGGGGACAGTTGGTTAATCCATCGTTTCTCAAAACAGAGAAATATGTGTAATAATACAGAACAGGGAGTCTGGCAGCAGATACAGCAATCCTAATTTCACACCCCCGTGTACCGCTTACTAGCTGGACAATCCTGGATCGGTCATATTCCCTGTGAGTCTGATTTCCCTCAGTTCTTATCCACTCATAGGCCTTTTCTGGAGCCCCAGTGGCCTAATTCAGATCAAACACTTGTTAACACGGCCTCACACATACCAAGTCCTCGGGAAAATGCTACAAGTTATTACCATTCTATCCCATCATTCAGGTATCGTCTGTGACTCTCCTGAGGTCCAGAAGAAAAGAAAAAAGGAGAAAGGATATAAACTAGATGTGAAATCTTGCATTTGTCAATGACATTTGTGGAAAATGGATGTGCTATACAGTTCTCCTAACATGACCATATGGACCTCACTCTCGTGGTTTAATACCAGTTACTTAAGCTCAAGAATAAGGCATTTGATAGACACTGGTTTATTCAAGGATTATATGAAGTAGGTGCCATCACTGCCTCCACTTTATGGAGAGAAAAATGAGACAAGACAGGGTAAGCAGCTTGCCAGAGCCTCCCTGAGCCAGGACTTGAGCACGGGCAGCCTGGCTGCACACAGTGGGCACGTCACCGCTGCCCTGTGTCTGCTGCCCTCTGCTCAGTCTGTCTCCGTGGAGATAAACCAGGAAGCAGCTTCTGTAGAACACAGATTCAGCATAAAGGGTCAGCAGGAAAAGATAATACATTTCCAAAAGCTCATGCCGGCTTCTGGTTCTAGAGCTGTGGGCTGAGCTAAGGGACAGCGTGAGTTTCACACTACACACCCCTTGCCGTCTTGGACAAGAATGACCTTCAATATGTCTCCTCGAGCCTCTGAAGTTGACTCTGCTTAGTGACCCGGGATCATAAATGCAGCTCTGAGCACAACTGAATTTCATTTGAGGCAGGGGTGCTTTTATCACTGAAAAATACATGAAGTGGCAATTAATGAAAGTGTAAATATATCTATTTCCCGGGGGGGGGGTTGTTTAAACATCTTAAGATTTAACAAGAGAATGATCTAAGGGGGCAGAGTGAGCTACTCAACCAGGAGGCTCACCCCAGATTCACGAGAGGTGTTACGATGTTTTTTATGACTTTGACCTTGGAAGGATTTATCTAGAAAACAGCGAGGACACGAAGCTGCTTGTGCAAAAGCCAGTCACACACACCCGAGGGGGGAGTTTGCTTGGGATCTTGAAAATAATGCCCCGTGTCTGGCAGAAACTTAAGGATCATCTGGTTCCGTTTCGAGCAGTAGTCACAAAAGGAAACAGTGCAGTGCCGCTCGCAGAACGCATCGCCGGGAGCCAGGCTCACCACGGCACACAAAGAGGGAGCAGCACCAACAGGAACAGGCGGGCATTGCCATGGCAACCGCAGGGCACCGCAGGTGAGTGTGTCTGCCCCCTCGCACTTCGGAAAAGAGGGGAAAAAAGGAACAGAATCAACAGCATTGTGTTTGATTCTGACAAGGTTTCAAGGCCTGCTGTGCTCTGGTTCCTGGCTTCCAGAGATTCTGTTTCTCCAATGCAGGGGTTTTTTGGGGTGTGTGTGTTTTCGTCACGCCAGAGCAGGACTGGCCTGGGGGCATAGATTCGTGCTCTGCCCCTGGATGGTCATGAACCGGCTGAGGGTTAGGAAGCAGCAGAACAAAGACCTCTTCTTTACTTTGCTCGCATAGGATGAATTCATTGCCGATGACTCAGGGCAGCTTCTAGAAGCCAGCAGAGACCTGAATCCATCCCAGCTTTCTGCGTCCTTTTCCCTTCCCCTTTGTCTCAGACAAATGACTGAAGCCTCGGGGGTAGCACCAATCAGGGTGCTGTCTGGAAGCAGATGGCTCCCCCAGATCGGAGTCAGAACGGTGAAGGGGGGAAGTGTGTGGAAGAGTGTGGCCTGGGTGCAGCTCGGCACAGTGGGGAGCCTGCCTGGTGAGGTAAGGGGACCAGGGGAGCCATGGGGACAAGGGCAGGGGACTTGCCAGGACACACACCCCCAGGGAGGAAGCTGAGCAGAAGAACCCAGCTTCTCCCAGCAGCAGAGCCCAGTGGGAAGGTGCCCCGTGGGGTGGTGGGCGTGTGGGGTCAGGCCCTGGGAACACAGGCAGGAGGGAGAAGGGTGCAGAGCGGACGGGAAGGGCGGAAGCCAGGGCTCCGGGGTCCGCATGCAGAGTGCGAGCCAGCTCTCACTCAACGGACAGGCTTAGAAGTCATTTCTGCTCTTTGAAGCTCAGTGCCCTGATCCAGATGAAATGGTGAGAGCCACAGTAGTGGGTTGAGTCGTGTCCTCAGAATCCATATGCTGAAGTCCTGATTCCCGGAAACCCAGCAAGTGATGCTCTTTTCCAATGGGGCCCGTGCGGGTATGACGCGTCAAGACGAGGTCACGCCGGAGGAGAGTAGAATTTGGGGGAGAGTGAACGTCTGTTGTTTAAGCACCGCCCCCCACCTTGGACTTTGTTTCGGCAGTCCCGGTGCACTAACGTGTGTCCCATCCCCCTGTCGGTACAGGCCTGTCTCTGTGGATCGGGGTACAAGGCGCCGGACGAAAGCGCCAGGGAACACAGGCTGCATTCGTGTGCCCGGTGGGCGAAGCCACATCGACCACAACGTCTGGATCAGAGAGCACGGCGTGGAATGTACTCAGATCTCCTCAAGACACTAACAGGCCTAATTCCGTGACATTAAACCCTCCCCCTCCCCCAAATGACACAGAGAATATTTTCAGCAGCCCCTCCCTCTCTAACAGTCCCCTTATATCCCGTCCTCTCTGCCCTCTGTCTCCCCAGAGAAATGGGTAACAGCTGGCAGGCACGAACCCGTAAGCAGGAACCATTCTCAGCTTTCCTTCAAACCTGTCCTAATCTACAAGACATGACACGAGGGCACTGTCGTTATCCAAATCTCATCACCAGAGAAACCCAGCCACAGAGGGAACCCTTACCCAACACCACACACTAGCAGTCGCTGTGTGAGACGTAAGCCCCACAGCCTGAGCTTCTTAGGGACCACCCAGCAGCTGCCTCCCCTGCAAAGACTCCAGGTGTCTGGAAGCACCCACAGCCAGGTGAGCGAGCCCCACGGGACATCTTGATGACCAACCCACAGCAGACCCTGAGCCAGAGGACCCAGCCACATAACGCCTGGAGGCCTGAGCCTCAGAAGCGAGACAATAAATGCGTTTTACACCATCAATTTAGGCAACAGGTGACTCAGAGAGCTACCGCGAGAGATTGATAAAAAATACACTTTGGTCATGTTTTGACCCTGGAACTATGGGTCAACACCCACCTTCATGAGGGAACAAAAAGTCACAGACGCCGGCATCAAACCACATCCCCCATTCCTGCCTCTGCCCACTTGGTGGCTGGCTTCCCGCAAGCTTGGCACCTGTGACTCAGTCTCCTTGTTGAAAAGTGAGGGTGACGACAGCCTCTGTCTCACTGGGCTGCCGTGGCAAATATGTAAGCACACGGGCGTCCCTGCGTGCTGGGGATGGGGCTCAGAACAGGGCCTGGCCTGGAGTCAGGGCCTGCCAGCAGGAGGTCAGGAGGCTGCCCCACGCTCACTCACCAGCCCAGTGATCAGCCGTCAGCACCACCCCGGGATGAGTAGTGGAGTCGGCTCACCAGCCAACCCACCGGCAATGAACCAGCCCCACCTCGCAAGGACCATCCCAGTGTCCCAGGCCCCCCCTGGGGCGCTCAGCGACTCCACCCATCCAGACACTCTCTCACTGTCTCCGAGAACAGCTCCCTAAGGACACAGGAGCCATGAGCGCCACAGATAAATCTGAAAACAAACGTCTCTGCAGTTATGATCAGCTTGGACATATGGGATCATATTTTGTGATCACCAGCAAACACACCTCTCCTGGCAAACACAGCTGCTGGGTAGGGGCTGCGCTTTCCCACTTCCTGAGATTAGAGGCCTGTGCTCTCCTCCCTGAGTCAGCGGCAGTGACAGCAGCCACTGGCCCCTTCTACCAAGCTGGGCCTGGCTTGTGCGCACGTGTGCGGTGACCCGGCTCAGAGCCAGCCCAGGACGAGCACAGGTGCCCCGCCAGCAGGGAGAGCCCGAGGCGGGCAGCAGAGAGGGCCTCGGAGGTCTAGAGTGGTTCCCCGTGTATGGGGTTCCCTGTCAAAGGCAGGCGGCCTCTTTAGGAAGAGCTTTCAGAACTCAATGGGCCCCCAAGTGGCTTTGTGAAAAGAAAGATTCTCCAGGTCCTGCAAGGAGACTGTGATTCCGCATCTCCAACAGAGGCTTCCGGGGGAATATCCATCCTCGCCGAAATGATATGCAATTCCACACGGTGTTTTTCAAATAATGCATTTGCCTGGTCACGAAACTGAAATTGTCCAGGAAGCAGAGGTTCCCTCAAGCACAGTTCCCATCGGTTGAGGGCAGACTGTGTGCGGGGCCGGCGGTGAGCACCCGGTGTCCCCAGAACATCCCAGCCCTCACAGCTGCCAGGCCGCAGGTCACAGCAACCCAGGACTATGGCTTAGAAGCCAGCGAGGGTTTCAATGCCAACTCTGCCGCTCTCTATCCCCGCAGCTTCCTTGAGATACAGTTAACACAAAACACTGTGTCAGCTTAAGGTGTACAGTCTGATCACTGGATACACATGGATATTGCAACATGATAACCATGGTGAGGTCAGCAAACCCCTCATCCTGCCACGTAGTTAGTATGCTTTTGATGATGAGAACATTGAAGATCTACTCTTAGCGACCCTCAAGAACACACTCCAGTTCTGTCAACTGTGGTCACCAGGCTGAGCCTTAGATCCCCCGAATTTCTTCATTTTACAGCTGATGTTTGTGCTCTCGGACCAACAGCTGTCATTACTCTCCAGCAACCCCAGGCCCTGGCCACCCCCATTTTTCTGTCTCTGTGAGTTCAGCTTTTTTAGCTCCCACACATGTGGCATGAGATCCTGGGTATTTATCTGTCTCTGACTTATCTCACCGAGCGTAGTGTCCTCGAAGCCCATCTGGTTGTTACAAACAGCCGGATGCCACTTCTTCTCCGGGCCGGATGGTATGCCGCCACTCACGCACACGTCGCACACAGACGCACCTTCTTTACCCATTCGTCTGCGGGCGCACGCTCACCAGCTCCATGGCTATCCAACTACGTGACCTTGAGCAGGTTACCAAACTGCTCTGTGCCTCAGATTTTCCAACAGTAAAGTCAGGGATAATCATACTTACCTGAAGAGGTTGTTTGCTCGTCTACACAGAGCACTTAGGACGTGGCCAGGAATGCATGAAATGCTGGCTCATACACCGCACCCACTCTACAGACGGGGACACTGACACGGAGAAGGGAACAATTTGCTTAAGAGCAGATAACTGCACAGCAGAGGTGGAGTTCAAATATGACACAATGCCAAAGCCTGGGGTCTTGTGTCATCTGAGAGGTGGGAATTAATGCCTCTGGTAGATGGAGCTAGAAAGTCGTGAAGGGCTGTTACGGGTGGAATTTCTACTTTCTCTAATGTGCTCAGTTCACATGTAAAAACTCGTATGGTCCAGATTCCAGGCTGCATCGTCCCTAGCAAGCCACCCCTCCCATACACTTAGACTGCATCTCCCTCTCTAATTTCATTGCAGATTTAGTATTTTGGAGGAGAGTGTCTAATCCTGGGTTTTCCGACCTCAGCCTTATTAGGTTTTGGGCTGGATGAGCCTTTGCTGAGAGCGGTCTGGGGTGCAGGGCAGGGCCTTCCATACCATCCCTGGCCTTCATCCACTTGGTGCCCAGTACCCCACCCCACTGCACCCCAGCAGCGATGACCAAAATCGTCTACAGACACCGCCACATGTCCCTGGGGTCAGAATCAGCCCCTGCCCCTGTCCTGAGAACCTCAGAACTAACCTACAGCCACGGTCACTCCTTCCATCATCAGACTCTTCTTTCCTGTGATCTTTTTTTTTTTTTAATTTATTTGACAGAGAAAGAGATATCACAAGTAGGCAGAGAGGCAGGCAGAGAGAGAGAGGGGAGGAAGCAGGCTCCCTGCAGAGCAGAGAGTCCGACGCAGGGCTCGATCCCAGGACCCTGGGATCATGACCTGAGCCGAAGGCAGAGGCTTTAACCCACTGAGCCACCCAGGCGCCCCTCCTGTGATCTTTTTTAACGAGTTATGAGAGTAACCCATAAATCACGTTGGTCTAAACCAAGCATTAACTTCCGTCCACCAGAAGTGGGTCCTTTAGACAGCCCAGAAATACCTCATCGCTTTCCCACCCTGTGCTTAAGAGCACATACTGAAATTTCCTTGGAACCCAGCGTTCTGGGCGGAACAGTGTCCCCACCAGAATACATACGTTGAAATCCTTTCTAACCAGCAGAGCCTCAGAAGGGACCTAACTTGGATACAGTGTGATGACAGATGTAATTTTTACAGTGAGGTCACTGGCGCTGGGGAGCCCTAATCCAGCGCCCCTGGTGTCTTATAAAAGGGGAAATGTAGACACGGACACACGCAGGGAGGGCGCTGGGCGGAAACGAGGCTGATTTCAGATGCTGCTTCCATAAGACACAGAACATTAAGGATGGGCAGCAGAACAGAATCGAGGGATGGCGTGTCCTCTGCGGCCTCAGAGGGAGCCCAACCAGACCGTCTGGCCTCCGGAACAGCGAGAGAAGATCTGTGGGTCCAGAACCCAGAAGGTTATAGAGCACGGCAAACTGGCACACTGAAACACTTCTCCCTCTGAAGCCTGACATACCGCGGCCCTCGATGTCTCTCCTGCCTCAAACCAGGGCTCACCTAAGCACATTTAGGGAGACCAGCTAGATCTGTGTTGGAGCGGCAAGGAGCAGAGCGAAGCAAACAGCTCTCACAAACCTGTGCAAGAGGAATGTCCCCCTAAACCCAACCATCTCCATCTTCTCAAATACAGGCATTTTAAGCCTTTGTTCTTGGTGCCTAGAGCCCAGAGCTGGTCTTCCCAGCTGGGATTCTTCTAGCAAACTGAATGCAGTAAACAGCTTTTTACAAGTCCCGCCTGACTATTAAACATATGTGGAAAGTAGGTAGCTCCGAAACACATCCCAAACCTCATTTTTCAGGTAAGGGGTGAGCATTCACCAAATATAATAAAAAGCACTCTCACAAAGCAGCAGAAACAATACTAGTAAGGTTTTGATCCCATTTTATTTTTGTACCTAAAATGTACCCACACAATCCCTTCATCTATTTGTTAAACAGACTTTCAAACACAATCTTCCATTCCCCCAGTTTGGAAAGCATCTTAAATGTGTCTGAATTTATCCTTCATTACTATACATAATATATATTCAATATCAGAAAGTTTTCAAACAGAGAAAAGTGCAAAAGATGACTGAAAACTGCCCGGGTCTGCCCACAGGGTCGTCCCAGTGATCCGCAAAATAGAACGTGGAAGAAAACACAACAGACACACACACACACACACACACACACACACACACACACACACACACGTCATCAGCACTAAACCTCATTCAAGGTCACATGCCTGCCCTTGGAGCCCAGACCCTCCCTCATGCTCCACAAATGGAGCATTTGTGTCTAACCTAACAAGAGATTTTTATCAAATTACTTCTAAGCCACCGTCCAGCAAACATGGAGTGCTGTATGCACAAGAAACAATAACTCTCCAAAATCCTGAGAGAGTAGGGTCATGTCCACAAGATACAGAAAACCCATTTAAACCAGCATCATCAAACAGGAAACTCATGAGCTCACCTAACAGGCAGTCCAAGATGGAGCAGCCTTCAGGGCAGGCTTGATCCAGGGCCACGCCCTATGAAGGCTTTGCTTTGCCTCTGCTCTCCCACATCTCACATCAGCCTTGAGCTGGAATCAACAGGGCTTGGTCTGGTCAGCTTCGCCTAACAGCATCCAACGGAAGCCGGAGAGGCAGGACCTCTTGAAGCCACTCGGGAGAAAGGAAAATGTTTTCTAGATGCCCCCTGCAGATGTCTCCTCACCTCTTACCAGCCCGAGGGACTGACATCCCATCCACTGTCCAGGACCAACTGCTCCCAGGGCTGAGGGCACCTCAAAGACCAGTGGAGTGGAGGAGCTAGACCTGGAGGCATGTGGGCCACTGGGGAGAAGTGTGGGCACCTGAAAAAACACTGGGCTCGTGTCTGGCAGGAGTAAGGGAAAATGGATGTTAATAGGCGACCAAGTGTCCTCTCAATTCTATAGGACTTGTCTGTGTCTGACAGCTTGTCAGAATTCTAGTGGGCGCCTTTGAGAGTGAAGGGGCTGTGAAAGGCAGAGGAAAATCACTGAGCAGGAGTAACTCACTGTGCATTTAATAAAATCTAAACAGAAATCTCTGACAGCGTCACTTGGGGTGACTGATGGCTGCTGGAGACGGCTTTGCTGGAGATGGCTTTGGACTTGACAGATCTCATCTTTCTCTCCAGCTGAGGACCAGACCAGATGCAGAAAGCCCATGCACTCTGTGGAAAACACGTGTATCTGCTAAGAAATCGTTACTGTGCATTCGGTTTGAAATCGAAGAGGGCTTTTCAAAAACCATTTAAAAGTCTTCAGTGCAAGTGACACTAGCAGACCCACCAATCAATTTCCTCTTTTCCTCATCCTTTAAACCAGCCTGCATTTCTCTTATGTGAATAAATGAATTGCCAGATGCTTGAAACACTTTCTTGTGTCCTGCTGAGCCCTTTTTCCTCCATAAGACGCTCGGGTGGCGTCTTGGGCTCCAAGTGCCGTAATTAGCTTGAACATGAGGAAGTTAAATTGTTCCAAACACAAAATGGAAGGCAAGATCAAATGTGTGTCTGAATGTCAGTGTGGGGGAATTTCC
Organism: Enhydra lutris kenyoni; assembly: GCF_002288905.1. NCBI lineage: Eukaryota > Metazoa > Chordata > Mammalia > Carnivora > Mustelidae > Enhydra > Enhydra lutris. Next base: position 411,867 of record NW_019154130.1, on the reverse strand, counting down.
AGATCAAAGTTAATGGGGGAAAGGTTTGGGCTTGGTCTCTAATTATTGACGAAGTTGTTCAAAGGAACGAGCCATCAGACAACAGGGACTAGGACAGGGAGTGGTGACTCCTGAGAACCCACTGGAGTTTGCCTGTTTAATGTCAGCATCCTTGGGAAGGATAAACAAATACACCTTACTGCAACAAGGGCTTTATTGATGTCCCGTTATTTTTCTTCGTGATGTTTTCTTAAATGCACTCAGCCGTGTCAAACCCATGGTTAAGTCGTGCCATACAGGAGCTGACCGGCTGCCCAGCCTACACCCCACCAGCTCTCCCTCACAACTTAGTCACCAGAGGCATCCTGTAAGATGGAAGTCAACTTACGTCCTTCTTCTGTTTATAAGCTGCAATGGTTTTTTCATTGCAATAATACAAAAAAACAGTCAAAGTCCTTCCTCAGCCTCCGTGGCCCTTTGTGATCTGACTCCTCACTCCCTACTCCTTCTCCCCTTGCTCACTGGCATCAGGCACACAGGCCTCCCACTGCTCTCCAAGTGAGCTGGTGGTCCCTACCTCAGGGCCTTTGCACTGGCTGTCCTCTCCACCCTGGAATCTCTTCTCCCAAACACCTACTTCATGCACTCACCTGCCCTTCAAGACTTTGAGCGTATTTCCTCCCCTCACTGAAGGCAACCTGACCACCTTTTACAAAATTTTAACCTCCCAGCCACACCCTCCCCACCTCATATCCCTGATCTCCTCAACACTGTATTTTTTTTCTAAAACATTTCCCATTAAAATTTGCAACATCTTTGCTTTTTAAACATTTTTCAAAAATTGAGATGGGGGGGCGCGCCTGGCTGGTTCAGCTGGTAGAACATGGGACTCTTGATCTCGGGGTCGTGAGTTTGAACCCCACATTGGGCATGGAGCCTACTTTTAAAAGAATAATTTTTTTAAAAAATACAATAAAATAAACAATAAAAATTGAGATGAAATTCACCTAAAATAAAAGTAATCACTCCCAAGTGACCGATTCAGGGGCATTCAGAAACAAATGGCCAAGAAGCATGAGAAGATGTTCGACGTCCTTAGTCATCCATGAAACACAACTTGAAACCACAATGGGACAGTACGTCACATGCACGAGGATAACGTTAGAACAACGAAAAAGGCCAAGTGTGGTGGGGACGTGGAGAAACTGGAACCCTCACCATGCTGGTGGGCGTGGGGCACGGGGCCACTGCCCGGAAACAGCGTGAGGTTCAGCAACAGAATCATACTAAGACCCAGCAATCGACACACTTGGTTCTTCATTGCATGTTACTGTCTTGTCTGCCCACCAGAGCGTGAGTTCTGTGAGGGGTGCGCACAGGTTGTCCAGCTGTCTGTAGGGTCTCGGCACCGCCCAGCAGCACCCAGGAGGGAGCCCTGTGCACATGTGTGAATTATGAAAGGAAGCATGTATAGAGTGTGTCACTTTTATCTCAGAAAAGTGCCACACGGTCCCCCATGGCCCTGAACGCCGTGTGATCATCAGGAGCTCCAGTAACACAGTGATTTTTGCTGATGTTCCAGCTCCCAGGCACACTCACTTTCTTCTCTCTCTGAATTTTTTTGGCTCTGAAACATGTACGGAGCCTCCCTTTATAGATCTTTCAATGTATCGGAACCACACTTGTTCACACAGCAACACAGAAGCTAGTGTGCAAATTACAGGCAATAAACCAAAACCCATTTATTTCCAGGTTGTAGGCACACAACGTTCCGATTTTGCTGAAAAAGTGGGGCTATCCAGTGATCTTTTAGAGGATAATGTGTTTACTCTGAACAAGAAGGGATACAAAAATCTGAAGACCCACGTTGGAGATGATGCCATTTCTGTCCAGCGGGAGCCTGGTGATGGAATTTGTCAGCAATAAAAGGGTTAAATCTGTGACCGCGGTGACCTGTGGCCACATGTACAAGGGGTAGTGGGAGCAAGCTAAGAGTATAGGACAGAAAGAGCAGAAGAGAGGGAGGGGCGTGTAGAGACCCCAGAAGAGGTGAGGAAGCTGGTGTACAGATGGAGGCCGATCAAAGTTGCTCATGCGCACCGTGGTTCTCTCTGGGGAAGTCCGAAACAGAGTCCAGGAAAACTAAAATTCTCTGTAACAAAGGGAACTTTTGAAATATCTAAGTTGCTGAAAATTCTGTAAGAACACATTTGAATAGGGGTGCCTGGGTGGTTCCTGATTTTGGCAGGTCATGATCTCGGGGTCGTGAGATGGAGCCCAGCGTTGGGCTATATGCTGGGCAGGGAGTCTGCCTGGGATTCCCTCCCTTTCCCTCTGCCTCCCACTCCGCTCCTCCCCAAACTCACTCTCTCTCAAATAAACAAATGATCTTAAAAAGATGTATTTGTATAATTATTCCCTGCAGATTCACTAAAAACAAAAGTAGTGATTTAAAATACACAAAAACAGGCTTAAGACGTGAGGTTTTCAGACGTGGGCTCTGAATCACGAGTGTGCTGTGACGAGAAGGGCTGCTGTCCCCACAACTCCATTACTGATGACGGGGGCTAACATTTATTAATGTTTCCTATCAGTTGGGTCCTAGAATGTCAGTATGTCATGAAAGCTCCTCATTTGTCTGATGTCCCCCGTGGGGGTAATGTCGCCTCTCGCTCAGGCCCCCAGTCTGTCCTCAGCCCCCAGTCCGCCTCTGCCAGTGGGGTGGTGGGGGCCCAGGGAGGACGGAGGAAGGGGCCAATCCCGAGGTTTCCTGTTACCCAGGGCCCCGCAGAGCAGACCGTCCGGTAACGGCAGCTAGCTCCTACCTGCCTTTCCCCACATTACGCCAATGACAGCCGGCCACACCGCACTCCGGGGCCCGTCCACCCTGTCTCTGGGCACCACTCACCCAACCCTTGGGGTGCTGTGTGATTAGCATTCCAGCTCTTACGTGTGAAATTCTCGGCCGAAAGGACCGGTGTGGTCTCTGTCTCCTGACCCGACCCTGGGGGTGCACCTGTGTCTCTCAAACAAGCCATCACCTTCCTCCTGTGCTTCAGAGCTCTCTTGTCAACATCGTCTGCCACACATCAAGGAGGAAACACGGAGACCGCTGTCACGGAGTTGTCACACGTCACGTTCCCTCCAGAATTCCCAGTGATCTGAAATCGAACCCCAGGCTCGCTCTGCCTCCCTCGCGCGCAGTAGACCACGTTCTCGGGGTTGTAAGCAACAGACATAGCCCTAGGCTATCTCATGCAAGTTTACCGGAAGGCTGCTGGGGGCTCCCCTAACACCCGAAATGGAGCTCCCCAGCCATAACCCGGAGGGAGGGAAAGCCAGGATGTCTCAGGGCACTCGGCAAAGGCGTCAGAGACGTTTCCAGAAGGCTGCCATTCTTGTACTTCTCTGCTCCTGAACACCTTCAGTGAATTCCCAGGTGCCCGAATCGGATGGCCAGGCTCGGATCTGTGGCCTCCCTGCTCAGACGCCCCGGCCAGCGGGCAGGGTTGCACAATACCCACGCAGACGCTGGAGCCCGCGCCAGAGCATGGAAACTGCTTCAAGCCGGATACTCAGCCACGTGGTCCTGACTTCTCACACCAGGCGAAGACGACACACCCCTCCGTGGAGAGACAGCGGCCCCCGGACCCCCTGTCCTGCTAACACACCCTCTCGCGAACCTGGTACGCACACTTCTCCCCAGGTGCTTACGGCAGACGCTTCGCCTCAAAACGTCTGTGGGAAACGCTTCCTGTTGGCCAATCCGAGTCAAATCTCATAGAAATGACTGGATCCAAACCATTCTGCAAGTTCTTTCTTCCAGACCCTATGAGGTGGGCAAAATTTCCAGCATATGGAACAGGCATTCACAGAGAGGTGAATGTCCACTACTTCTGGACAGGAGGGTGTTCTCCGACGCGGAGTAAGGTGCGTGTACGCTCCTTGCCCCTCCAGCCTAAACATCTGGGCCATTTATTCATGATGGGAGCATCTGTCTGCCATCTACTGGGGGGCAGTCACCCACCCGAGCAGCTTGTGCAGAGGTGCCTGGGGCTCTCACGGTGGTGCTCAGCTCCAGTGCAGAATCCCAGCCACACAGGTGCAGAGAAGCTCCGGGAATGGACGCCCCGCCTCTGCAGCCTCGTTGGGCTCCTCCCCTGCCTTCAGGGAGGCCCGGTGACTGGGATCACCACCTGCCGGCAGGAGCCGTGTTGTTCCAAAGTTCTGGTTCTGCCCAAAGCTCACCACACTCCGTTCACACTCTTGCACGCCAATCCAATCGCTGTAAGGCGGGCGTGGCATGGCTGGTTCTCAGCATTCTGGCAGTATCTGAAGCAACTACACAGTAATGACCCCACAGATCACCAGTTGCGCCACATAAATGCGCATTACGCATGACTGTACAGGAAATGAACAGCACGTCTGCCTCCAAAGGATGTCTGTTGATGGCTTCTGCAATGCAGAGGCAGCAGGAGGGAATGCCTGGGCGTGCCCCACGGAAGGACACCCTCTTGTCCATCCCCTATGTGTGACTCACCAACACCTGATGTTTTGAACCTCCCATGGGGATGAACCCTGAAGGGAGGGAAGGGTTGGCGTGTCCATCCCTGAAGGAGGCCTAAGCCAGGAAGCAGCCTCAGGTCGGGAGTGAGAGGCGGGACCCCGGAATTCGAGAAGCACCAGCTCTGAGGCTGGTTCGGGGAGCGGCCTCAGAACACTGTCCTCCTCTCTGACCGATGGTGCCCGCCCCTGGTGCCGTGAGACCCCATGACCTGAGGGATGGTGCTTGGAGGGGCCACTAGCCCCTGGGAATGCCCAGTGGGCTCTTGCGGGGACGGTGACGACCGTGGCCAATCCGTGGCAGCTATGTGAGAATGGCCACAACAGTTATGGTTGCAGTCATGGTTCATCATAGCCAGGGGCTGAAGGCAGAAAAACCACGGATCATGAATTCCGCAAACATTATTTTTTTAAGATTTTATTTGTCAGAGAGAGAGCAGAAGCAGGGGGAGCAGCAGGCAGAGGGAGAAGCAGGCTCTACGTTGAGCAGAGAGCCCGATGCAGGACTCGATTCCAGGACCCTAGGATCATGACCTGAGCCAAAGTCACTTAACTGACTGAGCCACCCAGGCGCCCCTCCACAAACACTTATTGAGCGCCTGCTGTATGTTGGGCACTGTCCTACACACTGGGAACCCAGGTATGGGGGGTAACAGGCAAAGCCTCTGCCGTCATGGAGCTCAGGGTTGAAACATAGCAGAGACTGAGAAAAAAATGCCATTTGAAGTAAAAACCAGTGGTGCTCCTTTCCACAGGCCGGGGAAGCGGCCTTCATCTGTCACCCTGGGCAGCCACCGGAAGGGAGGCAGGAGCGGGCAGGGCATGGAGGAGAGTGCTGGAAGCTGGATGATTCCAGACGCTGCTGCTACATAGCACAGCAGGGCCACACCCCCCAGATAGCCCAGGTGGATGGAGCAGTCAGCACCTGGGCGGGGGCGGGGCGGCTGGGGGCGGTGGGGGGATGCTCAGGGACGCAGCTTTGTCAGAAAAAGAGAAATAAAAAAAACTAATTAGATACATATATAAATATGCTATTTCCTTTAAGATCCATGATATAGGTTTATATATATATAATATATAAATACACAGAATGAAAGAGACAGCCTCGGAGGAGACGACAAAGCAGGACTGGTTGTGGACTGGGGTAGGGCAGAGGGAACGATTCCCCCTCATTTCAAAATGTTGGGAGGATCTGGATGGCTTGGTTGATTAAGCATCCAACTCTCGATTTCGGCTCAGGTCGTGATCTTGGGGTCCTGGGATTGAGCCCCATGTCAGGCTCCCTGCTTCTCCCTCTCCCTCTGTTGCTCCCCCTGCTCTCTCACTCTCCCTCTCTCTCTCTCAAATAAATAAATAAAATCTTTAAAAATGTTCTTTTTTATTTTTTTTTAAGCAGTCTCCGTGCCCGGTGTGGAGCCCAATGCAGGGCTTGAACTCACAGCCCCGAGAGCCAGACCTGAGCGGAGGTCATCGGTACAACCGTTCCAGAGATCAGTACGTGCAGGTGTCATGTCTACAGGACACCCAGGTGGGCACAGAGCATGAGCCACTTACCAGGGGATGACCTGCAGGACCCAGGCCTCAGCACAGATGCCCTCCCTGCTCCCGGGGGGCTCGGCAGTGGCAGGGGCAGAAGGGAGGATGGGCCCGCGTGACAGGGAGAATGGACAGAGTGGTCTAGGCGGCCCTGGGAGCCCGGCAAACGCTGAGACGTGGGTAGCTGTGAAAGCTCCCGGGGCCATTCCAGGACCCAGAGCCGGCTGCCTGCTGCATGCACAGACCCCCCCCTTCTTCTCAAGTCGCCCCCTCACACGCCTCCCTCTCGGCTCTCTTCCCAGCCATGCCCACACGCCTCAGCAGGCACGGGACAGGATTCGGGATTCACAGAGCAAAGACTTGCTGTTTCTGAAGGGAATGAAAATGGCAAGCAGAGATCTAAGCAGCCCGGGCTGCCGCCTCTTTGGGAATTTTCTTCTCCGTAGATTATCCCCGCCCTGAGGTGACGCCTGTGTAACACGGTCAGTCTTTCATCTTCCACCCTTCAAAGGATTTCTAGTTAAACATAAGCAGCAAACAAGGAAATCACCCAAATGAGGTGAAACAAAACAAAACAAAAAATCCATCAGGAACTTAAGATAAAATCCTGTTACATGCGCCACACTGTGCGAGGTACGGCACCAGGAGGAGGAAGAACGCGCTCCCCGTGGAGTGGCAGTCACATGCTACTCTGACCCCCATCACCCGAGGGAACATGCCCAGTGGGAGAGCCACCAACCCCCAGAAGCAAGACTGGGAGGGACCACGTCCTCCTCCTCGGTCAAGGTCAGAAATTCCTCACACAGGAGAGTCCAAGGCTCCTCCTGTTCTGTTCCCAGAGACCAGAGAAGTCTGGGGCAAATTATCTCCTTTTAAAGAATTTCTGCCCCTGCTCTCACCGTACTTGGATGTCGAAAGGAGTCTGAGTGTGTGTGTGTGTGTGTGTGTGTGTGTGTGTGTGTGTGTGTGAGGTGTATCCATGCTGCTCCCCTAGGATGTACCAGGCAGGAGCGCCCCTCGGAGGCCAGACGGAGGTTCCCTGAGCAGCAGCCCCCCAGCGGCCCTGCATTCCCAGCGTTCTGGTGAGAAAGAGATGCGTGAGGGGCACTGTCTGCAGCGCAAGGAAGGGTGGACGAGTGGTCTGTGGCTTCTCGACTGGATGCTGGGGCAGACACCCGCAAGACGGGGCAGCCCCGCCCAACACCCCCGGCCTCCTGCACTGTTATGATGCCATGTCCTGTGCACATGCACGCTCTCCTTGCTCAGCCACGCCACCCAGAGCTGGCTCCCTGCTCCTTCTGCTCACAGGCAAGACCGAAATCCCTGGGATCCACCCTCCGGGTGGGATCAAGGAACCAGCTCTGACCAACGAGGTGTGAGCAGGGGAAACAGGGGCCACCGTCCTGGCCTGAGGACTCGCTGGTTGATGCCAAAGGCTCCAAACTCCAAGCTCATCCACCCCTGGCAGGGCCACCAGCCATGTTTCTGACGGTGGCTGCTGCACCTGTCTGGGTCCGTGAGGTTCCACACTGAGCCAAGAGCCCTGTGAACCCAGCACAGGCACGCAGCTCAAGCAGGAAAGAGGCGCCTGAGATGGGGGAATGTTTGTTCCTGCAGCATGACTTAAACCCCGCAGGCTGATACAGGAATAGATTTCAACTCCCCAAAACTCCGAACAACCCACATGTGGAATTTCAATCCAGGTACAGCCAAATCCTCTATCCAGAAAAATGCAAGATGTTTCCAGGTTTCTTTGTTTTGTTTTTTTACTGTTACAAACAATGCTACATTGTACGTATTTACATTTAATAGTTATTTATCTTTCCTTGTCTGCCTTCCATTGGACGCCTGCAACAGTTAGGAGGGAAACAAAGAAAAGAAAAGAAAAGAAAAGAAAAGAAAAGAAAAGAAAAGAAAAGAAAAGAAAAGCAAGGCAAGGGAATAGGAGAAAACACCTAGCTTGTGTCCAGGGACACAAGCGGTTTCCCTGGCTCCATACTATCTCAGAGTGGGGATCTGCGGCTCCTGCCCCCCACGTGTCCAGCGCTCAGCAGGCTGGCCCCCAACAACTACCCATCAGGCGGGGTCTCTGCCCCCAGCTGCGTGCCAGGGAAATGCATCCCCCTGAGAGAGGCAGATGGGTCCCTGTGTGTGCATGTGAGTGCGTGTGCTTGCTCATACCCAGGACCAAAGCAATCACCCAAAAAAGAGAATCAAACCAAACTGTTCTTGCTCCCTTGCCAAGTGGTGGGCAAACCCTCGCTGGGCCTGGAAACCAGCACGCGCCGGGATTAACACGGAGCTGGCGGGCGGGCACGACGCGCCGCGGCTCTTCAGCACAAGCTGCTGGAGCAGCTCGGAGGAGCCCCGCCTGGGAGCCAGGAGGCATATGTGCGCTCCACATGCCATCACTGGAAGCCCCGAGTCCTAAATGAGTCACACCAGGAAAGAGATTGCAAAATAGCGCGTTTCCATTGCAATCAGGCAAGGGGCCGTGCCTGGAAGCCAGGAGCCTCGTGTCAAAAAAAAAAAAAAAAAAAAAAAGCCTGCAAACGTGGCTACGGCTGGATGGGCGAAATAGGAGATTCTGGATAAAGACGAACATGGAAGGAAGTGAAGGCTGGCCCAGACCCTAGGTGCATGATCTCATGGAATGCGGACCAGCACCTGGCGTCTGGCTCTGGCCCTGTGTTTGGCCTCCCTGGGTCCTCCTGGTCAGGATGCGCCAAGTCCCCTTTCTCTTCTCTGACCTAGAAGAACACAGGTCCTACAGTGGCCGTCTTGAGCTCAGGCCCCGGGCTTGGGTTCGAAGAGATCCAGCAACACCAAGCCGACTGAGTCCTACAGGGAAGGGGCCCGTGGCTGCTGTGGTCCCCACCACCCGCCTTGGGTCCCTGCCACCTGGCCTGACTCCCTCTTTACGACCGGGCCCCCCCACAGGCCTGAGAGTTTGCAATCTCTTGCAAAAAAGGAGGTCAGAAAAGTGTGAATAAGAAAACACCGAGAAGAAACGGACCAAAGTAAAAAGTGTTGGCGAGGCTAATTGTTTTTCTATTATTGATCTCCTCAATCTTTCTGAAATGCGTTTCAGGAGCTTAAAAGTATTTTGAAAGTAGTTATTAAAATGACCACAAGCACTCTCAGCGATCAACCAGGGAATATGCAATTAGACTGTCTCTTACAGAATCATTGTATTTCATAGCTCTGTCTGGCCCTGGCAGGAATTTGTAAATTAAGATGGGGAAGCATCTGGGCGGCGGGGCGGGGGGGGGGGGGGGGGGGGGGAGCGTTGGGGGGGGGGGGGTTGGAATGGCCTGCACTGCATCTCACCCCGGGGTGGGGGGCAGCTGCCCAGGGCACACGTTCAGCTCCTGGAAACAAACGTGATCTCACATGCCCCGCAAGGGCACCCCGTCCAGCAGGGCTGGCTCCTTAGCCCCACTCCCTTTGCTCCCGCTCCACCTGCATTCCCCGTCTGTCCCTTCTCCAGACTCCTCCCTTCGTGCCCACCATCCCAACTCCCTGCTGACCTTCAAGCCCCAGTGTAAGCCCCACCTCCTCCAGGAAGCTCTCCTTTCCTCCCTCCCACCTCCAGCCCCCTCTTAGGCTCTGAGTCCCCCAGCAAGCAGGCTCTTCCTCACCCCACACAGACCCATATCCGGTCATCCTGGGCACTTTAAAATGATTCTTATGCAAATCAGCTCACCTTCTTTTAATGCTCTGACAAAGAAACCCACCTTCAAGGAGACTTGCTTTCACTACACTGAAGTAGACCACCAGCATCATTTACTTGAAACTGGAACCGTAAGAATAAACACAAGAGAAACCCACCATCGATAAAGCTTAGCTAAACCCACCCTGTTCCCAATCACCGAGCCCAAGACCTGCCCTTCTCGCAAGAGGGGAAGGGAGGGAAGAGGGACCCTGGTGTCCGGCAGGCCCAGAGAGGCAGACCGCACCTGAGATGCTCCCATTTCCATAATCAGAAAGGTTGCGGGACATGAGAGGAACAACCGTCCAAACTCTGGGTGATCACCTGGGGACACATCTCCCCGTAGCTCACTTCCTCATCTGATACGCACTGTTTCCGTCACCAGCTTAACGCATGAATCTCCTGCTTCGTTTCCGAATGGCAGGGTAAGCGGCGGGAAGATCCGCCTCCCCGCGGGGTCGGCCAAGGCCGCTGCCAGATGCACGCTCACACGTTCTCACTACAGCACACACTTTCGTGACACTGGTGTCCCAAATAGGATTACAGTTCTTTCCGGTACCTGCAAGGCCCCGGGGGGAGGGGGGATTGGCAACGATAGAATCAGGGATTCCTTCTGAAATGAATCTCATCCGACGCCTGTGCAGCCCATCCTGGGTCAGATACTTTGGAGACTGGTCTTGATTCCTGAGCCCTCCCTGAGAACGTCGCCACAGAGCATAGCTCAGACTTGCTAACTGGTGACGGAACAGGCCCTGCTCCCCCTGCAGTGCCTGTGCCTTCACGTCCAGCTGCGGTCGGTGACAGAAGCTGTGAAACACACGGTCTTTCTCAGGAAGACCTGGGCAGGGGCTGCCAACCCCATTAGGACTGGCACCGTCCCGCGTCCTCCTGAACAGAAGGACTCACACGCACGTCCACAAGCAACCGTACACCTCTCTGTTCTGTTCTGTTCTGTTCTGTGTTGCTTTCTCTTGAAATGAGTAGAAACAGACTCATGGTTTAAAAAGCTCTCCGTGAGAAGCACTCATCAGGCACCCAAGAAAACAGTTCTCTTTCTGCAAACAAAGCTCCTCACTCCCCCAACCAGGTCCTCGGAAATCTTAGCTGGCGGAAAGAGTCGGCCCCAAGAGCAGGGGGAGCCTGTGCCTTTCTGTTCCTTGAACACAGGCCAGCAATTCCCGATGGCCCAGGACCCGTGTGAGCGTGCATCCCCCCCCAGCGCCCCCATGACCACCATGCACTCCAGCCGCTCCTGCCCAGGAACTAGGGTGACCACCTGTCCTGGTTTGCCTGGGACTGAGGCAGGTGTTCCCCGATGGGAAACTTTCAGTGCTAAAATGAGCAAAGTCCTGGGGCGCCTGGGTGGCTCAGTGGGTTAGGCCTCTGCCTTCGGCTCAGGTCATAATCTTGGGGTCCTGGGATCGAGCCCCGCACTGAGCTCTCTGTTCTGCGGAGAGCCTACTTCCTCCTCTCTCTCTGCCTGCCTCTCTGCCTACTTGTGATCTCTGTCTGTCAAATAAATAAAATATTTTTTTTAATAAATAAATAAATAAATAAAATGAGCAGAGTCCCAGGCAAACTGGGTTGAGTCTGGCACCCACAGGAACAACCCCGGAGCTCCTGCCTCCACAAGAGCTGCTTCCTACCAAAATACCCGCCATGCTCCTCTGCATTTACGGGAACCTCACCAACCCCCCTTGAGGCCCCCCAGGCCACGAACTGGCCCTCCTACATACTCCTCAGGGGGCACCTCTGCTCTGCCCTGGCCTGCAGCCCATTCTTTGATGACTCTACAACCCACCTCCTGGGGGCTTCGCGAAGTCAGACCTGTGGTTCCCCAGTTCTGCCAGCACATGGCAGTGGGTCCCTGAATGGCGCGGAGCCCCCCACTCCCCGGCATCTTTCCTCCTGTTACAGAACATGCCAGCAGCACCCACTCTCCTCTCTGAAAAAAGTCCCTGCACATTCTTCCAGCATTTTTATCGGTTTAGGGGTTTATTTTGTACCATCAGACCTTTAGTCCATCTGGAGCTTGTGTTGGTGTGAGGTCTGGAGAAGGAATGCGACAGCATGTGTTATTCAGATCAGCGAGACAGGTGCTTAAGCCCAGCTCCGTGTGGGGAATGGTTCTGCCTTCCCACCGGTTTGAACTGAAAGCGGTGTCAGATACCAAGTCCTTCTCTGCGGTAGCAGTAATGACGACAAACCTTTACTGAACACGTACAGTATCCCAGGCACCGGGGTGGGCACTTTGGACAGGGTCAATAGTATCGTTCCCCCATCTCATCGGCAGGACACTGAAGTGTAGACCGTGTAAAGCAGCAGTTCTCAAACTGGGGTCCCAGACTAGGACCTCAGCTTCACCTTGAACTTGTCAGAAATGCAAATTCTCTACCTGCCCCACACCAGACATGCAGAGACAGAGCTGGGGGTGGGGCAGCTGTCTGCAGTGGACCCAGCCTCCATGTGATCCTAAAACCTACCCCCCTACCCCAGCCTGAGAGCCACTCGGGTAGGGATTTGCTGGGTGCCACAGAGCCAGTAGGTAAAGGAGGGGACCCTGACCCAACCAGTCTTATTCCAGGATCCACGTGGGTAAGTGCCACGAGCATCAGGCCTCAGAAAGGCACGCTTGTCTCCTGATGTTCTGAGCAGAGCGCCCAAGGGCTGCATTTTCTCTAACGGGAGAAACTTTTTGTTCACCACTGTTATAAAATCTGCAAAAAAAAAAGCAAAAGCTGGTAGCCCAGCCCTCTACCTCATGACAAAGACTTCCAAATGCCATTATGTCCTATACCTAAGGACAAGCAAAGCTGACAGGCTGATAATAGTGATAATAAGAGCTAGTCATTATAAAAGAATAGCAATAAAAACAGCTACAGTTGGCTGAGAGCCCACCACGTGTGCTAAGTCCTCCCAAGCGGGTCCAGTCCTCGCTCCTCTTTTCAGAGGAGAAAATGCACATGGGGTGTTCACATGAGCAGCCCACGAGGCCCGTGGTCCCCCGGTACCCGACTTTCCAGGGTGGGGGGGAAGGGAAAGTTCTCGGGAGAGGACGCTAGGACAGGGGGATATTGGTGCTCCAAAGGGAGGGTAGGTCCGGTCTGAGCCCCACGAGGCTCCCTTGTCCCTGTGAAAATCCCAGACTTCTCTGCACACTGGAATCACGGGGGATGCGGGCCATACCCCAGACCAGCTCAGCGGGGCTTCCGGGGAGGGGCAGACACGCTCAGGAACACTGTTCCCCAATCAGCTTCCGGGAAGGATTGGGGCTCTGACACCCGGATGCACTGAGTATTCCTCCTGTCTCCTAGGAAACTCATGGAAAGGTCTTCCAGGTAGAAGCGTCTGTGCCAGGAGAGCCGGCCACACACCCAAAAACAAAGGGCGTTCATCATCGAGGAGCCCGTGGAAACCTGTCTCCGTGACGAGCCTTCTCAGCATGACCCAGGAGACCGAAACCCCGTGCAGACGACCTCGGCAGAAGCCCAGTCCACCGGCGGACCAACAACCCACGTAATTGCCCCTAATTAGCAGCCGCCATCCTCCCCGGGGACAGGATGCTAGACTCCCCGGGCAGCAGCAGGGAAGCCAGACGGCCCCTGGGCAACAAGTGCACACCCGGGCCGCGTTCCCTCTGCTTCCCCGTCAGGAACCCCGGCGGAGCAATCGGCCCCACGAAGCACCATCCAGACGTCCAGTCTGCTTCAGGGATTCCTGCGGCCTGTGCTCATCAAGGGAAGGCACACGGCTTTGGGCAGAGACGAAGCTGAACATCTCGCAGCCACAGGATGACAGGTGACATCGGGAAAGTAAAAAACAAAAGGTTCGCATCTGCACAAAGTTGACACGCGAAGGTGCTCATGTTTCTCCCGAACAAAAAACCTGTCTGTGATCCTGGTGGAGACTGCCTCTCTCTGGGAAAGCCACCCAATATCACCTTCCAGGTTGTCTGATACTTTGAAAGCAATGCCGTTTTCAAACAACAGCCAGGGCCCTGGGGGGCTCAGGTAAGCGTCTGCCTTTGGCTCAGGTCATGACCTCAGGGTTCTGGGATCAAGTCCCACATGGGGTTCCCTGCTCAGCAGGGAGCCTGCTTCTCAAATAAATAGACAAATAAATGAATAAGATCTTAAAAAACAAACAAACATCATTCAGAAAAGGCTGCAGGTGCAAAGGCTCCACCTTCCATCTTACGAGCGACACAGTCCCCACCCCGCTGAGGGGTAGCGCTGGGTGCGAGGTGCGTGAGACCCCCCCACGCAGGGAGCAGATCCTCACCTAGAACGATGGGAGCCGGCGGGATGCCGACCCTGGCACTGGGCATGAACAGCCACAATATCACGTCTCCGTCTTGGCAAGGGAAGGGTCCATCTCTCCTCGGGGTACATACCCTCTGGCCCCGTTACACCTGCTGCTACAGAGATGGCTGAAGCCCAATTCTCCATGGTCCTGAGTACAGAACCGGACGCCCGCTTTAAAAACTAGGAAGGTAACAGCGAGAACACTGTGCTCCTCTGACGGACGCTTGGCGGCTCGCACAGGGACAGAGCCTGCGCTAGCTAGAACCAGAGACAGCGTGCTCCCCATGCAGTCGGGGTCAGCCACTGTCCCTGTCAAGATGATAATCCTGTCTTCAGATCTTGGGAGCTAGACTGTCTCTGCCACCTCTCCACATGGCCACTGCTGAGCAAATGCCCCTGTGGGTGACACAAAAGCAAAGGGACATTGCTGTGCTTCAATAAAACTTCATTCGCCCAGGTGGTGGGCTGGATCCGGCTGGTGGTTTGCCCACTCTTCTGCAGTGTTGCAAAGCAGAGCAAAGAGAACATCAGAGCTCTCACAACCACCATATGGTTGAGGATGTGGTGGGGGTTGTCCTGACATGGTTGGCGTGGACGTCCCCAGGTCCACACGCTGTGCCCACAGCCCTGGAGTTGTGATGATCTGGAACCCCCAAGGCCCATGCCTGAAATCCATGAAACCCTTGGAACCCACTACTCCCGTTTACCCCTGTTACACTGAGGCGGGCCCACAGAGAAAGGGTCGGGTGTCCATGCAGACCGTCAGCCACGTGTGGTCTGTGTCTCCATCCTCACCTCACCTCAGTGGACCAGGCGCCAGTCCAGGGAGGGGCTCTGCAGGCCTCCAGCTGCAGCTAAAGGGCCTGACCCTCCATCCTACTTCCTTGCCACCTGACCTGTATCACTGGTGGGCTCCTCTGCCAGAAGGGTCCTGCAGAATGTGTTTCACAGCTCCTCGGGCACTACGTCAGTGGAGGGGGTTGTGACCCATATTTGGCAAACCAATGAGAAGACTACAAGCACAGAGCAGAATGGGATAGCAGGGCCCAGACCGGATCGCGCCGAGAAAAGCAGATACAGAAACTGTCTTCCAAGGTAAGTACAGGTCCCCATGAATACCGTATCCTCCACGGTTCAGGGTCCAAAAGGTCTGAAAAATCACTGTTCTAACAGGACAAGTTCCCAGAGATACTTTGGATTCACCTTTAACTAGAAAGCATCTTCCCTCTCATCTGTGTGGGAACAGAATGTCACAAGAAAGTTACTCATCCCTGGGAGGAACGCGACTCTGTTACATAGCAGCGGTGACCCCAGGAGCAATGGCAGCTGCTGCGGGTCACATCCATCCACACGCTGCCTCCTATGTCACTAGGGCCTTCGCACCTGTAACTAGCCCATATGGTTGGCACTAGCAGGTATCACCTGTGGGCCCCCGAGAACACAGCCTAGGTCAATAATGCGCCCAGAGCCTTGCGGCCAGCTGTGGTCAGGGCCTGGATTCGACCCCAGGAAGCCCAGCTGCAGAGCCCGATCCCACAACCACCACACACAGCCTGCCCAGAGCCATGTCCACACCCTTCAGCTCAACTGAGCCTATTCAAATGACACCTTTTAACAAACTTTTCCAATTGCCTTGAATGGTTCATGGCTGCGCTAACTCCAGAATTGGCAAAGAGCCTTGTGTTAGAGACAGGTGCACATGTCCACGCACCAAGTGAGGGAAATGAAAATGCCAGCTTGAGATTTTGATTCTGACACAACACTCCCTGGTACCAAGGAGGGCAGACACCCCTGCGGCCAGCTGAGGCACCGAGAGGCTCGAGTTCTGGAAATAAGGTGCATGAGAGGCTCTGGAACAGAAGGACTGACATGCAAACATGGACGCTGGTGGCATTTGCCAACCCAGATGGAAACCTGAGGCTCATACCATGACCCCTCCTCTTTCTGCAAACCTGGCCCAGAGCTCCCTCCCCACGTTGAACACAGCACTGCGGCCGAGAAGAAGGCTGGGAAGACCTCAGAGTCACCAGAGCAGGTGTTGTAAAACTATCCGACATCATGCGCCTGGTGCTCCGGAAGACAGTTCCAGACCCTCGCTCAGGACCCACTCCCTCCTAACGTACACGCAGTTCTAAGCAGCCTGCGGACTTAGTCTCCAGTTCATAGCCGACTGCAGGCGGGCAGGGAGGAGGCAGCAGCAAACAGACACAGAGAACTCTGTTCGTGAAGAAGCCAGGGACGCCAATGCCAACAAGCACATTTATTGAGCACTTACAGTATGCTGGTCGTCATGCCTTGGCCACCACGTTCATTGCCTCGACTAGCACTCACCAAACCCAGAAGGGGCCCTGTTCGGCCCCCATTTCATAGGTGAGGGAAACAGGCTCAGGGAACCTTGCCCAACGCCCCACACTGCAGGCCTGGGATGCAAACCCAGGCCTCAGGGGCCACGACCCATGTTCACAACAGGCACAGCTCCGTGGCAGCCGTCCCCATGGCAGGCAGGAAGCCACCAGAGGGGACCCACAGAGACATGAGCTTGCTTCCCCACCCTGCACACATCCGACTGGGTCCGGCCTCGCCAGCTCCAGCGGATCAGAGGGTGGACGGAGACAGGCCCCAGCGCACATTCCTGAGCCCGCTTGGCTTTGGCACAGTCCTGACGATGGCTTCTCGCTTCTGCGGCCACAGATCCGTGGGATCACTGCCCTCCCCTTGGTGACAGGGTCAACCAAGCCTCCACATCCGCCCTGCTCCCCACCCTGGCGGCACCCCCCACCCCGATTCTCCTAACCAAGCCCACACATCTGTCAACGGTCCCTTTGTCCTTCTGGACATCCCAGCTGAGAGTGCCCACCGTCTCTGCCGGGACCCTGACCCACGCACCCACTGACATTGCCAAACGCGACTCGTGGGAGGAGCTCGACTCGTGGGAGGAGCTCGACTCGTGGGAGGAGCTCGATGCGCGGGGTGACCGTGCAGGCAGGCCTGGGAGTTCGGTTTGGTCAGTCCTTCTTGTCGAGGCTAATTCCCTACAGATTTAACCAACTAGAGGAAGAGCCACCAGCAACATCAGGGTCGCTCACTAGCTAAATAGAGTTAGTCCAGGTCACCAGGATTCCTGATCTGCGGTGACACCAGACAAACCCCAACACCTGCTGGGTGTGGGGAGGGGCGGCGAGGGGAAGGAAGCAAACTCACCAGCACATGTGATTCTCTCTTTCCTTTCTCACTGGACTGGCAGCCACTGCGTTATGCCACGTCCATCAGGCGGAAAAGCAAGCTGCAGCCATGGGTTAAAAATTAATTTACTGTCCACCCTGGCTTCCAGCTTGATGGCCTTAATTGAATTTCGTTATGACAGCGGAACTGAGCTCCAAGGCACAGCTCTGGTCCAGCCTCAAGGCCCCAGCACTGGGGGAGAGGTTGATGAGCTCCGTAATGCAATTACCCTGCAGCACGCACAGAATGCTTATCTCCATAGTCACTCTGCAGTCACCCTGAGTCCTTGTGCATATGTAACTAGAACACAGTTATGATCTACTTCTTCAAAGACATGCTCAATGGACGCAAGCCTCCAAAGGGAGAGAAAGAGAACTCGGTCCTAGTGGGAAACCTGGTCTTTGGAGAAACATTGTAATTGTGTGAAACATTTAACTGAGCAGCTACTGCATGGTGCAAATGAGCTAGCCACGATCTTTCCAGCTAAGCGGCACGTCAGCGAGGCAGGTGTGAGAGGCACGTTATGACGCCCCAGTAGCCTCTGGCCAAGGTCTCCAGAGATTTCTTTCTTTCTTTATGGCACGTTTTGTATACTGCTAACAGCCACGTCGCAAATAGTGACCCCTGTTAGCATCACAGCAATCCTAAAACAGCTGTCCCATCGCTCCCATTTTGCACATGATGAAATGGGGACCTCCATCTCTCTCCACAGCTTAAACTACCTTAATCATGTCAGCCCTGATAATGCAAAGGTGCATTCTGCATCGTGAGTTGCGCCAGTCCTGTCTTGGACACAACCCTGGAGTTGTGGGGAGTGTCCCTTAATGCCCTCCTTCCATCCTTAGGAGTCTCCTCACACCTTCTAGGGCTGGTGTAGATGGTGTGTGTGTGTCTGGAGGCCCGGTTGCCCCGTACTTCCTCAGGGCCCCCTCCAGGAGAGCTGTGACCCTGTCCCATGGAGCACTGGCAGGACGGTCCCTGACTTCCCTTTCTCTTTTGTGGGGAATCTGGTATTCTTTTGGCACAATTGGGGAAGTATTTTTGGCACCTCAAAAAAGGAATTATTGTAATTATATATTTTTATCTATGAGAATATAAGAATCCATCCTAAAAGCCGTTTGTCAGGGGCAACTTACCTCCCTAAAAAGGAGAAGGACATAGTTCTTCTCATTTACACCACTACAGCTTTCAACTGTGGCATTATTCAGCAAAAGGATACAATATCCTGGGGCACCTGGGTGGCTCAGTAGGTTAAAGCCTCTGCCTTCGGCTCGGGTCATGATCCCAGGGTCCTGGGATCGAGCCCCACATCGGGCTCCCTGCTCGGCGGGGGGCCTGCTTCCTCCTCTCTCTCTGCCTGTCTCTCTGCCTGCTTGTGATCTCTGTCAAATAAATAAAATCTTTAAAAAAAAAAAAAAGGATACAATATCCAATCATCTACCTTGCCATTGTTTTATTTATTTTTAGAGACTACCCTTTTTTTTTTTTTAAAGATTTTATGTATTTATTTGACAGAGAAAGACATAGCAAGAGAGAGAACACAAGCAGGGGGAGTGGGAGAGGGAGAAACAGGCTTCCCACCAATTAGGGAGCCTGCCAGGGGCTCGATCCCAGGACCCTGAGATCATGACCTGAGCTGAAGGCAGATGCTTAATGACTGAGCCCCCCAGGTGCCTCCATCCTTCTTTTTTTTTTTCTTAAGTAATCTTTACACCTAACGTGGGGCTCAAACTCACAACCCCAAGATCAAGAGTCACATGCTCTTCCAACTGAGCCGGCCAGGCGCCCCCATCTTGCCACTATTTTAAAGTCAAAATTGACACCCTGATTCATATTCAGAATATGTTAAAAAAATCTTACATATAGAAAAGGAAATAAATAGGCACAAGTCAAATCCAAATTGCTAATAAATGCATGAGAACGTTCAACCTCGTTCTTAATCAAGGATATGCAAATTAGGTTTCCATGCAAATGTGCAAAAACACACCAGTCCGACTCCTTGGAGTCCTGAGAAGGTGGGGAGCTGGTCCGCTCACATGGTGCTATGGGAGTGTAGACGGGTCCACCCCCTAGCGGGCCGGCGGGCAGAGTCCGAGACGGAAAACGTGTGCTGGCCTTATGATTATCCCCAGCAGCTTCAGCTGAACTCACGCACGTGTGTGCTCAGGGGGGGGATGTAAGCACGTCCATCACAGGGAAATGGAAAAACCCCAGGACGGCAGTGGGTAAGGACAGCTCGTCAGCCAAATCATCAGCCCATGTCAAAGACCTAGTGAGAGTGAACACCAAGCTGTGGACTCCAGGGCCGGAATGTTAGAGTCGCCGAAAAATCTTCGTAAAAATACCATGCATCTGCTACGGAGACAGACACAGGCTTCTAGGTTTATGGATGGATGTGAACGCATATTTAAGAACCTGGAGAGACGCAATCCCCTAGTCATACAATGCGTGTTTCTGGGGTGTGACGTGGGTACTGAGGCAGATTCTATAAACTAAGGAGGAATTGATTGATTTATTTTTAAAGAGCGACATGTGCCATTGATCTGGTCACCAATAAATCAATGAGTGGAGAAAAAAAATGTTTTCAAGTAAAAGACAAAAAAAAAAAAAAAACATAGGAGCCAGCATAACATACAAAGCTTGACTGGACCCTGATCCAGTAGAAACAAAGGCCGCAAGATGTCCTGGGCCAACTGGGAAGCTCTGACTAGGGGCAAGATAGTAGAGGATACCGGGGATTAATGAAGATTCTTCGGAATGATAATGACACTGTGGTTTCTGTAGGAGAAAACTTTGTTCTTATTTATTTTTAATCAGAAAGAGAGAGAGAGCACAAGCAGGGGGAGCAGCAGACTCCCCACGAGGTGGGAACCCAACGCAGGACTCGATTCCAGGCCTTGGGATCATGACCTGAGCCGAAGGCCGACGCTTAACCAGCTGAGCCACCAGGAGCCCCAGGAAATAACCTTGTTTTCAAATGACGCATGATGAAGCCACCAGGTAGCTCAATGTCTGGATCTGTGACATCATCCCGAAGGAAAAAAAAAAAATAGGTGATAGATCGATAGATAAACTAGGAAGTAGGACAGATTTTTAAATGAGTCTGAGAGGTGTGCATGTGAAGGCTTGGCATACCGTTGTTTCAATTTCTCCATGTGTTTGGCATTTTTCATAAGAAAAAGTTCAAAGGTAAAGGGCAACATGTAACTTTGCAAATATAAACAATCAAAATTCCCAGAAGCAAATGCAGTAAAATATTGGCCTCATAATTCCACATGGTGGGGAAGACACGTGTGTTATTTTCTTCCTTGTACTTTTCTTTAAAAAAAAAAATCTCCCAAATTAAAATTGGCACTGAGAACACCCCACTCCTGGGACGACCACCACTCAGAATAGTTTACAGAAGGGAAGCCCTGGGTCCCCAGAGATGGAGAAGCACGGCGCGTGGGAAGGAATTCATTTGCCTGCTTTGCTTCCCTACCACGTGGAGGAATGGCTGCAGTGGCCCCGGCACTAGGGCCGCACGGACACACAAGTGGAAGCTGGATGACGTGGACAGACAGGCAGCCCTCAGCTCCCATGGCAAAAAAGGTCTTGGCTCCCATCCAAACCCCATCTGGAAGTCTGCACGTGGCGAAAAGCCCATTTCCAGGGCACATTGTAGATGGCAAACTTAGGATATTCTAGAACTTTCTTCTCATTTTCAAACTACAACCCGTGCAGACCGTGGTCCTACTGCCAGCGACAGCTTTTATTCAAATGAGGTCACACACCAAGTGAAATGCCGAGAGACCACAGCAGTAGTCCAACAAACCAGGATGAAGAACAGAGGTTCCTGAACAGAAACATAGCTTTTCCTGACCCAGGAGCCTGAGACAGTGGAAGTTTAATTTGTGTGTGTAGATGCAGGGCAAATCCTGTGGTTAACACAGGCACACCCTTCAGCCATGAACCTGAGCATCCAAAAAACTCGGATGGAGTGTCTGAGGTGGCCCGTCTGATGGGAGGGAGCCCCAACGACCGCTGGAGCACAGGTCACAAGGGAGGGGGCTGGAGAGGGTCACGCTTCACGGACTGTGCTGGGAGTGAGCAGCATGGGGTACCGTGGCTGACCCCACCACCACAGGAGCAGGTAAGGGGCCGTGCAGAGAAGGCGGCTCAGGAAGGGGAGGGGCGAAGCGGCTAGGAAGCGCCTGTCCCCCAGCTCAGGGACTTGCTGTTGGAAATGCACGCTCCTATTCTTGACTTTCTCCCTCCTTCACTCCACGAAGTTACAGAATTCTAGAGCGCGCCCTGCTCTAGCATCCGGGCTCAACCTCCCCTCGCCTAAGGGCAGGAAGGGGCAAGACGCGGCAGAAAGAGCCTGCAGAAACTCCTTGGCCTCACCAGTGAGGGGACAAGGTGCCTGGACCCATAAGCAAATAAAACTGCGTACCACAGGGACAGAGGGGAAGCGACAGCGGGAACTGAGGCACACATGGGAGGAGAGGCCGGGAGGTGGGAGGGCCGCCTGCTGGGGACCCCTTTCCCAGAATCCTACATCAGCCGGCTCCATCTGGACCCAGGTGGTCAACTACACCAGCATGTCTGGGCGCCTCAGGGAAGTTTCAAGAAGCCTGCAGGGTCCAGAGAGACTGTCGAGGCCAGGCCCCTTGGTGAGGCCGGGTCCCTCTGGGGTGGGCGAGGGCAGTCCCAGATCTACAGGGATAAAGGGCTCCCTCTGAGCCTAGGCTGGGTGGGGACTCCTGCAAGGGGAAGGGCAGGGAAGGGAGTCAGGCCCCTGGCTTGAGGTGTGGGGCTCGGCTGGTACCATGGGAGACACCCCCATGCCATCCAGATGGGAGAATGGGCCTGCCCTGTTGGCCTTCTGTTGCTAGATGAGGGTTCAAGAAACACCAGATCTGGGTCCCCTTCTTCCATTGGGTGGGGGGGACATGAGACCCCTGCTGTTATTTTGTCCCCAGGTCCTGCACCCTAGCCAGCCCCTCTTCCTTCTCCACCTCTCAGGATCCACTCTGCTCACCTCTGGTGTCATCTCCGGGGTCCACAGCTGTACAAAGCTGGGAGGGTCTACGCCATCTTGTGTGAACCCCAAGTTGGATAATTTCTAAGAAAACCCCACCATGCGTGCTGATACTTAACCAATTTTTTAAATCAGTGAAGGTCTGCCTCTTTGATAAGCAAAGACTAAAGTGTGAAAACAAAGTCCTGTCTCCTAACAACCCACAAGAGATTGAGGAGGGACACTGGGAGCGTGAACGGTAACATTACAGCAACTCACTGTAGTTCGTGACATTGTGCTGGGTGTTCACAAGTCCCCGAGAGACTAGGTCTGAACTGTGTAAGCGTGTGACAGGTATCGGCCAGGCTGACTGCAGGGGGGTTGGGGGGGCGTTTCACAACATATACAAACATCCAGTCATGATGTCGCACTCCTGACACTGACATAATGTTATATGTCAATTATACCTCAACAGAAAATTAATTTTTTTTCTCAGTTTTATAAGAAATAAAGCAAATTGCTCCCCCTCTAAGTCGCGTCGCCCACGCACCCCCAGCAGAAAGCCCGCTTCGCTGCAGGAACGCGCCCTGGGTATCCATCTCAGCTGGCCGGTGAGTGGTCGGACGCTCACTCGCTTATAAGGCCCTGGCAGGCCCAGCTCCAGACGATGCAGCAGAGGTGGGGTCATCTAATCCCTTCACTCAGGGCACTCGGGCCAGCAGGGGTGATGGGCCCCAGGCTTCCTAGAACTCGGTCCCCTCCCCTCCCCCACCCTCTCCTGCAGTCTCTCTGCCTGCACCCGTGACAGGCATGCTCCCCGGGCTGGTCCCCGCGTCCCTGCATCCCTCAGTCCACCAGGAGCCCGAGCATCTCTGCTTTATCTATCCTGAGCGCTGCCTTCCGGCCCTTGGCTACCGGGGGCGGCTGCCAGCTGGGCCCTCACTGCAGGTATGAATTGCAGAAACTCACGGTGCGGGCAGCAGAGCCACCCTGAACAGGCAGGACTGACTGCTGGGGTGGGGGAGGGCGCTGTCCTGATGTAGACGGCCTCGGTCAGGGACTGCCTCTGACCCCTTCTCATCCAGCAACTCCATTCCAGACCTGCCACACACAGGCTTGGATTCCTGCTCGAGATGCCCCGAATGGCACATAAGCTCACGTCTGGCAAACAGGACCCGGGGTGCGTGTCTGCCCACTGCCTACCCACAAGCTCCCTACATGCTCTGCTTGGAAAGTTCTCCATCCTGCCCCCTCCGAGGGGTGACTCCAGACCAGACAGAGGAAGGAGTCAGGGAGACTGATTGGCTACCGTCTCATACCCATGACAGGTCCACGTGTCCTCCAAGAAGCCCCCTCCTGGAGAGTTCAAGGAGGTCCCGTGGGACTCGCAGCGATCCAGGTGACAAGGCGGTCTTGCAGAGACAGCTGGGCAGGGCAGGGCAGGGGCTGGGCCGGGTCACCACGCACTCACGCCTCTGCCCCAGGGGAGACAGGCAGGAGGGCACCTGCCTGCGATCACTGGAGGCTCTGTACCGGATAGAGGACAGGAGTATCTTGGTGGGCTCAGGGGAGGCTTCTTTGTTATTCATCTGCACTTAAATAACTTTAAAAAATTATTTCAGATTTTTAATACGGTGGCAGCTTTTCTCCCATTCCTTTATCTGCTTGGTGTTGGCAAACAAGTCCCCGACTGTGTGTCAGGGTCCCTGAGACCGCCCCAGGGTACAAGAGACCCCAGCAGGGCTCCTGGCAGTGACTTAGCACAGCAAAGGGACACAGAGCAAACTCAGCAAAGGACAAAGGTGCATGGGGCCAAGCCCGACGGAAACCAGAGCAAGTTCCAGAGTCTCCTCCAGACGGAGTCATGTTAAACTGTGACCACACGCAGGAGGTGCTCTCCCTGGGAGCCCCATCAGAGACTCAGCCCCAGAGCACTCCCCGAGACACCCTCCGCCCAGCACGTGCCAATGTCCAGACCGCCCGAAGGAGAGCCGGTGGTCAGGTGAACCCCGTGGTCAGCCCGAGCCCCTCTTCTCTCCTAGGGAAGGGTGGGGACCTGCCTGCAGGAATGGCAGCCTGGGGCCTGGAAGAGAGAGCTTCCTCCCTGCACAGCCAGGGCCCCCAGAGGGGAGACGCATACTTCCCTGCCCGCTGAGCCCGCCCCTGAGCCAGAGAGGAAGGCTCAGAGCTTCTGTCCTGCTGCCCGGGAGCATCGTGGGCTCGGCCACCTTGACAATGGCTCTGGCCGCACGGGGACACTTCCTGTGTCTCTCTCTTCTTTGCAGTTTTTCATAAACAACACATGATTATTTTAGACTCTGATTGTCACCTTGTTTCCTACACTCATGAGGCAGCAAATACCTCCAGGGAGCCTGTGAGCCCAGCAGTTGGCTTCAGACCCCACCTCTCCCGGTTCGGTCCCCGAGCCTCCTTACCCCTCTGACCCGAGGCCCCCACCTCCACGGCGCAGGTGACGGGCACGCACAGGTGTTCCCTCTCCTCCCCCCACCCCCCCACCAAGACTCGTCCATTCCTCCCCCGAACATAACCTCAGTGGGCGAGAAGCAGGAGCAGCACTGGCCACCCGGCTACATGAAAAAAATCCGTGTTTGGAACATAGTTTTAATGTCCCCGAGCTGACAGGACAGTTCAGACAACGAGGGAAAGATGGAGGAAGCGATGTGTGGGAGACACCAGGAGAGGGCGGGAGGGCCATCCGAGTGGACCCAGGGTTAATGTGGGATGGCCCCCCTTCTCCCTGACCCCCAGTCCAGAACTCAGTGCTACCCCCGCCCCCCCCCCCCCCCCCCCCGACCCCAGTGCCCCCCCCCCCCCCCCCCCGCCCCAAGGATCACAAGAGCCTCCCATTCTCGTCCTGCCTTGGCAGACCCCAGAGGGGTTCACAGGGGGTGCCCTGCCTGCCTCTGGTCTGAACTCACCAGACGCCCCTCCCAGCAAGCAGGGGCCCCAGCTCCTGACTGCCAGGAGCAGGTGAAGTCCTTCCGATGGCTCTGTCAGCACCAGGGGCTAACAGGCTGCACCTCAGGGGTGACCGAAAAGAACATGTAGAGGGGAGTCCCAGCAGCGTGGGGCGGGGGCTCGGGGACCAACAAGGAGGGATGCAGCCCCCAGGACAGGAGACGGCGGGCTTGAGGGCCAGTGGGGCAGCCGTAAATAGCCAGCCTCTCCCACTGCAGGTTTCGTATTCCGTGTGGGGAACACGGCAAGCTCCAGCGTGTAATACACAAGGCGACAGGCCCCAGAAGGGCCTGATGGTGAGCTGGGAGTTTGTATGTGATCACGCGACAGGGAAAAAGGTGGGGAAGGGGACACGTGTGTTGCCGGAGCGTGTGGAGTGCGACGTAAGTGTGGAACTGAGCAAACATGCCCAACAGATACAAGGAGCACAGTTTTCGTGGACGGCAACAGGCCTCTCCCCGCGGGGAGGGACAAAGGTTTCTACTCTCTGCCCACCTGCCTGTAAGACCCCGGCGCTCCATCCAGACCAGCGAGGTGGGGAAGCCCCACAGGGGGACATCCTAGTCCCCCGTAACTGCCTCCCAACCCTCTGCTCTGGACAAAGGCATCAGCTTGCTCCCCTTCAACAGACATGAGTCTCTCTGCCTGGCCTGAGAGGGAAGCACTCCCACGCACACACTCGCACAAATATGTTGAATTTTTTAAGGGGCCGACAGTCTGGACTCTCGGTCCAGGAGCAGAGGATGTCTAGTGTCCACTTTCTGGGCTCTGCTGCATTAGCTCCTCCAAGAGAAGCGTGAAACTGTCCTTAAACGGGCAGCAACGTGAGGTTTGGGGACACTGAGGCACAAGCCCACATCCCATAGCTGGTAAGGGATGCAACCAGGATTTGAACCCAGGTCTGCCCACGTCCAAACGGTATGTTTCCCTTCAGCAGAAACTATACTGTGTTTTCCTAGCAAACACTGCCCTGGGGTGTGAGCGGGGCACTCAATAAGAGGTCTGGTCTAACGACACGCGAGTTCCATCTGTGGGCAGAAGTGATGGGTTTCGTCCTGCGTCAGCTTTCCTTAATGCTAGAGGCTGCCTAGAGCACAGCCTTGAGGACCCGGAGGCAGAGACTGGGTTGGGCAAGAAGGAGCACCTGGAGAATCTGTGATGGGCAAGAGGTTTGGTGGTGTCATGTGTGCTGGTTAGCACATTTTAGAGGTTGCTAAGAGCAATGAAAATGGCTTCAGGTAGGGCTAGATCAAGAGGCTCAGATAACAATGCTATTTCTTCCCATGGGTCTGGGCTGCCTTCCTCAGAGCTGGTTTCAACATCTCACTCCCCACATGATTCCAGGCTAGCTGCTGATCGACCCAGGCGTTTTCGGCTTTCTTATGCACACCCAGTAGGAGACAGAGAATACCTCTATGGCAGCATGGCAACAATCCCAAAAGCCACTCTGATTGGACTGACTCAGGCCACATGTATGGCTCTGACAGTGTCTAGAGAGGCAGAAGTCCCCTGATAGCTGGTCCAGGTCACATGTTCGATCCCTAGAGTCAGGGAAGCGTCTGCTTCATGCAAGCCTCATGAATCGAGAAGTTACAGGGAGTCGTGGACCGGCCCTGGCAAACCTCCAGCACCCTCCCCTAAGACACCAGGCCCCTGGAGGCTCATTCCTCCATCCCAGAAGAACATGGGCGTGAGCCACCATGCAGCTCTCCCCCTCTGCTCGAGATGCTGTGGTGGAGGCAGAATGGAGGAGGCCCTCCCTCTCTGGTCCCATGCTCTCTTACTCCCCCGCTCCACCCCTGCAGACAGAGGGGGCCAATGCCAGGAAGGACCTCCTGATGTCCCTACTATAGTTGGCCTCCATGTTACTCACTGGCATAGGGCCCAGCCTGCAGCAGGAGATGAAACCCCTGATGATGTGCCCATTCTTTTTTAAGGGGTAATTAACAAGCTAACATTTAACCCGATTTTCTCTGAGAAGGACTTTTTGTGTTGACCTGATTAAAGAAGCAGGGGATGTAATTAAGGGGAAGGATGGGGTGCTGATTACAAAAGGGGCGTGAATGATTATGTGGACAACAGATTAATACCGATACAGTGGTAGGCAAACAAACTGCTAACTCAGGGCCCCGAGAACATCAGTAATTCTTCATTTGCAAAATTGCTTTAGGGATCGGTGAGCTTTTTAGAGTTCTAAAATGGCCAGAGATCTGCAAGTCAGTTGATGAGTCCACATTTTTCTAACCACAGGACATCTCCAAGCTGCCCAGACAACTGAGCTGTGCCCACTCCTCCAACATAACTGAATTTGTGTACTTCCTATTAATTCAGGACTTGGGTCTATCTGTAGACCCGTGAGGACGCAAGGCACCTGCTGTGAATGTCAGAGTGTACACATTCAACCTAAATGCTTGGTATGGCCAAGAGCCCTCTGCTACTTTACTGAACCTCCCCTGAGACGAGAGCCATCCCACCTTCACCAAAGGAAAGGCATATGGTGAACATGAGATGGGACCTTCGTGGCACCCATGGTATTTTCAAGGACACACCCAGCAGACACTTCATTAATCATTGATTTACAGATATGATCATCATCAACTCAATATTCTCTCTCCTATTTATTTTTTTCAATGAGGAGGACTCTGTTAGTGCCAAAACGTATTTGACTCTGAAACATTTCGGTGGAAACCTGGCTGGTCCCCGGAATCCAGCTCGATCTGAGTAACAGTGTGGCTTTCCCTGTGTTGACTTTAACTACTGTTTTGTTACCTTGTATTTCCAGCAGGATGTCCCACTTACTCTGGTGATACACTGTTTCTTTTTCAAATAGATTCAAACAGTACATTAACAGTAAAGAACACAGAATAATATGGGAAGTGGTACTGAAACTGCCGATAGGGCAAAGGTCAGGGAAGTAGTGATTGTCATAAATAAATATTTGTGAAACAAATGAGCTCATTATATATCTTCCAAAACGCATAGGTTTCCAGCCACCTGCTCTGAAATTCCATAACGATCATGCTGGCTTCTCACCTTCTTCCTGTGCCGGCGGGATGGCTAGTGATCACTTTTCTGAACCCATGTGGCTGTCTTACAATATCAGATTCATTCAGCAGCTAGTCATGCCTTAGTCCTTACTCAATCTTCCACAGTACACAGAGCAGAAGCGCTGGATAAAGTCTGATAATTGATTTGTCCCCTTCGCCTTTATGCCTTTATTCAACCTCTTCTCTAGGGCCTCTGGTCCTCCTCCTCCAGGAAGCCCTCCTTGGTCACCCTGACCCATAGTGTCTTTATCTCTATGAAGAATCTGTCTTGGTTTGCTCTGCATGCGTTCCCCATGCTTCGGGTTCTAATATCCCAATTTCCCTCTGGGAAATTGCTGCTCAGCGGGCACATGACCCCAGCCTGGCCAAGGTGCCAACTATCCTCACCCAAATCATTGCTCAAGGAAGAGACTAGGTCTTGGGTTGATTGCCCAGCTTGTCCCTTCAGAGATGATCCTGGGACTTCTGTTGAACCATTGGTAAGAAGAGGCTTCTTTTCTTCTTCCCATTTAAGTTTGCTAGAAGAGCTCAGCCTAGGGCTGCTGATGACCACCACGGGGGAAGGAACCTGCTGAGAGGAAGCCGCTTCAGAAAAAAGGAGGGGGGCAGGAAAAGGAAAAAGACTATAAACCCTGGTGACATCACTTCAGCCTCTGGATCCAAGAATGCCTGAAATCCTTCTTTCAATAAATACCCTATTTTTCTTAAACCAGATTGAGTTGACTGTTCCTTCTCTGGAAACCAATACCGTTGTGGCTAACCATCCTTTGAACCCCAATAGCCCATCTTATCTGTACTTACCCATTTGAACAGAGAAATACACTGCATTTCTGTGACTTCACATGACCTTCTTATGAGAATCCCAGTCATGGAATTTGGGACCCACACTTATCTTAACTCACATCTTCATTATGTCGGTAAGGACTCTATTTCTGAGTGAGGTTACATTCACGGGGACCAAGGGTTGGGATTTGAACATATCTTTATTTGGGGGCAGGATGTACAGAAGGCCACCCATGACAGCCATCACCTTGCAGTTCCTGGGAACAGAGATGTCAGGGCAGAAGCAGCAGCTCCAAAAGCAGAAGGAGAGAGACAAAGCAGCTGTACCGGTCCGTGATGTAATGGGCCTCACGTGAGGCCCACACACACCTGGACTTCCCTTCTTTCACCCACCTGCCAGAGTATTATGTCTTGTTTAAGCCAACTGGAATGGGTTTTCTATTATTTTCAGCAAGAAACACTCAAATTAAATGGGCACAGAGTTTCCCAAGCGACGGATCTCAAGAAGGTAGTCCCCCCAAAGACCTGCTTTGGTCCCCCCAAAGCAGGATGGGTTCTGGGACAGTGACCAGGATGGGTGACCAGGGACTCAGGTCCACCTGCCCTCTCCTCTCAGTGAAGACACACAGACAGGCTCCTCTCCAAGCTTAGCTTTTCCATCCTAGATGTCCCTGGTACACGGTCTGCTCAGGGCTCCTGTTCCTCATCCCAGGGAATGTGAGCCGACTCCTGTCTGCCCCCAGATCCCTGCCCTCCCCCAGGGGGCTTCGTGGCTTCTCACACTTCTCAGCCAAGTTTGAACAAACATCCTGAAGGAGATGGGTTTTCACCAGGGATCACAGGTAAAAAGCCTTCTTCTAAAGTGTAGAGATAGAAATATTTTTTTATAGCTTCATGATGTAAATAACCTTGACGTGAGACTCCCAGCCACCCTAGGCATGTGGAAGGCTGTGCAGGAAGGGGGCAGAAGACAGCCTTCACTCCCACCCACCATCAGGGTGACACAGGCCATCTGGAGAGCAGGGGAGGCAGGGAGTCTGAAACTCACCACTGACTTTCATCAGAGAGGAGTCTAAAAGCCACAAGTTCACGGGCTTAGAGCTGATGCTCTAAGTTGTTTTAAAAAAACAGTTGTTTTAAAAAAAAAAAAAAAAACTACCTTTTAGGAAGCTACCTGGGAAAAGAAGTATGTCCTCCTCTGGGCTAGTATTCCTCCAATCAATGACCCAAGTACTCTGGAAGCTTCTGAGCTCACAATGTGTCAGAAAAACATTCCAGTTTTTGGAAATACTGATGCCCTTCACCAACTACATCCCCGCTGTGTCCCCCTGGCTTCTTGGTTCCCTGGGAAGCACACCCCCACGCCCTGAGAAACCTACACCTCCCGGGTTTGCTGAGTTGGGAGCTTTTGTCAGAGTTCACCCGCACCAACCCAGTGGGGAATGAAATCAAGGAAGAGTTTAGAAAGCCATAGTTCTGGATCAAGAGGCCTGGAATGCTTTCACAGAAAGCAGGAAAGGCGCGGGCACTTCTCTCTGGAGAGACTAATGAGGAAGGGTCCTTCCTCTAACAAAGGCCTGTCGTCACAGGAACCAGACAGAGTCTGCGGCCACGGATTAAACATGCAGCTGCACCCGCCATCACGTTCCTTCGGTGGTCTCCTCTTGGAACCCGAAGGCTCTCTGTTGTCCCAGGCCGCTGGCTGGGCCCTGCTGAGAGCTTCCGCGGGGCAGACACACTGTTGCCTGGTGACTAATTGGTGACAGGGACAAGTCCGGGTTGGGTAGCAGATCCAAAACGCCTGAAGTCTAGACACGGCGACTGGACACGGTCACTAAGGAGGTCACCCAGTGGGTGGCACACTGTCCTTGGCCCTTTGTTTCCAGGAGCAAACAAACAGCCATGTGGGACAGAACTCTCCTGGCCGCCATGCTCTTGGAGGCATCACGGACCGGCAGCATCTCCCCAGAGTCTGTCCCCCACCACAGCAATTCAACGCAGAGCAGGAGGCTCTCGGGTCCCTAGGACGACAGGCATGGAGGACTGTAGGGCTCCACTCACTTTCCTTCCGGCCACGCACCACAGCTGTGTTTGAAGGATCCGCTGAGAATGGCAGCCGGGGGTCCCGCACTTGTTTCTTGAGCCCAGCCCGGCCGACTGAACATCAGCCCCTTAAACTTAGGTCTTGAGCGGAGACCCAAAGACCAACACCAGCGACTGGAGCAGATGTCCCCTGGCAGGATCTCGCAGAGGGACGATCCCTTTATACCTGCCCCTGCCGAGATTCCTAGAACCTCTCCTTCCTGTTGTTTCTTCTAGAAATGTCCACTTCTCGAGACAGAATTCAGTTATACTGCTGGCGCCCAGTGACCCTGCGTGGGTGTGCAAGGGCTGCTGTGACAGAGCTCTCCAAACAGAAATCTACTGGATCCCAGCTCTGGACGCCCGAAGTCTGGGATCTGGTCCAGGCATTTCTCCCAGCCGTGTTGGCCAGTGGTCCGTGGCCATTCCTTGGCTTGTGGAAGCATTTCCATGGTCTCTGCTTTCCCATTCCCATGGCAATCTCCTTGCACGCATCTGTCTATATGGCCAAATTTCCCCTTTTATAAGGATACCAGTCCCATTGGATCAGGTTCCCCACAAATGACCTCCTTTTAACTTAATTAACTTTGAAAAGATCGGAAGTCTTGGGCTTTAGGACTCCAACATCTTCGTGAAAATACAGTTCAACTCACCGCAGACCTCTATGTGGTCCAGAGTGGCTACCCACACAGCCCACTGAATACATGGGAACTTACAGGCACTGGCTGACTGGCTGAAGAGGAGTGCAAAGGCACAGACCCCTCCACAGGAGGAAGAGGTAGCCTGGTGGTAAAGAGGGAGCATGGTCATTCTTCTAGAGGGGGTGATTACCCTGGGGGAACTTGCAAAGTCTTGAGCTTGATCACAGGGCTTCAAGAAATAGGTCTTCTGAAAGATGAGTGTTAAGGTGATAGACTTCCATTACCGCAAAGCAGGGAGCCAAAGCTGTGACAGTATGAAGTTCTGCCCCCCTTTCTGAGCCTAACCGTAGATGTGTCAAGATGGTGGGGAAAGAGCACCAGGCCTTTGAATGCTAAATCCATGATTGAGGGGCTCTGACTAAAACTGAAACCAACACGGAGGAAACTGAAATTCCCAAAACATTGTTTGAGCTCCTGGATCAAGCCATTCCTGAAGTTAACACTACTCTCTCTTCAATTGTACCGGTCCATTAACTTTCCCTGACAAATACAATAGCATAGAGCATAGTCCCCAAAGACCTTTCTTAGCAACACAGCAGCCTCCTTTCTCTATAGGGGAAAAAAAAAAAAAAAAAAAAGAAGCCAAGTAAACTTCATTGCAGGGTCTGGGTTTGCCAAGAGACCAGAGTGAAACAGACGCTGTCAAGACCCATATGCCAGAGCTGAAAGTGCAAGCTTCACAGCAGTTCCTGAAGCCCCTGCCAATCACATTTGCACTCCCTTTTGCTCTCCCTTGCCCTGGTGGGCCAGCCGAGGACCGTTACTGCATGGGTTGTGTGTGTGAATGGCCCACCAGCACCACCTGCATGCCCTGAGAGGGGCACCAAGATTTAGATATCAACAGAGCCCGTTCCATTTTGTGTTGTCTATTTAAAAAAAAAGAAAGAAAGAATGAAAGAAAATGGAATTTAAAATACATAATTGTGTTAGTCATGAAGGGTAATGACATTAAGAGCCGTTGTAACGAGACATTTCCACACAAACGACATTATGCCGAGACAGTCTGTCCTGTAAGTGAGGCCCCGGAACCTGAGGGCCAGCGATATCTGGGGGCTGTCTCAGCCACGGTCCTAGGCATGGGGGTTGCCTGCAGCTCACAAGGCTGTGGCTGCCTTGGTTTCCCCAAACCTCACGAGCTTTACCACCTCTGTGTGCCAACTATTAACTTACTCTTCTTCCGTAAACAAGCAGGAGTGTTTTACGGATAGAAAGACACTGCAAGTGGCGCCTGAGTGGCTCAGTGGGTTAAGCATCTGCCTTCGGCTGAGGTCATGATCCCAGGGTCCTGGGATCGAGCCCCGCATCGGGCTCCCTGCTCATCAGGGAGCCTGCTTCTCTCTCTCTCCCTCTGCCTGCCTCTCTGCCTACTTGTGCTCTCTCTGTCAAATAAATAAATAAAATCTAAAAAAAAAAAAAAAAAGAAAGAAAGACACTGAAAAAGGAAGCTTTATATTGCCACCATGAAATCACTGGTTAAGTGATAGTTAAATTTTTTCTAATACGTAATTCCTTTTTTCCCCCAAGTAAATATATGACTGTATCTGGGTCTCGTTGGCTGTTTTTGTCTATTCTGTAACCTGTAGAAGATTCCAGAAATGCTGCTGGATTTCCGTATTGCCATCACCAGCCCAACAGTCACAGTTCAGCAGTCCATCCCAGGCCCATCCGGACAAAATTCTCCACAGAAGCAGAGAAGAGGGATTCGCTCCCTCTCCGACCCCACGGGCTATTCCAAGAGCTCCCAGCTGAGATTAACAGTTCTCACCTGCCAACCCCGGGAGGAAGGAGTGATATAACTTATCTGAGATGTAGCAAAAGAGCAGATGGCTTGGGCCGAACTTCCAAGATAAGGCTGTCATTTCCTCCCTGCGTCAGTGACTCCTGGCCTCAACAAATATTGACCGAACACCTACGATGTGCAAAGTCAGGAGATGAGACCACTAGCCCGCACACGAGTACGGAGCCGTCCCTGCAACCAGGCGGACTCATGGCGCACGGCTGATTTTAAAAAGCAGATTATGGGGCCCTGGGCTGGCGCCATCGGTAAAGTGACCAACTCACGATCTTAGTTCAGCTCGTGACTTCGGGGTCATGAGATCGAGCCCCGTGTGAGGCTCTGCCTATATCAGGGGGTCTGCCGGAGAGTCTCTCTCTCCCTCTGCCCCTCCACCTGCTGGCCCTCTCATTCTCTCAAATAAATAAGGAAAAGCTTTGACAATAGTGTTACCTCACGACCCAGCAATTGCACTACTGGGTATTTACACCAAAGATACAAATGTAGTGATCCAAAGGGGCACGTGCACCCCAATGTTCATAGCAGCAATGTCCATGAGAGCCAAACGATGGAAAGAGCTCAGACGTCCACCAACAGATGAATGGATAAAGAAGATGTGGTATATATACATGGAATCTTATGCAGCCATCAAAAAATGAAATCTTGCCATTTGCAACAATATGGATGGAACTAGAGGGTATTATGCTGAGCGAAATAAGTCAATCACAGAAAGACAATTATCATATGATCTCCCCGATGTGAGGAATCTGAGAGGCAGGGTGGGGAGTCATGGGGGGAAGGGAAGGAAAAATGAAACAAGATGGGACCAGGGAGAAAGACAAACCATAAGAGACTCTTAATCTCAGGAAACAAACTGAGGGTTGCTAGATGGGAGGAAGCAGGAGAGGGATGGGCTGTCTGGGTAATGGACAGCGGGGAGGGTATGTGCTATGGTGAGTGCTGTGCATTGTGTAAGCCTGATGATTCACAGACCTGTACACCTGGGGCACATAGTACATTATATGTTAATTTTTTAAATGCTATCAACTCTTACCTTGAAAAAATAAAAAATAGGGGCACCTTGGGTGGCTCAGTGGGTTAAGCCTCTGCCTTCAGCTCAGGTCATGATCTCGGGGTCCTGGGATCGAGCCCCGCATCGGGCTCTCTGCTCAGCGGGGAGCCTGCTTCCTCCTCTCTCTCTCTGCCTGCCTCTCTGCCTACTTGTGATCTCTATCGAAAAAATAAAGAAAAATCTTTTAAAAATATATAAATAAATAAAAATTAAAAATGAAATAAAATAAAAAATAAAAAGCGGGTTATAACGAAAACAAACACAGAGTTGGCTTTTTAAATTTTAACTTTTCTATCCATTTCTGTGCCCGTACAAATATACGCACACTTGCAGATGTTCTGGAATAACGTGCATGCGGGTAAGGACGGATGAAGATGTCACTGTGGCACTGTGGGTCGTCCTTAAACGTAGTTAGGCTCACGGCTGGTTAACGGGCCATAAGTAGTTCGTTAAATAGGTGCGTGTTAACAGTGAGCGCTGTCGGACGCTCAGCAGCCTGGCCGACCGCCCAGAGCCCCTTGCGGTGCATCCGCACATACGGAAAAACTGTTCACCGCCGATGCCTGTGGGCAAGCAAACCTGAGAGCGGGTACGCACCTGGAAGACGGCACAGCCCAGAGCAGCAGGGTGTCGGCGGTGCCTAAACACCCCAGACCCCCTCCCTCGGGTAGGGTGAGTCCATGATGTGTCCTGCTGTCTCCGGGAGTGTCCCCACAGGACGGAGGAGCCCCACGGCCCGCAGTGGACACAGCTGGATGGCCTGGCCTGCCCTGACTTCCTCCCTTCGCTGCCCAGCTTCCCCACCGTGCTCCCAAGTTTCCCGGCATCCCCGTGTAGATAAGCCAGTCTGACCTGAATCCCTAGGTCGGGTTTGTTCTGGAAGGACCAAGCCAAGACACTGTGTTCTAGAGTTACCACTGGATAACACGCAAAACTCTCTACAGCATGAGGTAGTCTACTAATACGCTAACATGGAAAGATCTCGGAGAAATAGTCTAAACCCAGAAAAATACTAATCTGCAGAAAAATCCATATGGTTTTCTTTGAAGCACATATATTATGATCGAATTTCTGCAGCTGCACACACACACACACACACACACACACACACACACACACATTAATATGTAGAACGGGATCCAGAAGGACCTAACTGTTGACAGTGGCTAGCTCAGTGAAAGGGAGAGAGTCAAGACACTCGGGTTTTTACAAATCGAATGTATTCATTTACTGCTTGAGCAGTGACACACTCATTGTAAGAGTCTCAGGGCAGAGTGTGCACGTGCTTAGACACACACCACACAGACCCCACGCTGTGTGTGCAGACGCATCCACATACCAAGACAGTGTGTCTGTGTGTGCACGTGTGTACATCTGGGGGAGGGGGGCGTCTGCAAATTCGGGAGAGAACATACAGTCGTGCACAGTGATTGCCCACAGATCTATATGGGTTTGAGCTTCTTGCCTTGACACACCTCTGTGACACATGACTCCGTGTTTATTTTAATGATTTATTTACACAGAGGGGACCCAACCCCATCTGGAGGGAAGGATGTAGTGGTGTTGAGAATAAAGATCACTGCAGATTTATAGGCAAAATGCTGCCCTCGGAGAGCCTAAACCCTGTGGTCATTAAGTCATATTTAAGGTCCTTTTCACTTCCTTCAGGCCGAGGGACCTCTCAGTGAGCCTCGTCCCCTGAGTCAAATACACAGCCCCCGCTGAGACTCACTGGCTAGACCTCCTGTTTCGAAAAGCCATGAGGACCTATTTTCTAATTGCTCTCCCTTCACGGTGAAATAATTCAAACATTCCATTCCCTTCCAAAGTGAGAACAAGAGCTAAATTTAAACGCAATAACTTAACGGTGCATCCGCAATCCCGAGCAGCCAACAATCCGTCAGAAAAAATAGAAAAGATCAGCCCATTCCGAATACAGGAAAGATACACACACACGCGTATCACTCCTTTCTGGAGCTTTCAACCCCAGGATGACCAAAATAAAAAACATCCAAGAAAGTATTAAGCTCTTAAAATAACCTGCCTATTACCCCTAAGAGAGCCGAGTAACATCTGGGCACCGGAGGGCACACAGAATAAATGAACTTGAAAGAATTACGCACCAGTAATGATGCGCGTCACTCAGTTCAGACACAAGAGAAAAGAGAAAGTGTTCCTAATGACACAATTTGTCTGTTGAGGGCACGCAGATAAACATCTCTCGTTATAAATGACATCCACTGTAAAAACAGACACGGTTATACCAATAATAATGACAGAGAGAAGGTTTGGGAGTGTTTTCTAGGCGTATTCCCATCTCCCAGGGCCCTGCATTTACTAACTGAATGACGAAATGTTTTTGGCTCTGTAGTAATGAGAACAAATGGTTACCAAGTACATATCCTAAATCTGAAACAGCTGAGTTTCACACACAGACTCTTTCTGCCTCCTGCCAGGAAAATGAACACATAAAATAGAAATCAGGGGACTGGGTGTGAACTCAAGTCTACTGAACACATACCGGCTGAGTCCATTCCTGCCACCATCATCACCACCCAACCATGATCACTCTGATTTCCACCACCATCACCACCATCATGATCACCACCATCACCACCACCATCACCACCATCACCACCATCATCATCACCATCACTGCCACCACCATCACCGCCACCACCATCACCATCACCACCAGCATCACCAGCATCATGATCACCATGACCATCACCACCATCATGATCACCACCATCACCACCACCATCACCAGCATCACCACCATCACCACCACCATCATCACCATCACCGCCACCACCAGCATCACCAGCATCATGATCACCATGACCATCACCATCATGATCACCACCATCACCACCACCATCACCAGCATCATCACCATCACCGCTACCACCAGCATCACCAGCATCATGATTACCACCACCAGCATCAACACCATTACCGCCACCATCACCCCCATATAACCATGTCCACCATCACCGCCATCCTTACCACCCTGTTTACTGGAATGTGAGACTTAGACCCATTATTTTATCAGGACCAACCCCAAAACCAAGCTTAGACAGGGGCACTAAAAAGGTTCAGCTGGTTACCTTCTGCTTCATGCTCAAAATGCTTGACTAACAACCATGGCAACGACTGCCTGGGCAGCCACTTAGCACATGAAAGCCTTTTGCAGAAAGCAGCAGCTATTAATCTCACCCCCAAAGTCATCTCATGATCACACGATGTGCTTCCCTGCCCTGTGTTTAGACCACGCCTCCACATGAGAACCCTCAAACCAGAGAATAAAGGAATGAGCTAACCAGCCCAGATTTCTCTCCTGAACCCTGGCCTTGGCCATCTGCTAATCTTCCCGTGTTTAGGTGTGACTCAAACTGAAAACTGAGCATCAGGGCAAAACTGAGTCCAAATCTTACCCATAAACCTGATTCTTTTTCAGTCTTTCTCATCTGAGGAAACGGTGCCTCCCCCTCCACCATGTTGTCTCTGCCCACGACCGAAAGCCAGCTTGTCACCCTTTCTCACACTTCTTCCTGTCCAACCCATCACAACTGGCAAAGCCTACTGCCCCAATGTATCTAGAAGCTTTCCAATGTCCTTCATCTCCACCACGAACACTGGTCCAAGGCACTATGGCCACTCATCCAGGCTACACGGTGTAATCATTGTAGAAGGCAAATTTGATCCTGTCACTCCTTTATCTAAAATCTGCACTGCTATCCGTCCACTGCCCGGACTTAAGACCTAAAATCCTTATCCACAGCCTGTAAGGACATGAATGACCTCCTCTCCCCAGTCTGTATCCGGACAACAACTTCCCGTGCATTCAGCTCTTTCTCGTCCCTGGACCTTTGCACTGGCATTCCCTCGGGACACTGGTATCTCCACAGAGTGCACACGGTTGCTTCACTCACCATTCAGCCCTCCCCAGCCAACCGACGCAGAGCTGGCATTGATAAACATCTTGAAGGAATGATTACACAAGGAAGATATGGATACAGCCCCTGGCGGCACAGGGGGTAGAACCTCAGAAGAAAGAAAGGACAACTCACCCCAGAGTTCTACTGCTGGGTTCCTAGTCTCGGGACACCAAGTGGAAAATGGCCGAGTGGGTCTTCCAAAGGTTGGGTCTGATCAAGTGAGTCTTCTGGACCCCAAGGTTTCAGGTATGATGAGTCATTTCTAAACTGTAAAAAGAAAAAAAAAAAGGCATATGGTCCTCTATCACAAAAGAATGGCTTGTTAGTTGGCTCTTCTGCCTCCTTCGGCTTCCTCTACGCCTCAGACACAGGGCAGGTCAGGCAACAGGCTACCACCTGCCAGTTCATAGCACTGAGAGGGCTAATAAGTGACAGTGCTGAGACTTAACACAGAGCCTTCCCAGCCTGACACTTTTCTTTGCCTTCAACCAAATTTCCTGCTGTAGAGCAAAGCAAAAATACATACACACCCTGACACAAAGCTTTTGTGATGCTTTGAGTAAAATTCCAAGCTCCCGAATGTGCCAAGGGAAATTGTGGGAAGACTAATTATCCTTCCTTGTGTAAGTGACATGTCATTGCTAGTGGCAACAAGGGACACAATGGAGACCACGAATCGTCCAGGCTTGCTCTAAATATATCCTTAATTAGATAAATATGACGGATGCCCGTGGATTACAAGTGTTACCATAAGGCAAACTAATGAATAAACATCAAGGTAAAAACCAATGAGCTTATAGCAATGAGTCTGCTTATAGCAAACTCTCAAGAAATTCCCATCTCACCACCAAATATTCAAAAATTAGAAATTTCTATATTTCGGTAGACCTTCAATTGACATAGGAAATCAAAATACCAGAAGTTCTTTTACTTCTCTCTTGTTTTGTTGCCCAGATGTTTTTAAACATTGTAGAATCACAGGATAAAATAAGCTGCATTATCTTAGGTTTCATCCATTACTTTGTAAGTGTCCAGTGTCCAGAGTAACTACATGAGTCGGGGAAGAACACTTGGAAGCAATCTGGGCTTCAAACGGGAATTTGGAACTGGAAAACAGTTTGTATGAGCAAAATTCAATTTATTTCAATACGGCGACCATTTTCTGAGTACCTACCAAGTTCCTGGCAATTGTTAGACTCAAACAAAAATAATAGTGAGCCTTTCCAGGACCCACAGTCTGACGGGGGAGGCCAAACCATGCAAGTATAACTTTATTCAAGCTAGACTTAATAAGATTTAGAATGATGTGCAGACAGATATGGAGGGAAGATGTCTAGACAGGACATTGGAGTCTTATTTCCTGAGGCAGTGAATGAGAGAGTCGGGACACAGGGCAGCAGGTGGATCTCAGAGCAGTGGGGCACCATAATGAGCATCTGCCTGTGTAGACCCTTCCCCAGACCACATGCATAATGTAGGGAGATGAGCACTTCTCCCC
The DNA here is from genome assembly GCF_002288905.1 of Enhydra lutris kenyoni. Taxonomy (NCBI): domain Eukaryota; kingdom Metazoa; phylum Chordata; class Mammalia; order Carnivora; family Mustelidae; genus Enhydra; species Enhydra lutris. The sequence goes on along the minus strand of NW_019154130.1, from coordinate 371,672 downwards.
ATGACTTTCAAACTAGGCAGGAGCCTGGAAATTTCTTTTTGGTAGAAAATAATAATCACAAGCAAAGGCCTTCATATAATGACATTAGGAACCTCCGCCCCCAAAATGTTCAGTTCCCTGCAATTACCCTGGAGTGAACCCACCATGAAGAAGCTCCCTTGGCAGCCACCAAGCCATCTAGACCTTCCTCCAAAACCAAATACCAACCAAAGATGACTTACCACATTAAAAAAAAAACTTCCAACATGGAAGATTATAATCTATGTACATAAAAATAAAACCCGGGAGGAGGAGATAGTGCAGCCAACCTAACAAAACTTTACAAACAGAAAGAGAACAAGATGCTACGAAGGGAACAATGAAAGACAAAAAGAATTCTTGTAGATGAGAAAGAAGGTCGCAAAATGGAATTTGATTTAAATGGCAGATGTGGAAGATAAGGTTAAGGAAATCTCCTAATGTGATAGAAAATATAAAACAAAATAAAGATTTTAAAGATTAATCCAGGAGGTCCAATTTTACTAAGATTTCCCAAAAGAGAAAATGTACAAAAATTGTAGGAAATATATAAGAAAAATTTATATATTCAAGGATTTCATGAGGGGACTATGAAATGGATGAAAAGAAACCATACCAAAGAGCATCATGAGATTTGAGAAGATAAATGATAAAGAGAAGATCTTAAACACTTCTAGTTAAAAAAAAAAAAGTCGGAATTTTTAAAAGGAACAAAAGTACATTAGGGCATCAAACTTCTCAGCAGCAATCTTGGAAGCCAGCAGAATGCCTTTTAAAAATCTGATTGAACGTTATTTCCGATTTAAGATTCCATACCCCAAAAGCAGTTGATCAAATGGGAGGACAAAGGAGAGATACTGCCATACATGTGAAGGATCATAAAATCTGCTTCCAGTGTATTCTTTCTTGGGGAATTACTGGAGGATATGCTGCAGTAAAACAAGTGGGGAAAACTGAAAAGAAAATCCACGGCATCTAAGGAACAGTAGATCCTACTACACAGTGACAAAGAGAAACTCCAGGGTGACAGCTAAGCCTCAGATCTCGAGTAATTGATTTGGAGCAAGAAGACAGAGGTTTTACAGGTGAAGTATCATGTGAAAAGGAGACTCCTGGGAAGTCCTTGATATGTCCAAGAATTGGGAAAGAATTTTCGGTATGTGGATTGCAAATGGCACAATTAAAAATGAGGCAAATGATAACTCCAGGAAAAGTAAAAGCCATGCAAGGAAAGAAATGCAATCAGTCACTAACTGGTTCTAGTTAACAATATGTACATAAGAACAAGGTAAACTCTCATTATTGTTTTAACGAAAGTAGCAATTTAACTGCGTGTGTAGGTTGGGGGTGGGGCCTAAAAGAACTAAATCTTCATCTACCACAAGACTTCTGAGTCTCCACACTACAGATATTTGGGGCAAGATAGTTTTTTGGTGTGGGAGCTGTCCTGCACACTGTACGGCATGTAGCAGTATCCCTGCTAGTAGCAACCAAAAGCCAGGAGCATAACGCCCACCCCAAGCTGTGACAAATAAAAATATCTCAGACATGACCCCTGGGTACAAAATCGCCCCACTCGAGACCCACTTATCCACCATAACAGAAAGTGCTATTTCTGACCTACAAAAACGGACCAGTCCAGAATAGCAGCACAGGCATGTTATTTAGGATTGCTGAGGTAATTTAAAGAAGAAATTAATAGAAGTATTAAAAGTAGAGTGAAGAAACTGGGCAGTGAAAAGTTGACCAGGTAGGAAATGGCTGGTGTTATATACTGTTAACCATTGTTAACTTTTAATTTTTTTTAAGATTTTATTTATTTATTTGACAGAGAGATCACAAGTAGGCAGAGAGACAGGCAGAGAGTGAGGGGGAAGCAGGCTCCCCACTGAGCAGAGAGCCCGATGCGGGCTCAATCCCAGGACCCTGAGATCACGACCTGAGCCAAAGGCAGAGGCTCAACCCACTGAGCCACCCAGGTGGCCCCATTGTTAACTTTTTAAATTGTGCACATGCACTTTAAATTTTAACACGCAGTTGGAGCTTAAGAAAAAAAAAAAAAAAGCATGCTCCTGTCTACTTTGGGAACTCACTGAAGTCCTCATGTATGAACCCTGTTTCAAAGGAAACCTTACACTATTACATTAACTCACTGCACATGCTGTGTCTTTTCACTAAGGTACATGAAACAAACAGTCATCGAGTAAGGTCTTTTTGTCTATACGCCCCCTAAAATCATCTGGTGCGACATTTTCGGTCCACCTCCTACACTGTGGGAATGACTGCAGCAAGGAGTGAGAGGCACGGGGAGGTCTTGACACACAATCAAATGGGTCAAATGGAAAGTGAGTCAAAGCAGAGACCACCAGTGAGAGCCTCACCCAGCAGAGCAACTATGTCCTTTTGATACAAATCACCAGAGGCTTTACAGCCACCCATCTACCTGTCTTGTCCCTGCAAGGAATTGTTCTCGCAAAGAAATAGTTATGGATGACATTAAAAAAAAAAAAGAAGAAGAAGAAGAAGAATATGGAAAAGCATAATAATTCCCACGTTACAAGGTTGTTTCCTAGTTCTATAAAAAAGAAAAAAACTGTCAGGTAGGACAAGAATCCCTAGCCTCTGTGCATTTAGCAAATTTTGGTGCCCTTGGCACAGAAGAAGTAAAACCACCTCTTTCTCCGTTGGTCTTCCCCGGCCCTGGGATGCCACTTCTTCAACTGCCCCGCACCCCCAGCTCTCTGGCCCTTCTCCTGCCCCCATCAAAGGGACTAGACGGTTCCACTGTGTCTGCACCTCAGCGAGCTGACTGGAGAACGTGTTCCTGATTCTAAAGCATGAAGAACTGCCCTATCTGCTTACATGTGCAGAATGATTATTATTAATTCAAATGTGGTCCAGCCAGATAATGCCTTGGAGGAATAGTGTATAACCAAGCCTAACGATGCTGAAGCGAAACTGAATGGGGAGCTCGACTATCACTTCATATAAAGTTTTAATTAACAATGCCATTCGGGCAGATAGAGAAAGAAAAGCAGTGATTTATGGATGCACATTTTACAGCTGACTCCTCAAATCCCAAGCAACACAGAACTCTGCCCACAAACTCTGTCCCACAAACACATTCATCACGGAGTCCAGGAGAAATCCTTCCAGCACGAGGCAAGACCCAGTTCTTACTGCTTAACGTTGGGAATAAGCTCAGTTCACTTCAACCAACTACTTACTCCAAGGGTCTCCCTACACAGAAAAGATGAAAAGGAATCCACCGGCCTTACGACCAGCATGAGCCTGCTGACATTTTCACATTTATCGTTTCAACGAAAATCTGATGTCTACAGACTGAAAATGCCGCAATTATGTTCATTAGCTAATTACATTCATTATCTAAAGGCTTTGCAGTGCTAAACCTTGTCTCATTAGCTGGCCTGGGAGAAGTGGAAGACGCTTCCCCAGATTCAAATACAAAGCCGGAGTGAAAATTCCCAAAGTTACAATGTAACTTTGAAAATGTCCTGCTTTTAATGCCCATTATGGGATGGCTAGCCAAGCGGAAACGGACCCAGGTCTGAGGGGAACTGATCTCCCTCGGGAGTGAGGTTGCGAGGACACACCGTGGGACGCCCAGCCTCACGACCAGTGAGACTCCTGTGCCTTCCGCGCTGAGCGGGGACAGAGCCTTGGGGAGGAGGATCCCTCCTAGCCTGAAACTGGCCTGGGGACAGGTTCCAAACGAAAAGTCACAGTCATCGAAACTACAGTTAAGACCCAGCAGCATTAGGACCAGAGCTTATCGCGAACTGCAAGGTTTCCAAATACCCACCCCGTCCATCTTTCAATCCATGAGGGCACCCTGTGTCCAGCTGGGGCCTCCAGAAGGCTGGCTTTCTGCTTTGGTGTCTGAGCCCCATCTCGTGAACCTGTCAGACTCTTCCCCACACCCCGCGGTGGTACTTACACGATGCCGGGGGTCGACCCACTAGCGGGGAGGACGCAGTAGCTGGGGCCACCTAGACGGCTTCCTGTCCCCCCCGTATGCCAGTCCCGCTGCGTCTCCAAGCCTTGCGCTCAGCATCAAGCTTGTAGACTGTTTACTTATTCATGGGCTGCCCGAGCCGGCCAGGAACTGCTTTGTGTCAGCTGAATAGGATGGTAATTCAATCTCCAAAGGGGAACTGTTCGGCACAAGGCATATCTGTCATAATGAGTCACGCCGATGGAAAGAACATGGCTTTCTGAGCCACTGGTAAAAGTTGTGTCTTGACAATGGGTAGTGTTATAGGACATAACCTTCTTTGCCTCCACGTGTGAGTCTCTCCCCACCAAAGAATCCTTGGGAGACGTATGACGGAGAGGGAATCAGCTGTGGGGTTGTATCCCCAGGAGAAAAAGCAGGGATTCCAGATTAAGCTTCCCGCTCCCTTGACAGAAGTATGTCCATTTGGAGAGACAGAAGGTAGAAATGTAAGAAAAATTAAAGGACGATGAAGTCAGAGGAAGGCGTCCAGCCGGCCGCAGAGTTTCCTGTGGTTTGGGGTTTTACATGCATCACAATAACAGTGAGGTCTCCAGCAGCCAGAAACCATGGCACTAAGAAGTCACAGCATCAAAGAATGGCCCTATGCATACAGCTAAGAAGAACCAAGTTGGGAGGGGGCCCAACCACCTGGGTGTCCAGAGACCTCGACTAGCATCAAGGAACCACAAATCAGGCAGGCCAGTGCCTCAACTTACCACAGTCCCCCCAGCAGACCACCAGCTCCCAGGGGATGGGGACCCTGCCTCTTACATTCTGTGCTGTGTTCTAAGCACCCTGCACAGTGTCGAGGCGAAGCAGCTACTCAGAAATCTGCAGAAATAGCAAATGAATGAATGAAGGCTTCGACATCAGTGGGCCTTGGAATATGCATCAGTCGGGACAGACTAGGCTACGCTGCAGTAATGAACAGCCCTCCAACATCCGTGGCCTGATCAAGTGTTAGAAATATTTTCTCCCAGCAAACAGTTGCTGAGAATACTTTGACAAATCCCCCACCTCCATTAATTTCAGGGCTCCTTATATGTGCCCCCAAAGCTTCTGTTATCATGCTACTCTGATGACATAATCCCAGAGTTGGGCTTATATTAGACTACCTTCACTTTAGCGGGCTGGCTTCTTGAATTCACTAATATAACAATTAATTACATTAATTATGTATGTAATAGTATGGCTTCTCCAGTGTAACATGCTATTTGATGAATTCATCCTTTGAGTCAACAAAAGTTTGTGGAGCAGTTTACTCTGTGTCTGGGGGTGCAGCGGGCCGTGAGACGCGGTGATGGGAGCCCGGCTCTCAGAGAACTCACTTTCTAACGGGGCACTGACAGTAAGCCCTGGAAGGCAGGGAGCGTTTGGGGTGGACGCCGTGTGCTTGATCTGGACTACTGGGCACAGCCTTCTCTTGGGGTGATGTCTACACCAGACCTGATGACAGGAAGGGAGCGGGGTGGGCAAAACGTGAAGATTTGTTCTGCAGAATGTGTCAGTGCCGAACTCCAGTGGACGTGTAATGTGAACGTCTTATTTCTACCGTGACAACCGCTGTCCTGTTTTCTTTTTCTGGCTCCACCAGCCTGGGCCCCAGAGTGAGGATGGTGTGAGCAGAGCACCAGCTGGGGCCCCACGGACACAGAGTGTGAGTGGGAGATAAACTTGTGAGTCTTTCACTTCGTGTCCAAAAGCACGGACATCTCAATGTCACCCTGACTTCTCCAGGGTCTCTCCAGATACATATTAAAGCCGCCCACTTTGCAACAGCCCACTAGTTGGGATCTGCTGGAAAGAACCAACACAAGCAAGCAAGGTGTCCTCCAGCAGGGGGACAGACAGTGGAATGTTACTCGGCACCAAGGGGCGAGGAGCTATAGAGCCATGAAACCCTAAATGCACATCCCTAAGTGAAAGAAGCCAACGTGAAGGGAGGGAATGCTGTACGATTCCAACTCCAGGATGTTCTGGAGAAGGCGCAACTACGGAAGCAGTAAAAGATAATTATCTGCCAGGGAGTGAGGGAGCAAGGGACAAACACGGAGGATGTGGGGGCAGTGATGCTACGTTGTTGATCCCGTGATGGAGGGCCCGTGTCATCATACATTTGGCTGAAACCACAGGACAGACAATACAGAATGAGCCCTAAGGTAAACCGTGGCCTCTAGTTAGTAGCCATGTGTCGATATTGGCTCATCCGTTGTAGCAAATGCACCCCCCACACCCTAGCCGTGGGAGATTCTGGGCTGGAGGGACAGGGGGTACACAGGGTTCTCACATTCTGATCAACCTTTCTGTTAACTCTAAACTCATCTTTTTTTTTTTTTTTAAGATTTGATTTATTTATTTGACAGACAGAGATCACAAGTAGGCAGAGAGGCAGGCAGAGAGAGAGGAGGAAGCAGGCTCCCTGCTGAGCAGAGGGGCCAATGCGGGGCTCAATCCCAGGACCCTGAGATCATGACCTGAGCCGAAGGCAGAGGCTATAACCCACGGAGCCACCCAGGCACCCCATGAAAACTCATCTTTTTAAAAACATTTATTAATTTTTTTTCAAAACTGACCCCAAAAGGGGCAACTTGGTGGTTCAGTGGGTTAATAAGCCTCTGCCTTTGGCTCAGGTCATGATCTCAGGGTCCTGGGATCGAGCCCCGCATCAGGCTCCCTGCTCAGCGTGAAGTCTGCTTCTCCCTCTCCTAAGCTGCTTGCTTGAGTTCCCTCTCTTGCTGTTTCTGTCAAATAAATAATTTTTTTAAAAAAATCTTTTAAAAAACTGACCCAAAAAGCACCCCACCACCTCAGCTGCTGTTCTTGTGTAGACAACAAATGTCTACACTAGCCAGGGTCCGTGGACTTCCTCCTCTTTACCCCGTGGGTCTCAGCCAGACATGCCGGGTGGGACATGCACTGTCTGGGGACAAGAGTCTGGGACATCTGTGCTCACCGCTACGCCCATGGCCCTCGGAGTGGCGCCTGGCTCTCAGACAGGCCTTTGTAACTGGTGGTGCAATAAAAGATTTCATTTCCTTGTGTTTCCGCTTGGCCCTGAATGACAGTCAGAACATTAACAAGTGAAAATCGAAAGCTGAGATAAAAAACCTCCCCCAGGAAAAGTAGCCAGGCCGCCACATCCTCCAGAGACACAAGTCAATAAAATAATTCTTGAGAGCCAGAGACACTTGAATGGGTCCGTAAATGGGCCATGTGCAAGGGGGCCTCGGTGCCCGGCGTCTCCGCACCAGGTGCACATGCCCCGCTCGCTGTGGCCTCAGTCCTTGTTGGTCCGAATGGTGAACCCCACCTTGAGCCACACGCCGTTTCTCTAGACGGCACCAGGGGCCGGCCCATGGGCTATCCACTCTCTGGTGGGGATTCTCCCAATTTCTCACCAATTCTAACCATCTCAGCCATGAGGGACGAGGGGGACAAGGGGGAAGGAACACACTGTTGGGAGAACCTCATCATTACCCAAAGGAAAAGGAGCACGAGAGCAGGGCCACCCCCAGGGACACCGTGAACCTGTGCTCGGGGCCCAGGAGCGATGCCCTGTGTTTAATTAAACCTGTTTGCCACACACGAGCAATTCCATCGGCATAACAATCTCCCATGAAAATTGATTTTGCTCTCGCCAAAGGCCCCTGGACGACCACACGTGGAGGCCTCCAGCACAGTGAAGCCTCCCCTCAGCCTAATGTCCTCGTTTCCAAACTGAAGGTCAAGTACGGCATTACTTTCTAAAATAAAATGGTTTCAGGAAATCGGTTTTCTGCTGCAATGCTAACTCTTTGTCATTACTGTTCAAACCAGCAGCTCTCAATCGAGCACACACTCTGTTCCGAGCCCTGTTCTCAGCGTGTTACACAGAGCATCTGCTTGAATCCGCAGAAGCTCGTGCAGCAGGTGCCTGCGCACGGGACATGGGAGGACACGGAGGGTGGACGAGTCCGGACTTGGGCGTCCCACAGCCCGGTCATGAGCAGCCCCAGATGCCATAGGTCAGCAGAGACAGAGAAAAGGGGTATTTCTCCCCACTGCTGGTGTTCTCAAAGGGGGAAAAATTTCTGTTCTGATATGCAAGAAATACCTAACATGGGCCTTTGGAAACATGACCTTGAAAACTTCCGTACTAGCCAACCACCAGGAGTGACATGAAGCAGAGACAGGAGATGCCCATGTGAAGCCAAATGAAGTCACCACGGCGGTCTTCCCCAGGTTTCAGACCGTTTCTGCCATCGTGGAAAGACCCACTGTTTTCTCCGACGGCCACACGTCCCTAACAGTCTGTTTCGAGCCACATAAGTCACATCATCCTTACAAGATGGCAGGAGCATCTGACGGGCCTCATTTGCATTCTGTTGTTTGCCGGCTCCAAGACAAAAAGCTAGGTAGTTGTCCAGATCACGCCACCGGACCGGCGCCTCGGGGACAGGCCTCCCGGGGGCTGGAGAAGGATTCCTCCTGATGGATGGCTTACTCGACGTGAAGCCTGTCCTCACGCCCCTCCGAGTTTGGACTCTGGCTCCGGCCACGCTCCTTCCTCCTGCGTCATCATCGTCACACCCCGTTCTCTCCCTTCATCAGCCCCGTGGGCTGGGAGGTGCTCACGAGGGCCTGGAATTAACTGGAGCATAAAGCAGGAAAGCACACTGGTCTCTGCTGGTCCTGGAGTCTTGGGGAACAAAGCGGGTGACCCCGCTGGGGAAGCACTGGAAATGAGCCACGTGAGGACAAGCCCTCATGCGATGGCTACGTGGTCCACATGGTGGGGGTTGCTCAGTGGGGCTGCCGGTGACTGGGGTCCACTCCCATCAGGCCATGCCTTGGCTGGCCCCACTCGCTTCTCTGTTCCTGTCCTCACAACAAGGCTCTTGAACAGAGTAGAGCCCAAAGTCAATGCCGTGTCTACTCACTGCCCTCCACAACCCCTGCCTCGCAGCCCGGACCATCCTAGCTTTGGTACAAGGACACCAAAGACATGGCAATACAGGCTACTGTATTCACTGTCCCCGTCTTCTCTGAGGACACCTCCACCTCCCGGCCTTACTGTAAAGAGTTGGTGCCTGCTGTCTGTTAAGGATCCGGCTGCATTCCTGTGAACGTGGGATCCGGTTTTCTCCACATTTGTGGCAGGGCCATCCTTCCCCCTCCATGTGGCCTTGGTCCCCTGGTAAAAGACCAGCCAGCCGCCTGCACGTGGCTTTATTTGTGGGCTCTGTTCCACATCAGGGTGCAGGATGAGTGAGCTCAGGGGTCTGTGGCACAATGCCGTGCCCTGGTGACCAGGACCATATCCTGCACTTGAAATTTTGCTCAGATAGTAGACCCCAAGTTCGGTGTTCTTTTGTTGGTTTGTTTGTTTTCAAGATTTTATGTATTTATTTGACAGAGAGAAAGAGAACAGGCAGGGGGAGCGGCAGAGGGAGAGGAGAAGCAGGCTCTGATGTGGGGCTCAATCCCAGGTCCCTGAGATCATGATCCAAGCTGAAGGCAGATGCTCAACGGAATGCGCCCCTCCCTACTCCGTGTTCTTACCATCCCCACACACAGATGTTTTAGATAAATGAAAAATAAAGACCGACAGAAAGAGAGAAGGTGGTACTCTCCAGGATGCCCCAAGGCCGCCCCGAACCTCAGGGAGGACCCTGCTCTGCCCAGAGTGCTACAGTCTGTCCTGGAAGTCAGAAGTCCCGGGACGGATCATTCACTTCTTTCACAACCAACAGTAACACATCGATGTACCTCTTCTCAGTGCCAGGCACTGTTCAACGTGTTTTCCTGAATTAGCACGTTAATCCCGACAGCGGCGACAACCTTAGGAATCAAGGCCTAGCACCACAGCCACGCCTTGGGCTAGAGGACAGAGTTCCTTGCAGGGCCAGGCTGCATGATGGGAGCTGAGCCCGGCGGCCTCCCTGGGCTGAGTTCAGGTGCTGGGACTCCCCAGGGAGCCACACTGCCTCGCACCGGAGGGAGGGGCTGGCTAAAAGCCAGCAGCCCTCTTTGACGTCCCGCCCTGGATCGCACAAATCCACACCCGGACTCTTGCTTCTGAGTGTGAGTCTTGGGCTAGACCGACCCTGAAATCCCCAATTCTCCAAACCCCTGTGACTCTCCACCTCCAACAGCTGCCCTCCATGGGGACCTGACACACGGGCTGGCCAGCAGTCCCTAAGATGCAGCTCTCCCCGAAACGGCCACCTGCCATGTGGAGAATAGGGCAAAGTGCCCGCCGGAGCACGAGGACACATGCCCGCTGGGGGCTTCACAGAGCTCACGCTCACCCCAGCGGCAGCCACACGGGCCGCCGCGCTCCCTCCATCGTGTCCATGAAGCTGGCTGGACATGGAGCCCCGTGGGAATGGTCGCAGTATCTGCACCAAGTGCAGAATGAGAAAGCCCATGGGCCCATCATCAACTGAGAGGAAAACAGCAGGTTTCTACCAAAATTTTCTCACAAACAAGAAAACCAGATCCCTTCAATGTGGAAGGAAGGAGAGACTGCCCGGGTCACCCATCCTGGAAGCAGACGTCCGTTGTCCACTAGTCCCCAAACTGACGCACACACATCAGGAACAAAGGAGAGAAAGAGACACGGCCCTGCCCCAAGGACCCTGCCCCACACTCCAGCGGGGATGATGGAGACGACAATATTCAAACAAACAGTACCATGTCAGCTCGCACCTGTGCTGGGAGGGAAGTAGAGTGAGAAGGTGTGAAAGGAAGGGGTGAGGTGGGCAGGGCAGGCCTCTTGAAGGAGGTGTCCCATGAGGAAAGAATGGAGTTTGAGGAGCAGTTGGCATGCCGAGATAGGGAAATAGAGAGCGGACGAGAAAGAGAAAGAGTTCTCAGCAGAGGACATAGACATGCAAAGGCCCTGGGGCAGGATGTCTCACTGGAGAGCCCACCTCTCACTGCCAGAGAAACTAGTCATCTCCTCCTTTGAGACAGAGGGAAGGATGTGGAGAGGCAGAGAGGTCTCTGACTTGCTCCAGCAAATCCTTGAAGAGCCCAAGAAGGTGGTAAGAAGGTGTCCTGTCCCTCCAGTGCCGTGGGCTAAATCAGCTTTCCCAGCTGTCAGCCTTTAATCCATCAGGGCAGACGTGTAAGCTTGGTTAAGAGAGCAGTAAGACCCAGCCCGGAGACGCAGACTACATTTAACCCACAGCTGCGGAGTGACCCAGATGCCAACAGGGGCGTCTTTCATTATCCGGTCCAGGAAGATGAACCCGTACGAAGAATCCCAAGCACCCGGGTGGGAAGATGAAGAGTCGTTATTCCCAAGAGCCCGGACACCAGGGGCAGACTAATCCGTGCCCGGCGCCACACCCAGCCACGGCATGTGGCACCCAGGACTCACGGAAGGGACACAGCCCACCTGCCCCTCCTCAGCTGTGAAACCTGTGGGACAGCCAAGAGCCGCTGCTGGACCTGAGAGGGCCTGAAATCCACCCTGATGAGAGTATTTACCCCATGGAATTAGGCAAAGACTACATGCCAGCTAGCTCAGCAGCAAGCACCACCCTCCTAAACCCACTTCTCTTTCGCGGACAAGAAAATACGTAAGAATTAGCCATCCCACAGCACGCAGGTCACGGTCACCAGCTCTGCCCCGAGCTCACTGCTCCCTCCCCTCCAGCACCGCTCGGCGCTGTGGACCCAGTTTTCCACGTCCCTCCAAAATCCCTGTGTTGAAATCCTAAGCCCCGGCATGGCAGAGTCAGGAGCCAAGCCCTTTGGGAGGTGATGGACAAGAGGGTGAGGTGTTCATGAGTGGAATTTGCGCTTTTATAAAAGAAGCCCCAGACAGCTCCCTGGTCCTCCCACAGCATGAAGACACACTGGGAGACTGGCCGGCAGCAACCCAGGAAAGGGTCTCACCAAAACCTGCCCAGCCCAACGCCCACCTCGGCTTCCAGACCCTGGACTATGACGCACAAACATGTGCTGTCCCGTAAGTCTCCATCCGTGGGATTCCGTTACAGCAGCCCAGATGGGCTTAGAAACCAGTCAACACACTCCATGCCCCAGACCCAAGCAACGAGATGAGCCTGAGACCCACGTCAGTCCAGAGCAGCCTCTCACACTGGGGAAAGTCACGGTCTTTCCTACGGGAATTAAGGGAGCAAGAAGCCACTTGGTGCTACAAGGGCGGCCAGCTTTAACTCCAAAGCAGCACAGACGAGATTGAAAAGAAACCAAGTCCTGGTTCATGACATGGAGTCTCTAGGTCAAACCACACCTGATGCTGTCTTTATCTGGGCCGTCAAGTTAACCTGACTCCATCCACTCCCTCTTAATGCTTAAACCATTTTGCATTTTTCTGTTAAAGGAAAGATTCCCAACCAATAGAAATCCCAAACCAAGGCTTTACATTTTGGGCCTCCCTTGCCTCACTGAATGGACTCACTAAAGCCCTCTCTAATGAGTCAATCACTTAATAGCTTTGCTTGTGCTCCCAAGCTTTTAAAGAAAAACAAACAAACAAAACCCAGAACCTCCAGTCAAGGACCTTCACGCTCCATCCCAGCACTGGGACCTGTGAACACAGAAGCACGTCTACACCGTAGAGGTGACTGATTTGTACTCGGGCTGCTCTTTATGACCTTCTGTCCCCATGGCTTTCTGGCACGAGTCAAAGCTCGCAGACACACATTGTGCCCTGTACTCCAGACCGAAGGGTGTGCCCACGTCCCAGCATGGGGTGTCACAGTCAGTGTCTCCTTAATCATGATGCAGCTTCATCTGCTGACTTTTCTATAATAAATAAGAAGTGAAACAAGTGTCCCTGAGGCTCTCAAGAGAAGGGGCAAAGCCCCTTCTGTGCCCCCTGCCAACAGGAGAATGGTGTGGCTCTGTGTGAGGCCACCTGGCCCCGTTTGTCACCAGCACCTAAACAACGGTGTTCGACGCAGAAACCCACTTCCATAAGTTGATCCTGAAGGACAAGAAGGGTTACAACGGAATGGGCGTACCTTTCGGCACGGCAAAATACCACAGTCGTCGTTTCCAAGAAAACAGGCACTCCCCAGTATCCCCTCAGAACGCACTCAGCCCTCAGAGGACATTTCCCAAATCCTCAGCAAAATCAGAGCCAAGCAGTAAGTACCTAGTGTACCATCATGAATTCGGCGGGATGTCTCCACGGGTGACTTAAATTTTTTCTGAATTACTTCCTACACTTCGAAAAGAATTTCTACAATGAATATGTTACCCCACTAATCCAGTAAAAACAACCTGAAATTACTGTAATTATGAAAAGACATAGAACACGCATGGTAACTTTTGCCGCAAAAACAGCGGAACGGTGGGGACCCTATGCACCAGGTTTTGTGCTGCTGTCCCAGCCAGGTGCGCCCCATGGCTCTGGGGGGACAAGCCCTTGGAAGCCCCATTCACGGGCCTCCCGGGTTCCCGCCCATACAATGGCAGCAAGTTGGAGGAGCTGGGGTGGGAGCTGAGGGACAAGGAAGTACCAGAAGACAGAATCCTGTGACGTGTGTCTGTCAGCAACCCACCAGCTTCTGGGCCGGGTCAGGCACTGAGTTGCAGTTCAACACAACGTACGTTTATTTCTCACACAACCCATCAGAGCAGGTGGTCCCAGTTGGTGGCTGATTCCCCTCAACCCAGAGGCTCAGGCCCCTGCTGTCTGTGGCTCCCCATTCCCCAGCACCCAGCAGGCCTCAGTGTCCCCATCACCCGGGCCCCAGAGCACACCCATCCCCTCCCTCCCCGCACAGCCCGCCCACATCTGGCCTTCTCAGGACAACCGAGACAACCACCTCGACAGGGAGGGTCTGAGGCCCAGCCGCCTCTCCAAAAGGGAGAGGGGATCGTGGGAGCAGGTGCCGCTTCTGCTCACAGGCGCAGGAAAACCCCCAGTCAGGTGAGACCCGGGAGCTCTGTGGGGAGAGGTGGCTGCACAGAGGGAGGGACCGGAGCTGAAGAAGCGTGAAGATGCGCCAGCACGTGTGGGCAGACCCAAGACGGTGTGATCGCCAGCTCGCGGAAACCCTGAAGACTGTGTCTGCTCCTTTGGAACCAAAAGCAAGAGGCATTTCCCGGCAAGCTGGCCTGGAGTGCACTGTGCTCTCAGGGCGGCCGTCTCACGCCCACTGCCCCAACAGGTGCGATTGCATCCTTACCGCCCCCCACCACGCCGAGCCCCGGGCATGCGAGAGCCTCCTGCAGCAGTCACGGCCAGTTCCCTGTCTGGCCTCCACCCAGAACTGCTTTGAACGCTGCGTCAGGGCCTTGCCTCCTGGACGCAGCCCTCTGGTAACTGAGCGTCAGAGCGCCTCACTTCCCTTATTAGTGGGTTTGCCTCCCACACAGACCCACCTGGGAGGGGGCCTCCCGCCTGCACCCATGAGCCCGTGCACCCCTAGCATGCCCCCCCACACCAGTCTTGGCATGTGAAGTCCGAAGGGAAGCCTCACTCTCCACGAACGCTGGTGTACTCTTTGTCCAGAAAAGCCCAGAGTTGGCCCCATTGCGTGAAGACCCCTTTTCTCCAGCCTACGGCTGAGGAAGCACCGGTTTTCCTAACCCATCATGGCTTTCTGGAGGGGTGGGGCAGAGGGGCAGAGAGGACAGAGGGGAGCAGGGGAGAGAGAGAGCTCCTTCCCAAAGAAGCAACCGACCCTATAATTTCTCATTTAGACCTATGCCTTGAAAAGAAAATGCCACGAATAAATGGGAACTTCCTGACCTTGCAGGAAAATATCAAAGAGATTGAAAGCAGCGTTTTCTTGAACCAAAATTTATACAGTCTTGTTTAAAAAGGACAAAAACAAAAACCCACCTGCACTGTAAATGTCACAGAAGGTGCTCAGCGTGGGCTGGGAAGGCTCGGGCAGAGCGCGGCTGGGTCTGAGAATGGAGACTAGCCCGAGCCCCCATCCAGGGCTCAGTGTTGCGTTTTGGAAGGGATCATTGAGCTTTCCACGTGCAACTGGGTGTGGGTGGGAAGGGGTGCGCCACGCCAGCTGCCCGAGGAGACCCGGGAGCTCAAAAGACAAAATTAAAAGAAGGCACTGCTCGAGCAAAGTGCAGGACAGGCCACCTGTGTGATGTGGCCACGGGACATGGGCCACACAACAATACCTGGGAACGGACCCCCAACTGAGTCTTTCCCTATTAGAGACCGTCTGGGGCCAGGGAGTGTGACAAGCCCTGCAGGCACCCCACCCAAACCAGGCCTGAGGCCTTAACAAAATCCTCCACAAGGACCTGCACCTGTCCCAGGGGACAGAGAAGAAGGGGCCCTAGGCAGAGGGTATGGCTTCACTGGGCTGCTGTGTGCCTCCCTCACCGTCTTCCACGAAGTCTGCGATTTCCAGTCTCTGACGCTCCTCTGAAGGGGCCACCAACATGCTTCTTTTTTAAATTTCCCTTTCGGTGTATATTTTATCTCTCGTTAAATATGCGCGTGCTGAGAATATTCAAACTCAGAGGAGGAACAGCTGGACAGGAGCCCGGCCACATTTCAAGCGTGGATCTAGTTAGGAGCAGAGAGCTTGGCCACGTGAGAACGAAACGCAAGGTGCTTGATTTATTTCCCCGTCCTCCCACAGCCCCACCCCCGGAGCCCTTGGAAAGACCACACCAACTCCCAGCCCCCCAGGAGCCGCGGCGGCCCGGCGAGGCCAGCCCGGCCGCAGGGAGAGCCGCCCAGCACGGGCTCGGGTCCCCCTCCCCCAGGCCCCTCACAGATCCCACGACCACCTTCCGCGGCCACCCCAGGTGCCAGCCAGAGGCCTCTGGTTCTGAAATGCCACAGCCACGGTCCCCGAGCCGCTACCGGCGCCTGGCTTCTGTGGCAGGAAAGGAAATTCTCTGGTTTGCATTCATACGTGCCAAACTCTTGCATCTTCTCTGTTCCGCGTTTGGAGAAAATGTGGCCACTTCAACTAGGAAAAAAGGAGTCGATGACATTTGGGGAAAAAATGGACCAGGAAGATCGTATTTCACTGAGTAAATTGACAAAAGGTCAAAAACCTTGATCTTTACCACCGATGTGCTTTGTCTGAAACCTGAACCACCTCTTAAATATTTATAGGTGAGAGCCGTGACCGCAGCTCACGGTCGCCCCGAGCCCAGCGGAGCCAGGGCACCGGTTCCGTGCCGGGGAGGCTCAGTGCAGGGACAGGCCCGCATTCCTGCTGCGGAGGGATCCAGCTGTGGGCCAGCAGCCACGGGGCTTGGAAGCAGCACCGTGAGCTCCTTGCTTCAGACAGGAGGGAAGGGATGCGCAGGCAGATGGAAGCACCAGTTGGGAGCACGGCGGACCCGGACACGCACTCTCGGCCCAGCTCTGTCTGCTGTGGCCGTAAACGGGGACGCCCCAGCGGCCACGCCCACACCCAGCACCCAGATCTTGGTTGCTAAATACCGTTCTCCAACAAAAGAAACCACGGTCCTAGGGCGCTTGGGTGGCTCAGTGGGTTAAGCCTCTGCCTTCGGCTCAGGTCATGATCTCAGGATCCTGGGTTAAAGCCCCACATCGGGATCTCCGCTCAGCAGGGAGCCTGTTTTCCCCTCTCTCTCCCCCTGTCTCTCTGCCTACTTGTGATCTCTGTCAAATAAGTAAATAAATCTACAAAGGAAAAGAAACCTTGGAGAAGAAGGGCTAATTCTGGGACCGGAGCAGGGAACATGCCCAGTAGGCTACGGGCTGGGGGCAGCGTATGACACCAGAGGTCAGAAACGGGGGCCACACAGAGCGCAGGGGCCTGGAAGGCGCTCCCTGGGCCCTTTCCTCTGTGCATTAAGGGACAGTATGTTAATAAGTCCAAGCCCGGAACAAAGCTATGATCCATTAATCCACACTAACATAAATAAATAAAAAATATATAAATGGGAAGAAAGAGGAAAGCGTTTCCTTTTTTGTTTATTTAAGATTTTATTTACTTATTTGACAGAGAAGGAGCACAAGCAGGGGGAGCGAGAGGGAGAAGCAGACTCCCCACTAAGCAGGGAGCCCAATGCAGGACTCGATCCCAGGACCCCAGGATCACGACCTGAGCTGAAGGCAGACATGTAGCCACCGGAGTCCCCAGGCGTCCCCCAGGTTTCCCTGCAAAGGAAAACCAACAAATAACCGTCGAAGGAATCACAAAAACACATTGTAAGTGTCGTAAGAAGCCGTTGTGGGTAAGAGTTGGCCGCGGACGCTAACGTGGGGCACGTCCGATGAGAAACAGGGACTTCCCACGACCTGGTCTCACAGTCCCTCCCCACAAACTACCTGCCAACCACAGAGAGGACCGCGGTCACTTCACATCAAAGGATCTCGGCGACTGGCCCCCAGCCCACTGACCCCGGTGCTCATCCCCCAAAACCCGTGGCAGGTGTCAGCACTCACCCAGGCCCCCGCAGGAGCTGGCACCTCTGCCAGAACAGAGAATCTGAGTGCAGTCATGGAGGGCTCCCCACATAGCCCACACTGGGGGCAACTGTGACATTGTTGGCCCGTGTCCCTCAAAGACGGTCAAGCGAGCACAGAGACAGAAAGGCTGAGACCCTGCTCCCAGGAGATTCAGGGGGATTAGGAGCAGCCCGAGTCAGCACCACTCGGTACCCGGGATGAGTCCTGCTAGGGGACAAAAGGAAAAGGGACAGCTACGAAGGGTCTTACGGGACAAGGTAAACAATGTGAATGTTGCCTAGATGGACTGAGTCATAGCACTGTATCGGAGCTTGACTGGCAGCCTCGCGGGTTTCCCGTGGTTTTGAGAGGGGGCGTTCTCGCTCTTGGGAAAGGAGCAAGGAAGAGTGCTGTCAAGGCGGCATGCTGTCTGCAGGCTCCTCAGAGACGGGGACACGGGGACAGCCTCGGGATGGCACACAAGCAGCAGCCGCCCCCACAGGGGACCATGGAACCTGTTCTTGCAGCTTTTCTGCAAGTTCCCCCCAAAGGTCCCCTTCCTTCCAAAGTCCACACTAAAGGCTTTAAAACAAACACAGAAACAAGGACCTCACAGGAGCTTGAAAGCAGGGCCATCGGGACAAGAGGTTGTGAAACTGGGTTTTGCCTGCCCCTGCGTCCCCAGTGGCTCTCGCTCCGGCCCCTCCCCCACCCGCCATGTGGCACTCCTGGGCACCAAGCAGCTCTTTCTTTACCCCAATGTTCTCCAAACTTACTGTCGAAGGCAGGACTACGTGACCTTCGGGTCGTGAGTTCAAGCCCCACGTTGGGCTCCACAGCCAGCATGGAGCCTACTTACAGATAGGTACGTAGGTAGGTAGGTACATAGATAGACAGATAAAGGCAGGACTACTTCCGTAAGAAGAGTCTTGGTCTAAGATCCCAGAACACTGATCACATCCCATCAGTCCATTCCTATCTCACTGCTGCCTACTTGGGTTTGGTCTGAGCTCTGCGGGAAAGAGGCAACAAGTTCCCGTGCCTGGTACAGGAACTGGCATACATACTGTTTATCAAATGAGGGGGGGAGGGGAGAGGGGAGGTGGGGAGAGAAGAAGGAGTGGGGAGGGAGGGTGGGAGGGAAAGAGGAAGAAGGGGAAGAGGAAGGGAGAAAGAAAGAAAGGAGGAAGGAAGGGGAGGGAAGGGAGGGAGGGAAGGAAGGGGGAAGGGAGGGAGGGAAGGAAGGGGAGGGGAGGGGGTTAGGGAAGGGCCCAGAAGGGATGGGCAGGGCAGGAGGTAGGAAGAAGAAAGGATGAACAAAGAAAGGAGGTAGGAAAGGATGGGGGAGGAAGGTGATGTCCCCGTCTTTTAAGGACAAAAGGGACTTGACAGACTGTATCCGATCCTGGCTGGAAACAGATGGCTCACTTAAATTGGGTAATTTGAAGAGAACTGAGTAGAAAAATTGTTTACAGAGTTCTGGGCAGGACACAGGAATCAAAAGGTGGGGGCCTCTCCCTGGGCCAGCAGCAGCTCGAAGCCCCCCTAACGCATCAGAGGGAAGAGAAAGAGGAATCACCATGACCCAAGGAAGGCAGGGCAGCAGTGAGAGAGGGAGACCAATGTGATGGGAGGGGGAGGGACAGAGGGAAGGGAAGGGAGGAGGGAGAAGGACAGAAGGGGAGACAGGGAGGGAGAGAGGAAGAAGGAGGGTAAGGAGAGAAAAGGGAGAAGAAAAGAGGGAGGAGGGAAGGAGGAGTGAGCATACCAAGGAGAGAAGGGGAGGGTAAAGAGAGGGAAGGAGGGCAGGGAGGGAAGGAGAGGGAGGGAGGAAGGGGAGATGAAGGGGAGGGGTGCATAAGAAGGAGGGAAGGGGGTCAGGAGAAGGAGGGGAGGAAGGAGGGAAGGAGGTAGAAGGGAGGAAGGGCAGACAAGGAGGGGCAGGGAGGGATGGGGAGGGCTGCCCCCCCAGCCCAGCCACCCAACTGTGTGGCGTCCAGGCGGCCCACCCGCTGGGGCCAGAGCAGGTGCAGGAGCGGGTCCAGAGGGACAAACAGGAAGTAGGAGGTGGACAGCCACGGGTGGTGGCCACAAAGCACCAGACTGCCAGTCACCGCCCCACCCCAGCCTGGGAGGGAACCCCAGGATCCTTGGGACCTCCCGACCGACAGAAGCATCCTGGCTGTTCATGGCGGCCAGCGAGCGGCTCACCGGGGTCCTGGTCCCGCTGGAAGAACCACGTGCTCAGCAGGCTGGGGCCTTGTCCATATGACACCTGCAGACCCCCGAGGAGGTGAGGGCCCTGGAAGCCGTGTCCCCTGTGACCTAGCTCCTGGTCCTCAGCCCGAATTGCCCCGCAGCTCTCCAGCGTCGCTCTGAGTGGGAAGGGGCAGTGGCCACCCTAGTCATCTCCCCATGGGTAGACTGCAGCCCCGTGGACCCCGGCACCTGCCCTCCCAGGTAAGGAAGCTAGGTCTCAGACAGAGGGACACCGGGCACGTGAACCCACACATGAGCCTGGCTCTGCAGCCCTCCCACGTGGTGGCCAGTCTGACAGCGCGGCGGCTCATAAGAACATGGAACAGCACTCCACATGTGGAACAGCCCAGACCAAGGCAAGGAGCTGAGAAGCCACCCGTCGAGTGGCAAGCACAGGGTTCGGGCATGTTCACTACGGAACTCACACACAGCCAGGGCTCCGTAGTTGGGTTATAAATCAGTTTCAAAACCACACCACGTGGTTGGACATAAAAAGACAAGATCCAACGGAAGATATGCCACGAACACTAGCGGAGTGTCCCTGACACCGTGGGGCCAGCATAACCTCCTGAGGGGTCACAGGATGCCTGGCTGCGAGCAGAGCCCATGTAGACCATGTCTGCCATCCGAGAAGAAGCAAGCATCCCTTCACCTGTTCTCGTGGTGCGTCGGGGGTCAGAGCTCACCCCCAAAAACACGTACCCACACCCTAATCCGGAGAGTCACCATGAATGTTATGTCATTTGGGGAAAGGGTCTTAGCGGACACTCAGTGAAGGTCCTTGAGATGAGATGACCTCCAATCATACAGGGGTGCCCTACGTCTAATAACTTCTGTTCCCGTAAGAGACACACGGTGGTGGGGGTGGGGGGGCAGACACACGGATGGGAGAGGAGGAGGCAGGGAACAGCCTCCCGAGAGCCTCTGGATCAGACCTCGATCTCAGGCCATGGACACCTGACCATGTGTGCCGTGGACACTGGTAAGAGCAGCCACCGGGAGCTCGGACAGTCCCTGTGATGCTCGCAGAAGCAGACCTTCCTGGCTGTGTGAGCGCCGTCTGCCAGGACCCAGCACTCACCCCTCTTCAGGACGAGTCTCCAGGCCTCAGCAACACGGTCCCCTCCACCACGTCCATCGTCCCTGGGTCTTCAGATGCCCAGCGCCTTCTTGTCATTACCAGCTCAGCTCACTGTCACAGGTGGCCGGCCCCCAACAGCTGGCTGGCCTGACCCCCTGGGGTCCCTGGGGGTCTCTCTCCCACACCTGCCTCCACCGGAGAGGCTAGGAAGGATAAATAGTAGCTTATCCAACCTCCCTCGCAGCCCTGGATGTCCGGCGAGGCAGATGTACCCACTGGCTCATAAGTAGTCTGTTGAGGGAGCTTTTAGGATAGCTCCTACTTTCCTGATAGTGGAGCCAGATGGGCTGGTGCCATTTTCCCCACAATGAGCACAGATGTAGTGGCTGGAGGTACAACAGTCACTTTGTGACCTCAAGGGAAAAAAACCCAAGAGAATTACAGGAGACGCTGGCCCTGAGTTTCCATCAGTAGTTCCCTACTTTCAGGCTTCTTGGTGAAAAATGACACCCACCACTTATTTAAGCCATGGTAGGTCACATTTTCTTACTCTTCGATGACATCATTCCCAACGGATACATTTCCTCACCAAAGAGGAGTTCCAAAGCTACTCCAATAGACATTGTGCCCTCCAGAGAGCTGTACCACGTCACCCTCATTCCCATTGGCACACGAACTTAAGTTACCTGGTTAAGTTAGCAACCGTCTGTCCTCCTCTCCCGCGTCCCTAGAATATAGGTCCCATGAGAACAAAGACATTCTCCATCTTGTTCACCACCTTGTCCCCAACGCCTACAACAGTGTGGGTGACAACATACTCGGGGAGGATCTAGTCAGTCTTCAAGCTCAGCACTGCTGAAATTTGAGGCTAGATCATTCTCTGCTGCTCGGGCCTGCCCTGTGCGTAGCAGACTTGTCAGCCTCCCTGGCCTCTGTCGGCCCAATCCCAGGAGAATGCCCCCCACCCTGGGACCACAACATATGTCCCCGGGTGGCAAGCCACCAGCTCGAGACCTGCCAACTCACTGAAGGAGTGAGCGAGAGAAGGAATGAATGAAAGGCCCTCCCTAAGTGCACACAGAGACGGCACCATGCAGAGAGGCGCTGACCGAGGATCTCCGGAGGAAACGCCACTTTGGAGACATAGCCGTTTATAACCAAGTGAGCCCAACGGAAAACGGCCATCATGCCAGCATCTTTGCTCACTTGCCCTTGGACAAAATCTGAGATGTGATGTGATGTGGCCTTAGGCTAGAAAAAGGTCTCATTTTCAGGTCTCCCACCTCCGATGGGATCGCCACGGCTGCTCAGCTCAGAACATCATCCATCAATGCTCCGAGGGCAGAGACAAACTCTAGTGAAAGGCCAAAACCCCACACTAACACCGCAATCCCAGGAAATTTCCACAGATGGAACTGGAGATAAACACGCACCCTCAGCCAGGCCTGATTCCCGCAGCCTGACTCATTAAATCAATTAAATCACTTGCTTGGCAGGTTTATTTATGGAAATAGGAAATCGTGTTCCATCAGCTAAACACTGTCTCTGAAGCGAAGTGTGAGCTGAGCTCATAGTCCCCTAATTTGGGTGGACCGCACCTTGAATTCCGTGAAGCAGCTCTAACTTCAGCCAGCATTCTCAGGGCCGTCCAGCGTCTCATGTCCCCTCGTAGTCTTGCCGCATCTCCTTTTTCAGGCCCAGAAGGGAAGCATAAAGGGCTTGTTGGCTTGGCCATGTTGCCAACTGAGCAAGAACAAAGACTTGAGAGTTTAACAGCAAATCCTATACCAGGTCAAAAAACAGATGCCAGTGTGGCAGGCCAGGAAAGGGGATGAACGAAGCAGGCAGGGAAGGCTGGGGGCAACTGAAGAAGAAAGGGCCATCGTCCCTGTAAGGTGATTGTGGCCACACGGAAGCAGAGCCAGTGGTGCCAGAACCCCTGGTTTCTTTCAAGAAAACTGTCAGAAATCTGGAATAGTGTGGGAAATGCGTGGACGTTTGGTTTTAAACATTGGCAACGAACTCAGAACTGAAAAACGCAACGTTTGCAGACCTTATCAGGTCATTGAGATCCATACTTTGTGAACTTCACCCTGTTTCTCCTCACACTCCTTATGCCTCAAGAGTAGCTTCAAGTGACTGCCTGCTTCTCGTTTAGGGATTTGTTCTGCCCTCTGGGGAAATAGGGAAGTCCCCAAGGAAAGGACAGCCTGTATCAGAAAAGGAACACAAGAGTCCTCCAAGGAACAGCCCCAACTTGGGACTCTAAGAATTGGAGTGGCTGCTCCTGGTCTTGACAGGGGAACACAATTGGGGCTAAACTCTTAGAACAGCCACAAAACTACTCCCCGTTTGGGTTTCCAGTAAACGCAGGGACTGCTCCCAGGGACTGCGGAGGAGGCAGGTACCAACCTGGATGTTCCATCTGGACGCCATCTGCCTCCCAGGCCTGTGTCTGGGGCTGGCTGTCCAGTCCTCTGCAAGACTCGCCCCATCGACCCGGAGCAGGCACCCCTCCTTCTGTCTTAGGCACAGACACGTCAACAGCCCACTTGGGGGGAGCCCTAAGCACGTGATCAGCGCCCCACGCAGACGTCAAGCTGGAGTTGAGGGTGCTGGGGCCGGCAGACACACGCCACGGTGCAAGGGGGGCTACATTCCAGGACGGTTCACCCGGCCGCTGGCCAAGGCACCACGGCGCAGGGCCTGACAAACTTTGGAGGGAAGTGTGGGTGGGCTTGCTACCCCGAGGCCCAGCAGCAGCCCAGCCCAGCCTAGGGGCAAGGGGGTAGTGAGAACCACAGAGGTCTCTGTGCAGTATTCATGGTGGCCTGCAGGACAAAGTGGGAGGGCAGGGCGACCGCCACCCCACCCCACCCCACTCCTCCACCCCAGGGGCATGGTGGTCGGACCTGCAAGGGCAGTAGGCAGATAAGGGAGGTGAGTCTGGTGTTATCACTCCAGGCGCTGTTTTTAAATGAGGAAAACACGCCCAGCATCACAGTGACCGTCTTTACATGCGTGATGTGGCCATATTCGGTATCTGGTGTGCTCATCCTTATTCGGCAGAGATCAGCACAGCCCAGCCCCTTTTCATCAGCCCGACAGACTGGCCACCATCACCCCTGTCACTGCCCAGCCCCCCACAACCACTAACCCACCTCCTGGGTTAGGAGGTCACACAGTAGGACCTCTCTGTATGTTCCCATTCAATCATTTCAGTGGGTTGAGATTCTGATAAGCATCTTCTAGATGTTCCAGACAAGGAGCAAAGTTCAGAGAGCACAGAACATTAGTCTGAAGACACAGACTGTGAGGGGCAGGGGCAGGGTTGGAGCCCTGGGCAGGCAAGCCTCCAGGGACAGAGGCTGAACCGACCTTACTCCGGCTTGCCTATCCCCAGCTCTGACCATGTCAGAGGCCCCGTCCCGGCGCTGGACTGTCCACTACACCCCTGATGCCCTGCCCTGACCAGGATGTCCCCGTGCTCACCAGGCGTGGGCCAACTCTGTGACCTCCCATCCCCGCTCCTCTCTCCCTCACTGAGCTCCCAACACCTGTGTTGGACCCTCACAATCCTGCCCCCGGATCCCCCCTTTGAGAAAGACACCTATTGGATTTTGGCTGCGAACCACAGACAGCGGCCTCTTGGATACTAATGCTGCTCAACCGTGCAGGGGGGTGGGGGGGCTGCTTGCTCTGCCCTTGCCAGCCAGCGGACAGCCCCTCCTGGGAACGGCTGACCTCCCAACAAAACACTCCAGTTTCTTATCTGACTCTCCGTCCCATGTCCCCACCTCTGATTCCTCCAGCCTCCTCATCCCCACCTAGAAAAGAGAAACCCCTGTGCCCGACCTCTGGGACGCCTGCCCCCCAGCTCAGTGCCCTCCGTGCTGCTGGGGCCCCTGCTGCTGCCCCCAGCCAGAGTCCTGTCCAGGGAACGCCCTCCTTCCAGGCCCAGCTTTGTTCCCTATTTGACACTAATCGCAAATTCCTCATGTCCCCCGGATCAAGACAGTTGTTAGGAATCATGGCCCCGTCTACTGAGGACACGGAGCACGCCCTCTCCCATGGTCACTCAGCGCCCATACCTCCACCCACAGGACCCGAGCAGCCGCCGTCCCCTTCCTGCCACACGGAAGGGAGACGCAAACCAAGACACGGGATGTGGGAGCCACGAGGCTCGGCAGGGCCCGGCGGGTGGCAGGGAGGGCTGCCGGCGATGAGACGTTTAAATCACAGCAGAGATTCAACGTGACGACCGTGCCAGGCAAGGGGCTCAGTCTGCCAAGATGAGGATTTGAGGATGAAGCAGATCGTTGGCACGGCGGCGCTGGGCATGGGCCCATGGGCGCCCGCGGCCAGGCGTTTAGCCACGGGCTGGCTCCACAGCGGGGGCGGCCTGGCACAGGGAGAGACAGGCCGTGGCTTCCAACACCCCCACATGCCCGAGCACCACCTGCCAGCTGGCCGGGCGCCCCTTGAGGGGCCAGGGGCCATATGGCAGCATGGGCTCTGGGCGCAAGGGGTGGGGTGGAAACGTGCAGGGGAGGGGGCCCTGGAGGGACCCCGGCAGGGAGAGAGGCACAGGGGGCCGGCACCAGCCCGCCTGTAGGTAAGAAACGTGGGCACCCGCGATGCAGCGTTTGTAACCTGGATGCTGTTGCAACTGGAGACCAGCTTCCAGGTGAAATCCTCGTGAAGAAGGGGAGGCTGCATTCTCTCCTTGGCGGATCCCTGAATGTTCTGGAAGTGGAAACGTCATTAGGGTCTTTCTCTGGTTCTAAAATAATGCGTGCATCGTCTCTGCCCATCTCAGTTAGCAATGCTTGTCGTAAACTAAGGGAAAATTAAGGGGACAGAGAATGGTGGGAAAAGGTGATTACTGTCTTGTTCCACGCGGTTCTGTGCTGTCCCTCTACTGGACGTCTGCTTCGCTTGCTAAGGCTCCCAGGTGACCGGACGTTAGGCTGACAAGTCACCACGGAGGAAGAGAATGCTCTGGAAACACGGGACAGCTCAGACGGGCAGAGGGAACAGTGTGACAGCTAAGAAGGTTGCAGGGCTCTGGCCGTGCTCTGCCCGTGCTCTGCCCACACTCACTCACACCTGCCAGAGATTCACCCATTCAACGCTTTCGTGAACATCATCAGGTGTGTGGGGCTCAGGCCCCAGACACACAACCATGGATGATTTAACGCCACACCCCGAGTAAAATGTGATGCTAGAACATCACTGCCAGGAGACGCGGCGGATGGAGCCCAGAGACCCAAACAATGCAGCGGCCGGGCTCGGTCAGCCGTCTCACATAATTCAGGTGGAGGGAAGGATGCACACGCTGCAGAAGGAATTAGACACCAGGAGAAGCCAGGCTCGTTTCCACAAGGTTCTGCTGCTGTTGCAGACACTGTTCCCAGCTCCCAACCTGGGCCGCAACGTTCCCCCTGCCACATCTCCTACAGCAGCCCCCCTCCCGCGCCCGCCGACCAGTCCTCAGGCACACGGTCCTTCCAGATCTTGGCATGGCCTTCGCCCCGCACCCTGGCGATCAAAAAGGCTGAGTCCACCTGCCTCCTCCCACACGCCTCTCTCTCCACTGCACCTCCCGGCCCTCTTTCCAGCACACCGCTCACTCCCAATAGCAGGGGGCAGATGGAATATTCCAGAATACTCAGGAGCTCTCCTGGCAGCTCCCTCCCACTATCCAGATGCCACTCCCCAGACCTCCCGCGTCCGGCGTCCCCGCCAAACCGCCGCCGTCCCCACCTCCCCAGACAAGCCTGTGCTCACAGCACCTGCCGCTCTCTGGAATGGTCCAGCTCTTCACAAGGGCTGCTGGCCCCTCTCAGCAGGTCAGACACGGTGTGAGCAGAGAGAGCCGCCAGGCCGCCAGGCTGGGAATCAGTGCACCCCCGTGGCCTTGTTTCCCTGCAGTCGGTCCACAGGACCAACAGGAGCCTGTGACCTCTCCCGTCTGCAAGCACGGGACCCGAGCAGGCTTCCTGGAGAGACTGCAAAGGTGTCAAGGGAAGAGGGCTGGAGCCCCCATAGTGCAGGCCGCAAGCCGGCAAGTCAGGGCCCAGCACCCTTCCTAGGGGCCAGGAGAGGGGAATGGCCAGCAGGCCCGGTTCGCCGGAGAAGCCGCTCCTCACTCAGGCCCGCCCCGCTCTCAGGGGAGAAGAGCAGCTCAGCAAGCAGCAGCGCGCCCGCACGTCCAGTTCAGATGTAGCAGGAAATCATTTTTAGGTAAATATTAGCTGGAAAATCAAGGCTCCCTCGTGGTGTGCACGGTGCCCTGTTCTCTGTGGCCCCGACCCCCGCGGGTGGTGACAGCTGCGTCGGGATCGTGGCAGCGAGCCCACGAAGGTTTCCCAGACTCGTGGACACGCAGAACTATGTGGGAGCTGCGGTCAGGGGGCCGGGGGGGCCCGGCGGGCGGGACCTGATGCTGCCAAGTGGACCTGGGAATGCTGTGTCGGTAAAGGTGCAGAAAGGATGAAGACTGCCGTGTCCCTGCTCAAAGGCACGTCAGTGAGAAGACAGATGGGGAGGCGGTGGGGCCAGTCTTCTTTCTGCTGTGGGAGTGAGCCCAGCGCACAGACAGAGGAGGAGAGCAGTGGCCTCCGCAGCTGGAAGCCTTAAATAGATGGCCTCAGGGGGCAGGTGGGGAGGTGGACAGTCTGGGCTGCCGCAGGCGGGTGCAGGGGTCCCCCCCAGGCCCGGCTTGCAGGTGCCGCCCAGCCCCCTCCCCTGCTTTGTCCCCCCCTGCTGCCGGTGGGTAATCCAGCCTCTCAACTGCCTGGTGTTGAACAAGGAAGAGTGAAGAGTGACTTGATGAGCCTTTGTTCTCCCTTTTATTTATTAAATTGTAATGAAAAACCGTTAAATGCACCGGGCATCTCATCAAGACGCTGGCAGTGTCCTTCTAGGCGGGGGTTCTCCTGCTTCCCCACTCCCCAGCCAGGAGGCCTCCCTTCCCCTTGGTGATGCCCGCCCAGCCATTCCCCATCTCGCCCCCAGCACCGCTGTGCGTGGATTCCAGCAAAGCCTTGTCCAAACTTCACAGCGTGGTCGATCGGATTCGGTTAGGTCTCCATGCCCGTGTTTAAATAAAGCAGAACAGAGTGGACCAGGATGGAACAGAACGGGAGACATGGAATGACACAGAATAAATGAGGGGCTAATCTTGCCTACATTTTATAGACAAGGGCCCTGAGAGCAAAGGCCACTCCATGGGCAAGTGCCTAAAACAGGATTGAACACAGAGCCTTCTCCTGTGACCCTCAAGCTCACCCCAATATTTTTTGAAGATTTATTTATTTATTTAAGAGGGGGAGGGAGAGTGGGCAAGTGGGGGTTGGGGCAAAGAGAGAGGACATCTCTAGCAGTTTCCCTACTGAGTGCAGAGCCTGACAGGGGGCTCGATCCCACAACCCTGAGATCACACCCTGAGCCAAAACCCAGAGTCGGCTGCTACCCTGACTGAGCCATCCAGACGCCCCAACTCACCCCACATTTTTATCACAGAACTTCTCAGAGCACGCTTCTCTGCCTCCCCTTCTAGCCCAGACACTCCGTGTGACGGGACGTTCATACTCTGGCAACAGTGGTCACAGAACCATTTGATTGAATGATGGATAGAAGGAAGGAATGAATAAAATGTGAAGGAAAGTGCAAAGTTATCTCAAAATTCAGTGTCCGATGGTTCTTGCAGCTTCAGTCCTGAAATAACCAGCAACCAGAGGGCCTCGGGTCCTGAGCCCGCTCCCATAATAATGCCTTTTATCCCTCACCCCGAGAGGGCAGCTCACACTTGAAGTCACATGAGAATCATAGTTTTTCTAATGCACTTCCTGGAACCTTCTTTTTAAAGATAATTTAGACAATTGGGAAAAGTCAGAGTGGCGTGTGCACATACGCACATGAGCACATGCACTCGCACACAGGCACACGTGTGCATGCACACGTACATGGACACACGCGTGCACATGCATGCATGGGCACACATACAGGTGTGCGCACACAAGCACAGGCACACCTGTGCACATATACACAGGCACACAGATATGCGCACATATGCACACATGTGCACACTGATGTGCACACACGCATGGCACATAGGTATGCACACATGAACGGGCACACACATGTGCAGGCACACCTGTGCACACACGCACACGTGCATGGGCATGCAAACATACCCACAACCATGCATGGGCACACGGATATGCACATATATGTACAAGGACACACATGCACACAGACATGCACGCATGCACTGGCACTCGTGTGCACGTGCAAGGCACACGTATGTGTGCACGCACACTAGCACACATATGCACGGGCACACAGATATCCACAAGCGTGCACACGTACACCTATGCACACGCACACATGTGTGCCCACACACGCACTAATCCTGGCAGAATGACGAGCTTGAGAGGGAGAATCACCCAGGGAAATTAGGTCAACCACAAAACCTGATGGCCATTTATCACACGGGCTATTCTTTAAAAGCAACAACCCTCAGTGCCCTAAATCCCAAGGGGAGGACCGTGAGAGGAGGACTGTGTGAGGTTCTGCATTACAACCTTTGAGGGCCAAGTCCAGCCCCTTAAAGCAATGGGACCCAAATCAGTTCTACTTGGGCAGCTGCAGAATCCATTTGTTTTCCCAAGACCTTTGGGCCAAATAAGAGCATATCTTTCAATAATGGATCCTTGAGCTCCGTGGGCAAGACAGGTTCCACCTGAATGTGTGAGCTTATAATCAAAGAAGGGGGACAGAGCTGTCGCCACATGCCCCATGTCCGGCCACATCTCCTCCCCCGGCCAGGGCCATTTCCTGCCACGCACACCCCTCGGTCCTGCTAGATGCACCTTCAACCCTCACACGCATACTTGAAGGGGGTCGGAAGCTCTAAGATACGGTATTGCCAGCAAAGACCCCCAGAAAGGATCATGCAGGCCACAACAGGCCCAGAGACAACACTGTTCGATCACCAGCTGATTTCAGCCAATAATCCAGTGCAAGGAAGCTCCGTGCTCCTGGTTCCCGAAACAACGGCTCTTCATAACCAGAGAAGAGGACGGATGACAATTTGCAAGATAGCGTGCGGCCAAACAGAATCTACAGTGAGCGGAGCTCTTCGCAATGTTTTTGGGTGGATCCCAAAATTCCTGCCCCCCCACGACCAATAGTGAAATAAGTAGCTGCAGAATCAGGTTGGAGTTGGAGCAAAAATGGTGTGTGTGTGTGTGTGTGTGTGTGTGTGTGTGAGAAATGGGTAGGAATGGGGTGGGTGTGTGTGTGTCAGAAATGGGTAGGAATGGTGTATGTGTGTGTATGTGTGTGTGTGACAGAAATGGGTAGGAATGGGGTGTGTGTGTGTGTGTGTGTGTGACAGAAACGGGTAGGAATGGGGTGTGTGTGTGTGTGTGTGTGACAGAAACGGGTAGGAATGGGGTGTGTGTGTGTGTGTGTGACAGAAATGGGTAGGAATGGGGTGTGTGTGTGTGTCAGAAATGGGTAGGAATGGGGTGTGTGTGTGTGTGTGAGACAGAAACGGGTAGGAATGGGGTGTGTGTGTGTGTGTGTGTGACAGAAATGGGTAGGAACGGGGTGTGTGTGTGACAGAAATGGGTAGGAATGGGGTGTGTGTGTGTGTGAGAGAGAGAGACAGAAACGGGTAGGAACAGGGTGTGTGTGTCAGAAATGGGTAGGAATGGGGTGTGTGTGTGTGTGTGTGAGACAGAAATGGGTAGGAACGGGGTGTGTGTGAGACAGAAACGGGTAGGAATGGGGTGTGTGTGTGTGTGTGTGTGTGTGTCAGAAATGGGTAGGAACGGGGTGTGTGTGTGACAGAAATGGGTAGGAATGGGGTGTGTGTGTGTGTGTGTGTGTGTGTGTGTGAGAAATGGGTAGGAATGGGGTGTGTGTGTGTGTGTGTGAGACAGAAACGGGTAGGAACGGGGTGTGTGTGTGACAGAAACGGGTAGGAACGGGGTGTGTGTGTGTCAGAAATGGGTAGGAATAGGGTGTGTGTGTGTGTGTGTGTGTGTGAGAAATGGGTAGGAATGGGGTGTGTGTGTGTGTGTGAGACAGAAATGGGTAGGAACGGGGTGTGTGTGTGACAGAAACGGGTAGGAACGGGGTGTGTGTGTGTCAGAAATGGGTAGGAATGGGGTGTGTGTGTGTGTGTGTGTGTGTGACAGAAACGGGTAGGAATGGGGTGTGTGTGTGTGACAGAAACGGGTAGGAATGGGGTGTGTGTGTGTGTGTGTGTGTGTGTGACAGAAACGGGTAGGAATGGTGTGTGTGTGTGTGTGTGTGTGTGTGACAGAGACAGAGAATGTGTGCCTTCCCCTCCTCCTATGGGAATGCAGAGGATTTCTTTTCAGCCATTACTCTGCTCCATAAGGACCATGGTTAAGAGGGAAGGCTCCGGAATCAGAGGGTCTAGATTAGGACTTGGACCCCCCAGTTACAAACCTGAACAAGTTACTTGATTTCTCAGCACCTCAATTTCCTCCACCCATACAATCAGAATTATTAACAGGGCTGTGTGGGAACTCAGTAAAATAAAGAATTCAACAAGCCTAGGGCACGACCGGGCTCCTCCCGGGTGAAGAGCATCACGGTCACCTGCATTCCCTGTTCCCCGGGCCAGGACGGTGAGACTGGGTTTCCCACAATGCACTCGTGTCCATAAAAAGCTGCTGCATTTCTCACGCCCAGGGAAGTCCGCTCTAATAGGATCTTCCGGAACGCTTGCAGGTCACTGGGTCACTGTGGGGGGCACAGGCGGCATCGTCCGCCCAGAAGCCTGAAACTGTCACCACATACGCCAGACTGTCGGACTCTGACCACCAGCCAGGAGCACAACGCTCACCTGTCGCACCCCATCACCTGCCGACAATGGCCGTCATCACCACACAGGTGCTCCCCACTGCCCCAGCCGGTTCGGCTCACCCTTCCCTCAAAAACACTTATTAATTCACTAATGAAAAGATTACATTAATGTTGGAGTCAAAAACTGCCTTTAGAATCTAGGAACAGGAAAGGCATTTTTAAATGTTCATTGCTTTTAAAGCACAGAGTGGACAGCCCCTTTGCCACGCAGCGTCCCCTCCTGCAGCCCCGCCCCGCCCCATAGTCCCTGTGGCTTGGGGACGGCGGCCCCGGGCCTGCTGAGCTGGCCTGGGGTCTGCAGCCCGGCACTGCGCAGGGCAGGGGCGGATCCCCCTGTAATCGGAATCTGAGACGCATTAGCCCCCATGTGACCCGCCCTCCCGCCCAGCCCGGGCAGCCACAAACAATCCGCTGCTGTCGCTGCCTGCTCAGGGCTCCCTGTGTTTGCTCACATCCTGAATAAGGCTCAGCCACTTCAATGTGTGTTTTTAAGTGGATTCCCAGAAGAGGAGAAAGAAAAAAATAAAACAGCACCCCATGACGGGCAGCCTGGGACCTGCCGAGAGGAGGGTGGGTAGGGAGAGATCTCTGGATACGGGAGGGAGATCAGCCCCAATCGCGCAAGGACCCCTCGCACGGTGTGGAGGCCTGGGCCCCTCTCGACCTCCCCGCCCCCCACCCCTGCCCCGGAGGAGGAAGCTGTTCTCCTGTCCCCCACTGGGGAAGTCACCAGCTCTGCAGCCCCAGCAGTGCCTCCCTTCCCACACCCAAAGCTCCGGTGTCTGCACTGAGCCCCAAGTCAGGGGGACACAGCTCGTGGCCTCATGGATGCTCCTCCGACAGCAGGACCACCAGAGGGGACCCAGAGGGGCCGGGAGGTGAAGGTGAGGGGCAATAGCCCCTCCAGGCTCCTGACCATACCAGCCCCTTCTCACGGGCTCTCAGAGAGCCTGAGCCCCAGCCTGCTGCTTGAGAAAACAAATGCACCCACAGATGGCAGTTTTCAGACCCAGGAGAAATCCGCCACTCGGCGCTTTCCAGCCTCTGACATTCCTGCAGAAAGAATTCCCTGGAAGTCTCAGGAACCCGCCCACCTGCCTCCAGGCTCAGCTCCCTAGTTCGGTTTCCGGAGTGGGGGCTGCCCGCCAGACAGGCCTCGGGGTGCAGCCCAGCGGAGGGTAATGATTTCCAAGCTGGGGCCCAAAGCCCAGGGGCTGCTTTCTGGTCACGTGCCCTCAGGCTAAGCTCTTCTCTCCCTGCCCAGTCCTCGGTCTGCAGGGCCGAGACCAGAGAAATGCCTTCTGTGGGAGGCTCCTGGGGCCACCAACTACAGTGCCTTCAGGGGCTTAAAACCACAGAAATGCATCCTCCTGGACCGGGAGGCCAGGAGTCTGAAACCAGCCATCCTGGGCGTGAGGAGAGGATCCCTGCTGCCTCTGGCACCGTCTAGCCCCCCAGGTACCCTTGGCTTATGGCCTGGTCACTGCGGTCTGTCCTTGGGGTCACCTCCTCTGCCGTGCACCTGTGCACCTCAAAGCTCTGTCTGCCCCTCCCTTGGGGCAGCAGTTAGGCGCCCCCCCGCCCCCAGACGATCCAGGCTCATAAATCCCCCCTTCCTGAGATATTTAGCTCACCCACCAACTGCCGCACAGGGGACGCTCACTCTTCTGTGAGGCAGCTGTCCCAGGATCAGGACGGGGACGCACCTGGGGGCCCCTGCGGCCACCTCCACCGGCCCCACAGGGAGGCTAGAAGGATCCCCGCGAAGCCCGTGCTGCGTGAGAGCAAGGGCTGCTGTCGGAAGGCACGGGATGGGCTGTCCCTGCCCTCTCCACGGCTGGCTTTATCAATATTCAGGGCCGAGTTAACGAACATTAATTCAGAGACTAAGAAAATGACTCTTGTTTCCATTCCCCTCTGAGAGCTCCTGCAGGAGGAAGCCTGGGCGGGCAGTTGCGAGGTGTCCCCACACCTTCCTAGCACTCCCTCCCCAGCCTCCCCCTCATCAGAAGAGGCCGGGGCTCAGGACAGACCACGGGCAGGTGTGAGTGGGAGGGAGGGAGGCTAGAAACAGTGAGACCCTCTGGCCTTCACCTGGGATGCTAAGAAGACTTCACTGATACTCATCTTATAAACTTTTATTTTTAGCCTACACAAATGTCTCCTAAAAGGAAAATGGGCCACTGAGGAAAGATACTAACTCAGCAGTCACGTCAGACGGATGACCAGGGCAGAAAGGCACCATGATGCCACTGTTACCCAGGAAAAGGGAGGGCAGTGTGCACCCAGCCAGAGATCGGAGTGAGGACCGGAGCAAGGTGGCAACGAGCCTCGCAGCCCCTCCCACGAGGTGACCACACTGTTAATTCCAAATGGAGGTCAGAATCCAGGCCCTGGGGGGGGGGGGTGCTAATCCACACTTCCTGGGGCATCCATCCTCTTGGGGAGCAAAGGGTTACATTCTCCCACCAGTGTTTCTATGATGGGGAGCCACAGAGTCATGGGGGGGTGGCTGCAGCAGGGTGGGAACACCGTGGACCCTGACGTGGTATCACCCGGCCGGCTCCCCCTGTAAATCAAGACTCTGATGGCCATAGCTAATGAAGATCAGCACAGGCGTTTGGGGCACGCTCCAGCACCCGCTCCCGGTCCTCGTCTGCAGGAGCGCTCCAGTTCCCCCAGCAGCCGGGCTGTCCTCCGTCCTCCGACACAAAGGGAAGCCTGCGCCAGCCTCCCCTCCCTGAGCTTATCACCCAGCACTAGGTCACTCTGGCAGACGGTCCCCTCCCCCCGCTGCCGGCCGGCTCTCTTCCTACACATTTTAGGCAGTGCTGCTGCGAAGAAAGAAAAAATAAACAGATGCAAAATCATCTACAGAAAATCTGGGCTGCACTGCCCGGGAGACGAAAGGGAAACCAACTTCAAAGGGCCTGTGCAGTTGGCAGCCGTGCTCAGGGCTGCTGAGACAGATCGGGATGGTGACTCTGGAATACAAAGCCTGATTTCGACCTGAGTGGAGCCGGGAGTCCCGGGCCTTTAAAGGAGCCGGTGTTCACGTCAACATGAAGGTGGGCACTTAATAAAGGAGGACGTGAGCCGGCCACGGCTACATCCCTCCCACTGCACGTGACCTGTCACAAGGATACAATGTGGCCCTCGGACCTGCAGGGCACAGAGACCGGGGACAGGGAGGCATTCTAATACGGCCTGGGCGAGGGCCCGGGGGTGGGTCTGCAGGGTCAGCCGAGCAGAGGGAGTGCATAGGAAAACCCCGCCGGGCGCCGGGAGGACGGAAAGGTCTCCGCAGTACATGTGGGGTCAGGATCCCGTCCTATTTGGGACTGTTGGTATCATCCTCCTAATTCCATTACCATCTCAACAGCTCGTCTGTTTGGAGCCCAGGGACAACGACGGTAATGAGAGTGAACACGGACTGAACCCTCGACGTGCCAGGCCCTGTGCCGAATGCTTCCCCATCGTTTCAGTCACCTCACCCACAAGACGCCCATCGTCAGCCTCCCCAGCTGGCCAAGAACAGCGGGACGCACAGCAACCGTCCTCGACGAGCAGATAGGTGCCACTGCTTTCCCATTATACCGGTAAGAAAACGGAGGCACAGAGAGGTTAAGAAACGCGCCCCTGTTCACACAGCCAGGAAACTGCTGAGCCAAGGTCAGGACCGCCAGTCTGGCTCTCCACTCTGCCTGCAGCCTGGCCAGGGCTGCCTACTGGAGGCCGCGGAGAGAGGCTCCTCCTGCAGATGCCACATGGAGAGAAGGGAGCACGGGGACATCCTTGCTGGGGGGTGGCCCAGTGGCTAGGGGGATGGGTGGGGGCACAGTATCGCAGCTCATCTGGGCTGTGACACTCCCCGGCTGCATGAGCGGGGACCTTCACCTCCCTCCCTGGGTCTCAGTCCCCCACCTGCGAGATGTGGAGAAGGACAGCACCTGCCTTGTAGGGTCATTCTGCAAATAAAGGAGTTGACCACCGTGACGCATTCAGACCTGGGGACAGGAGGCTGCCGTCCACCTTAGCCATCGTTAGTACCGCCGTTATGACCGGACTCCAGACAGACTAATCGTTAATGGATTATTAATCAATGATAGGTTATTAGTAATCCACAAGGGAATTATTCAAAAAGTCCCCAAAAGGGGGCACCTGGGTGGCTCAGTGGGTTGAGCCTCTGCCTTCAGCTCGGGTCCTGATCTCAGGGTCCTGGGATCAAGCCCTGCATCGGGCTCTCTGCACGGCGGGGAGCCTGCTTCCCCTCCTCTCTCTCTGCCTGCCTCTCTGCCTACTTGTGATCTCAAATAAAGATTTGTCTGTCAAATAAATAAATAAATAAAATCTTTTTTTAAAAATTCCCCCCAAAATCCCAGTGGTCCCCGGGGGGTGGGACTGTATTCCGACGTGTTAGCAGAGGCGGAGGGGATGTCTTGGATCAGCGGGCTTACGCTCCACTTTGCCTCTGACTGCCGAGCTGGCCCCACCCACCTGCTCCCCCCAAGGAACAGAAATTAACTGTGTGAAATCCAGAAATGACCAAGAAAACACCAAATGACTAAACTGGTCCTCAAGTGACAAAGCTTAACTTTCCTGCTCTTGAGAAAAAGCCTAGAGCTGGAAGAGCCAAGCTGGAGACAAGGGAGCTGCCGGAGACCTGGTGGAGACCACACACAGCCCCTGTCAGTGCACTGGCCTTGCTCACTTCTCCCAACCCCGCACCTGTCTTCCAGGGCAGACTGGAAGGCTCGAGGACCAGTCAGGGCCTCGCCCTCCGGGGGATGCCGGTGTGGGCGGGAGATGTCTACGCCTGAAGGACTCGTGCACTCCCCCCAGCACCCGAATAGGGACCATCTTGAGAACAACGGTGCCCACCCCTGCCCAGCAGGAGAGAGGGAGAAACAGGCCTCTCGCAGGTGGAGATAGGCCACCACAACCCCTGGGACCCATTGAAAAGTTCCTGAGTTCAGGGCCTACTCAAGCCTCTTAGAGCAGGTGTTCTGGGATGGGGCATGGGGAACAGTATTCTTTAAATGAATTTATTGAGATGGAATCCACACATCAGCGAGTTTATCCACTGCAAGTGCACAACGACCACCAGGTTCAGACCACCATCACCACAGTCAAGGTTAGAAGGTTTCCAGTACCTCAGAGGGAAACCTGCACCCTTTAGCTACATGCCGGCGCCCCCCAACTTCCCCAGCCCTGGACGACCACTGATCCACTTCTGTCGCTGGACATCTCTCAAAAATGGGATCCTGCAGGGGCGCCTGGCTGGCTCCATCAGGCATCTGCCTTCAGCCCAGGTCATGATCCCAGGGTCCTGGGACCAACCCCGCATCGGGCTCCCTGCTCCTGTGAAGCCTGCTCCTCCCTCTCCCTCTGCCCCTCCCCCAGCTTGTGCTCGCTCTCTCTCTTTCTCTCCCTCTGTCTCAAATAAAATAAAGTCTTTTTTTTTTTGAAAAGAGCTCAGTGACCTCAGTGTCTCTTCCTTTCCGTGGCTGGACAGTCATCCAGCATTCAGAGAGACCATGCTTTGTCCAAAGACGTCAGTACTTTGCAAAAGATCTGAGAACCCCTGCTGCAGACAGAGCCATCCACAATGGCACGTGTCTCCCCTCCCCTCCCTGATCTCCCCTTCCCCACAACCGAGCACTGCTTCCCAGATTCAGTCTAGCTGTACCCAAGCCTCGTTCCCACCGATGTGTGCCCTGTCCTTCCCTTCACACCCCGAATCTCACCTCTCCTCACGATGGCCATGCTACCCCCCAGTCTGAGCTGAGACTCCCTCCCTGTCCTGGCCCCTCCTGGCTTCCTGGGTCTGCTCCTGCCCTACCGCCCACTCCCCACCCAACAGCCAGAGGGACCCAGCCTCCCCCTGTAGGCCTGCCGCCCCCTGGGAACCTCCTGATGGCTCTTCCTCCTACCTAGACCTGGTCCTGCCTCAGGTCCACCTCACTGTGACCTCAGTCCTGTCACTGCCTTCTGGACGCATGGGCTTGCGTCCTCTTCCTTGTCTGCCCCAAGCTTCCTCCTGTGGGTACCCGTGGGCTTCCGAGCCAGACAGACCGTGGCTGAAAACCCAGCCCATCCCACACCAGCTGTGTGACCTGGGAGGAGCCATTTCCTCTCTTTTACACCATTGCCTCATCTGTAAAATGGGTGTGAACCAGCAGCAAAGCCCGCGTCTTAGAGCCCCGTTGTTACACACACAAGAAGCAAGTTCTACAGCGATGCCCAGCCCACAGTAAATGGTACCGCCACACTCAAGGCTTGAAGATCAGTTTACAACAGTTCCCTTCATCCAGGCTTGCCTGAGAAATGGTCCAGAACGGGAGAGGAGGGACCATGCCCCGGGCTGGGGGACTCAGGAATTGTCCCAAGTCTGACAGGTGCAGCCAGCCCGTCTCGGAGGGTGTGGGGTATGCCTGTCCCCTTCGTGTGTCACTGTGGAACACCCACTAAGTCCAGCCACCTGCCAGCCACTGGACACATTCAAGCAGGCTGGTTTTGCTTGGCTGGGGATGGGCAGGAAGAAACCCAAGAGGACTCCCAGTTCTTAAGCCGGGGTATCTGGGGGGAGGCCGGCACTCTGCACTCAATGGCGGAGAATACAGGAGGAAGAGGAGGGGTCAGAGGAGAAATGAGGCTGGTGGTCCGCGCGTCATAACTTCACCCCGCCGCCAGCCCGAGCCCCTCCCCTGTGGCTGCTCTGCACCCTGGGAAATCCTGCGGCAAAACGCAGCCTGAGACCACCCACCCCCGACGGCCAGCCCCGGGTCTGACGCAGTAAACAGCAGACTGGCTATGGTGGCCATGCGTTATCTGAGACAATGGAGCAAGAACGCAACAGCCTACCTATGGTCCCGAAGGCTAAGTAAACTGGGACAGCCCCCCGAAGTGAGGGTCAGCAGTTCCCCACCAGAAACGGCAATGCTCTCATGTTAACGGTTAAACTTGTAACACAGTTCCAGCTACTTAAGGACGGAACCAGAATCGGGAACAAACTGCTGGTATCGATGATGTGCCCATGGGGACAGGACGAGCACACTGTCTGGTCGTCCGTGCTCTTCTCGCCCTTCTTAGCTTCCCCACAGTGCAGGCTCACTACCTGCCACGGCAGACGGCCACGCCAACAAGCAGGGGTGGAACAAAACAGAGCCACGGGCTCGCGCCAGGGAAGCCGCGCCGTGCACTGGGGGCTCTCAGGCAGGCCGGGGGCCCAGTTCCCACCCGCAGCAGGTGCCTGCTGACTTGGCAGGCATCCAGGGCAGACAGACCCTGGGCCCCAGAAAGCAGCCCAACCCCAGCTTCCGAGGCCTGGGTCTTTGGGGGGAGAGGTCAGAAACAAGCCATCGAACCTGTTGCCCTATCTTCTCTACTGAGGCAACAACGTGGCAACCTGATGGGGACTGTTTCTCCCCTTAGAGGCGGGAAGTCAACAGTAACCACGCATAACAGCACGATGCAAACCAGCTCTGCTGAACCAACGGCAGCCGCCAATTCTAAATATTGTCATCGCAGAGAACATGCTGGGTTTTGGCACCAAGAGTATCTAATCGGAGGGAATCTCCCCAAAGTCCCATCGCCAGATCTGCTAGATTAGACAACATCTACAAGATTCACTCGAAAGGCCTTAGGTCCAAAAGCAGCATCACCAAGTTCTCCTTCTGGAGGCCCCAGGCTGGATGCAGGAGCAGGGAGGAGCAGGGCAGGGGTGAGTAGTGGCGGGGGGGGAGCTTTGCAGCTCAGACCAGGGGACCCCCATCCCCAACTCCCTGAAGATGGAGCTGACAAGGTGCACCTGCTCGCTGTTTCCAGCCGCTGACACTGGGTCCACAGGGGAAGGCTGGGCAGCAGTCCCTCGCCACCCCACCTGCACTACGAGCATCCCATCCGCACAGTCAGTACACCAACTGATGAGATGAGAACCGAAGACTTGAAGGCAACTTCCTCCTTCCAAACATTCAAGACTGTTGCCCTGGTGTCTGCACAGCTGGATCTCTCTCATCATTCGTGGCTCAGCCGCAATGTTACCTCCTCCCAGAGGCCTTCCAGGATCACCCACCTACAGTCTCTCAACAGGCTCCTGTAATCCTCTGCCTGCCTCTTCTGCTTCGGGTTGGTCATGTCTTCATTCTGTTATTTATTTGCCTACTTGTGGCCCCCCCACTCCCCCCCACACACAAATGTCATCTCCATGACAGCAAGGACCTCATCTACCTCGTTCCCTGCTCTGTGCCTCACCCCTAAAATGCTACTTAGTATTTAATAGCTACTCAAATGTTTGCTGACTGAATAAATGAATGCACTGCCTTGGTCCCTGGGTGCACAGAGGTAAGTTACAGCCACTGCCTTCTGGGAACTTAATCCTAACAGAAGGACTGTCATAGTAACCGATA
The DNA here is from genome assembly GCF_002288905.1 of Enhydra lutris kenyoni. Taxonomy (NCBI): domain Eukaryota; kingdom Metazoa; phylum Chordata; class Mammalia; order Carnivora; family Mustelidae; genus Enhydra; species Enhydra lutris. Next base: position 331,599 of record NW_019154130.1, on the reverse strand, counting down.
ACCACACGTGTTTGCTGAAGGCGAGGAGGAGACGCAGCCCTGGCCAGCAATTCCAACCAGTGGGCAGGGAGCCCAGCCCAGCCTGGATGGCACGCAGACCACTGTGTTTCCTGCGTTCGTTCTTTCAAAACGGTGTTCACTGACCACCTAATATATGCAAAGTGTTCATCAGGGTGGAAAGACAGACAACCACAGTCTCAGCGAAGAAGACAACTTCAAGTGAACGTCGGGATCCCCCTGTTCTGCCTGTTTCTCCACAGGCCACACCACTCCCAGCTGCCTAGACTCTGGGGTAGACCGTGAGGCCCTGGGGTCCCCATATGCCCCTTGCCCGTGCAGCTGAGCAAGAAGAACAGATATCTAGTCCCTCAAAAGTCCAGAGGATCCCTGGCTTCTCCCATGTCATGGGGCCCCTGGTCCAGTGAACAACTAGGAAAGGTGGGAAGGCAGCATTGAAATGAAGGGTTACTTTTCAGCGATCTGTTTCTTGCATGAAGACTTCCAACCCAGCAAACCTAGTAGATGGGAGTGGCCTATTCAAAGATAAATACGGATGTTTGTAAAGGAAAGAAGCCCCCCATAGGCAGGGTGAGTTACGGGGCGCAAGGATAAAGCTGCAGAAAAATGACTTCTTTAGTCTTCTCGGGGGTTCTGGACGCCTGGAAACGTGGCCTCCAAAGGTGAGGGTTGAGTCTTGTCACCATGAGGCTGGCCAGACGGCCCCAGACCGTGAGGCACAGACCTTGTAACACCTGAGAAGAGCCCGTCACCTGGAGACTCACCCATCCCCACACTCCTCCCACACTGTCGGGAGTCTGGAGTAGGCACATCCCCTAAACCCTGTTCACAATCATCTTCAGGGACACGGGGAGGACAGGTGCCTGCGGGCTGGAGCACACTGCCAGACGACGCTGGACGTTGGCAAGAATGTGGGGAAGGAGGGCCCCTAGAACAGGTGGCACGACAGGAAAGACATGCCCCTGACCCCGCCGTCCACTGCTGAGCCACACCCCAGGACGGTTCCCACACAGGACCACAGGAGATACAGGGACAAGGACATGGGTGGCCACATGGGTTGTGAACCACAGCTTTACAGCCAACCTGGTACCCTCTCTGGGGCATGGCGGGCACATGGTGGCCCATGGACACAATGGGATACGTGCAGCCCCTACCGTCCCCAACTGGAAACACGCACAGCGATGCGGATGGAGGCAGTGGGGATTGGAGCAAGGGCTCGGCTCCTGGGATTCCTGTTCATCAGAGCTCCTCCGAGTACAACAGAGCAATGTGGTTCCCGTACACGCAAATCCAAGGTTCAGTATCAAGCATGACAAAGGGTCTGTCTGTGACAGAAGAGGAACAGGGGTGGGACGGAGATAGATGAGAAGAGAGAAAGAGTCAAGCATGAAGAGAGAGAGAGAGAGATGGAGGGAGGGAGAAGGGTGGGCAGGCCAGGCCAGAGGGAAGGACAGAAGGACCCAGGAAGGGAAGAGTAAGGACGCAGCAGTGACAGCGTGTTGGAGACCAGGGAGCGTGGCCGAGCCAAACATCTGGACCCCAGAGGCCACCAACCCCAACAAGCCCAGCGGCTGCCTCCCCAGCACCTGGGGCAGGTGCCCAAACAAGACCAGACAGCTTTCCAAATGGGCATAAGCACAGAGGGAAGTTAGGGAAACACAGGTCATGGGATAGGCCTATCTGTTTCAAAAGAAAGCAGAGAAACGAAGAATGTTCTAGAAGCTGGTGTGAAACACTGGCTTCAGCCATGACAGACCAGGACAGCCAGTGCAGCCCTTCCCAAGCCCCTAGAGCCAAGCAGTTTCTGCCCTCCAGCAGACAGCCCCAAGAAAGGCCAGAGAACCTCAGTGGTCAAATCCTTCTCACCATGACTGCACAAAAAAGCCTCCACAGCCCAAGCCAAGTTTGAACACTTAGCAGTCTCGACCCATGTAGGAGGCAGGTGCTCTGTTAGGGTCACGCCTAATAACCCTCAACCCAAGCCTAAGAAAACAGAGGTCGCCTCCCAGAGAGGCTTGGTATGCCCATGGCCAGGCTCGAACCCACTGCCGGGTACCTGGACCACAGCCTTGGCTCTAGACAAGCGAGAAATGCAAACTGGGCACCCCCCAGGCTTGCTCAGTAAGAAACCCCGCGTCTTCACCCAGCGTATCCTCCTCACGATGTCTGAGAACCACAGCTCTCATTCAATTTCAACCTTCATTCCAAAAATGCCGAGGAGAGGCTCTGACATGAAAGCCAAAGGGGCTTGGGGAGCGGCCTCCGGATCTCTGCTCCCCGCCCGGTAAGCACGCCGTCCCCTCCCACAGGCCAGCCACACGCAGAGCAAGATGAAGGGACCTGGAAGTCACGGTGCAGCTGGTCAGCTGAGCAGCTCCCTGCCCTTCCTGCCGCGTTGCTGGGACCTCACGGCACAGCCTACACTTGGCCTTACCTGGGGAAGTTTTGCAAACTGCCCACACGTGTGCACACACGTCATTAGGATGTGACTAGGTCCCCGTCTCCGCAGACATGCTTTGTGGGACAGTGGACAGAGGGTTCTGGCGTGGGGGAAGCAGCAGCCCCCGCAGTCCAAAAACCTGCTCGTGGCACAGGGCCAAGCTGACCTTCCCCTCACCCGGTTTGTCACATTCTCTGAAGGGATGGTGACAAGCCGCAGCTGCCAGCCCCTCCTTGCAGTCGTCTGGCAAGCCCTGCTCCGTGCGGGGTACAGCACCCAGACCTGGGGAGCAGCCCCATCACCACACCCCCTGGCCTCCCACGCCGCTGCCCATGCTGGATCTCACGCAGCTGTCCTGCCCAGAGGCCCCGAACTCACCAGTGTCCACAGGACATTCTGAGCTAGGAAGCTGGGCCGGGCAGAAGCCAGTGCCGGGCAGGTCCAGCAGGGGCTGGGAGAAAGCAGAGGGACCAGGCATCCGGGGGTGGGGGGTGGTTATTTTCCGAGGACCCCCGGACTGCTCCCCTTGCCAGTGGGGTGAGTTTGCTGTGCTTCCCTACCCAGGCGCCCGGTCCTCTCCCAGCTCAGAGACTGTCTGCAAGGAAAGGGGCTCCACGCCGCCAGCCTCCGCTTCCTGTCTCCTCTTCTGTTCTCAGAGCCAGGCCCTTCTCACTGGGTCTCTCCCGCCTGGGCCATCTACCACCCCCTTCATGAGGCGGGGCCTCTCCCAGGAAGGGACAGATGCAGGAGAATGGGAGGTCTCCCCAAGGCCCTCCCTCCTCACTCACCCCACTGCCCTGAGAACCTGCAGGAATAAAACCCAGTCCAAGGGTCTGGGAAGGCCCTGTCCCCAGTCTTTGCAGGGACCCCCAGCAGCCCCCCTCCCCACGGCCCCATAACAGGGTGGCAAAACCCATACAGTGGGGACAGCCAGCACAGGCTCCCTGGGGACAGAAGCAAAGCTGCTTCTACAGAGGCCTGAGCTGCAGGAGAACAAGCTTCACCCCTGCTCTCAACCCCCCAACCCAACTTCCCTGCTGGCAGGTCTTCCTGCCATGTAAACACTGCATTTCCAGGTGAAGAGCCTACCCCAGCCAGCAGCGTGCACACGCGTGCGCGCGCACACACACACACACGCACCATGCACGTTCTGCCGGGAACATCTGTTTTGACAAACAAATTATTCAAGTCAGTCTATGGGACATGAATTGACAAATCCTTTACATGCAGGTTCCTCCCTCCATGCATTTCTAATCAGAGCTGAGCTGTGAATGACACAACCAACTCTCGTGTCTCTTGGCCCACACCCCCTTCCCCACTCCAGCCCCAGCCCCCAAGAAGACGGCTTCTAGAGCCCCCAGAGCCTTCCTCCGAAACCGCCCTCATCGCACCCCCTCCAGCCAGGCTGGAAAGGCACTGCTCCGGGTGATGTCAAACTTCCCCCATAGGGGCTTTCCGATAACCACGACACTGGGGGGCTGATGCAGGGGGGTGAGGGACCTGCAACGCTGAGCAAGACCGCCGCCAGCCTTGCCCTTTGGAAACAGATCCGTGGGGATCAAGCTGCAAAATCAGCCCCGGGCAGGCGGAATCGTCTGGGAAACATCGCTCCTTTCCCCGGGGCTCCCCTGCACCAGGCGTCTCGCCCGGCAGCCCAGCTGCCTGGACCCCATTCTGAAGGGCATCCTCCCACCACTGGAAAATAAACTTTGTCAGGGCAAAGAGTTTCCGGCTACCGCCTGGCCATCGCCGCGCCACAGCTCCGGGGTGCGGGAAGGGGAAGGGAAACGGGAAGCTATTTTTAGGAGAAAAAAATAAATCTCAGCCTACCTTAGGAACGAGCTGTGCCAAGACCCAGGGAGGTTCACGGCGCAGACAACTGCAGTCTCCTGTGTCAGATTACAAACGGGGTGAGCGGGAGGGAGGCTCCGAGAGGGGAGGCGAGGGGGAGGGAGGGAGGACAAGAGAGGGAAGGAGAGGCAGGGAGAGGGGGAGGGCACGGGGTGTCAGCCCTGCTTGGATCCAGCTAGAAATGATCATGAGTTTTCCGCCAACAGGCCAGCAGGCAGGTTGAGAGGAGACGGAGAGAGAGAACCAGCCGCCATGCAGCAGAACCCAGAGCCTATGAAACGCCCGTGTTTCAGCACGCACACACTCGCGCGCGCACACACACACACACACGCGCGCACACGCACACACACCCCCCAAGATGGCTCTCCTTCCCCGCCAGGCTCTGTCTCCGGGAGCTGCGGTCAAGAACCAGGACAGAGGAGCCAGGCAGGGCTGGGGGCCGGTGGTATTCCCCGGGTGGATCCAGAGCACGACATCCCCCTGCTGACCACCGGGGGGCTCCTCAACAGAGCCCAGGGCCGCGGCCTCTGGAACAAGGAAGCAGCCGCCCTCCGTGTGGCCCCAGGAAGCCGAGACACCCCAAGGCCACCAGGAATTCAGGGACTGCGTGCGACCACACCACTGCGAGCTGTGGGGTGTTTACCCTCTGGCCCAGCTCCTGGCCCCTGAGACTCCAGCATAAAGAGAATAGAACACCGCATCTTATTCTCCTCCCAGAACTTGGGGTTCCTGCACAGATGAACCAGCTCCCTAGCAACGCAGCGTGCAGGAGGGAGTAAGCAGCACGGAGCATATCGGACTTCACATGTGCACACACACACACACACACACACACTCTCTTCCCAGGAGAAAAAGTCCCCCATTTGCTATCTAGAGATGCTAAATCATTTCCCACAGTAATAGGAAAGTCCTGGTGTTGGGCCCCATGGACCCTAACTGCTGCTGGGAGGGATGTCACCATGCCTGCCTGTCCGGGGACACTCAGTGACCCGTGGTTCCCCCATACAAACAGGCAGACTCCCCTGGAGCGGCTTCCTGCTGCCCCTCACACCCACAGACTCATTTCACGGGTCCCAAAATAACAGAACGGGCTCATCCGTGAAACCCAACAGGTCCCCTCTTCAACGTGGTTTTGTTTGTTTTTTTGTTTTTTTTGTTTTTTTTTTTTTAAAGATTTTATTTATTTATTTGACAGATCACAAGCAGGCAGAGAGGCAGGCAGAGAGAGAGGAGGAAGCAGGCTCCCCTAGAGAGCAGAGAGCCCGATGCGGGGCTCGATCCCAGGACTCTGAGATCATGACCTGAGCCGAAGGCAGTGGCTTAACCCACTGAGCCACCCAGGCGCCCCGGTTTTGTTTGTTTTAAATGAACCACGATGATCTGAAAGCCACATGGCCACAGGGAATCTCCTTCCTGGACAACTTCTCCAGCCCCATGGTCGAGGGGCTGAGCAGAGGTTTTCCTTGTCGAGGGTCCTCTGTGCTTCCCAAATAGGGACAGCACCTAAATTCGCCTGTGGGGCAGTGGGAGAGCATTCACAAGCCCAGGGTATCTCCCCCGAGCAAGAAGCTCTGTGCTGAGGTCAGTAGGAGGCCCTTTCGTCTCCCTTCCCACCCCCAGCAAGCCCTCAGGCCCCCATCACTGTGAGGGGGAGAGGGAGAGACTGCATCAGACCACAGAAGAGCAGTGCTCAGATGACCCCATGCACCTGTGCTCACAGCATACATCACACTGGCCGGAAGGTGGACACCGCCCAATGGCCACAGTGACGGACAGAGCAACCAAACCTGGTTCGCACAGGGGAATACTACTCAGCCATCAAAAGGAGTGAAGCCCGGATACCTGCTACCATGTGGACGAGCTACCACCGGCGCCTTGAAAACGTGATGCCATGGGAAAGAAGCCCGACACAAGAGACCACGTGGCGCATGGTTCCATCTGCAGGAAAGGTCCAGAACAGGAGGACCCATGGTGACAGAGAGCAGGTGCTGGTGGGGTTGGCAGGGCGGGGGAGGAGGCAGGAGTGAGAGGGACAGCTGACAGGCACATGGTGTCCTCTGGGGGACAAAACCATGTGGGAGCCAGACGGAAGTAGTGTTCACACAATGCTCCAAGCGTGCTAAATGCCATGGAATTACTCACTTTAAAATGGTCGTTTATTTGTTAATGCAAACCTCATCTCAATCCAAGCAGAAGACAAAGAAGAGGACGACTGAAGCAGACGCTGAACTGGGGCTCGGGCGGGGTGGGGGACAGTGAGCAGGTGAGAAGCGTAGCCACTTCTCAGAGCTGCTTGAGCGAAGCAGATGAAGTAGTTGATGGGAGGAAATAAAGCCAGCCCCCCCCGGAAGGGCCATTCTGTGAAACAACATGATGACATAGAAATGGCTTTCTACCGTGATTTCTCAGCGGGGGCAGTAATGTTGAAAGCAACCCCATGGATCATGAGGGCTTCATTTCAACACTCCGAATCCTCCCCGCGCGGGGCTCTGTTACCACCACGGAGCTGTTCTCCGAGGATGTCACGTCTGTGGGTGTGGCTCTGGCAGGGGTCTCCGTGAGAGCCCCTTTAGCAGGCTGGGCGAGCTGAGGCCGGGGGAGGAAACCACCTCTGCCCAGAGTCACACTGTAACATCCGAAACGGAAGGCTGGGGTTCCATCTCTGGGTGTCACAGCCCCATTTCACGGGGATCAGGTGAGTGTCGGGTGTGAGATGCTGGGAAACGTGACAAACCAGGGAGTTCTGCAGGGATGGTCTTAGGGAGCCAGTGATGCAGGGGAAGCCTCCCCCCAACGAAGAACGAGGAGCTGCCCAGTATGCGAGGCAGGCCCCTGGCACTGGGCCTGGCTCCCTGGACATCACCCAAACCAGCCCCTCCCATGAGGGTCGCAGGCAGGTGGCCCCCCAGCCCCAGGCTGGAGCGAAGCCCGGCTCTTAACAGGCCTCTGAGGCTATTGGAAGCGGCTATAAATAATACATGCGTGCTGATCTGATCATGACTGCAATGAGTGTAGCCAGATGTCAGAGACACCCCAGATGCAAAGCAGCGTCACTGAGGCCTCTCCAGCTGTGCGCGCAGAGAAAACACAACCAGGCAGTTTCCACTTGGGACGGCTGTTGGAGCAAATGTCAGTCATTCGGTGTCTGCCTGGTTCTGAGGGCTCAGCACTGAAGCCGCAGGGCCCACCGCCATCCTCTGGCTGATACGAGGTCTGTGTGGACATTGAGCACCAGCGCCCCGAGCTCCCACCAACACAGCGAGCTCTCCATGAGGTCAGCTCCAAGGCCAGGACTAAGTGTGTCCACCGAGGTCTTGGCGAGCTGTATTTGGAAGGCTGGTGTGCACCGTGAGCTCAGTGCTGGGCTAGGAGCGTGCTCTGGGACAGTCCCATGCTTCACCCTGTCTACAAGGAGAAGGGGCGTCGGAAGGCTAGAGGCAGGCAGTACTTGGAGACGATATCGTGGTCCACAGGGAAAGCCATGTGACCCAGGAAACAGCTACAAATGGATAGGAGAGAACAGCATGGCGTAGAATGGAAAACACTAGAACAGATTCCTGTATATTTTTTTTTAAGATTTTATTTATTTGGGGGCACCTGGGTGGCTCAGTCAGTTAAGCATCTGTCTTCTGCTCGGGTCATGATCTCAAGGTCCAGGGATTGAGTCCCATGTCAGGCTCTCTGCTCAGCTGGGAGCCTGCTTCTTCCGCTCTATCTGCCTGCCTCTCTGCCTACTTGTGATCTCTCTCTGTCAAATAAATAAATAAAATCTTTGAAAAAAAAAAGTGCATACAAAAAAAAATCCCTCCAAGTGATCTGAACCAGAAATATATAATATATATTTGAATAAACAGAGAAAGGAAAGAAACTTGTGTAAGGAAAAAAGCACACATTACACCTGGAGGGGATACTTACATTTCATAAATTCTCCCTAAATCAGTCCTAAAGTTTAATGTGATTACAATAAAGGGCAGGATTTTTTTGGACCTTTGGGAGCTGATTCTAAACTATATTTATATGAAAATACAAGCACGGAAGTATAGCCTGGATATTTTTTAAGATAAAAAAGAGTAATGAAGGATTACTAACTTTTTCAGACCTTAAAATATATTATTGGTGTATAAATAAATGTGTTTGGTCTTGCTGCATGAACAAATACATCGGAACAGACTTGGATAAATATATCCACTTACATAGGAGAGCTTAATATATGATAAAGTAGCACTTCTAATCAGTAAGAAAAGATTTATTATCCCATAAATGATACTCAGAAAACTGGATAATTTTTCAAAATACTCTTCCAGGGGTGCCTGGGTGGCTTAGTCAGATATGGGTCTGACTTTTGATTTCGGCTCAGGTCATGATCTCGGGGTCCCGGGATCAAGTCCCAAGTTGGGCTCCCTGTTCAGCAGGGAGTCTGCTTCTCCCTCTGCCCCTAGCCCCCATGCTTGTTCTCGCTCTCTCTTGCTCTCTCTAATAAAATCTTAAGACAACAATTAAAAAGTTTTTTAAATACCCTTATACAAAAATCAACTTCAGATGAATCAAGCATTTAAACATAAAAAGGAAAAAAATGAGACCTTCCAGAAGATACCACGAAGAAGAGCTTTCGAGGCAAAGCAAAAAACCAGAGAGGACAGAAGGGAACACCCATCACATCTGAGTATGTGGAAATTTAAAACTAGTGCACAAAGAAAACACACCATGAACAAACCAAGAGATGAGCTACAAATCAGGATAAAATATCCATGACACAAGTTTTAGACTTGGGTGTGGGTCCAGGTTTTATAGGGCCCGGAGTTTGCTCCACATGGGGAGCCCTGTTTAAGAAAAACAAAAACAAAAACCCACCAGTACAAACTGGTACAAAAACAATTACTTATAAAGAATGAGAAAATAAATCACAACAAATTACACACTTTAAAAAGCTGACAAATCCCAGAGACATTGCAAAATTCACAAAAATGGCATTTTGTGTTTTTTTTAATTAACCACCTGACACAACTCCATAACACTTTTTGAAAATTTTTAGCTGCATAATCTTTGATGACCTCTGCACAATGACATTGTAGTGTTTTTTCTCTCCTGAGAGATTAGACAGAAAAATTATTTCCCTGAGCCTAATGGGTCAAATTGTGTTCTTTTAAAGTTTCACTAGTAGATTTAAAGTTTTCTTTAATACATTTCTTTCACATTAAATTATAACCAATGTACTTGGGTGTTTGAATGCAAGTTCCACGGAGTACATCTGAATTCTGAGAAATTCTATTGGATTTGACTGATTTCCTGGTCGGCTGCGTGTTGGTGAGAATGGCATCATCCAAAAGTTTTACTTTCGAGGGCTGGAAGGGTTTTCCATGGACTGGCTTCTGCCTCCATCCATGTCAGACCTCCTTCCTTACCCACTACTACGTGCTTCTAGCGCTGAACTCCATGGTCCATATCATGACACAGGTCTTTGGCCGTGCAGGACCATGAAGGATAATTTGGTACAAAGAGCAGAAGTCTCCCCTTTCATGGAGAAGAAATCCCCCACCCCTCCTAAAGCCGAAGCAAAGTCTTTGAAGGCCAAGAAAGCAGAGCTAAGAGGCATCTACAGTAACAAAAAAAAGATTCGCACGTCACCTACGTTCCAATGACCCAAAACTCTGAGTCTCTGAAAGCAGCCCAAATATCCTCAAAAGAGCATCCCCAAGACAAACAAGCTTGACCACAATGCCACCATCAAGCTCCCCCTGACCACTGGGTCAGTCACAAAGAACACATAAGACAACGTACCCTTTTGTTCACCGTGGATGCCAAGGCCAACAAGCACCAGACTGAACAGGCTGTGAAGATGCTCTACGGCATTGACCAAGGTCAACACCCTGACCAGACCAATGGAGAGAAGTCATATGTCTGACTGGATCCCAACTACAATGCTTTGGATGTTGCCAACAAAATTGGGATCATCTAAACTGAGTCCAACTGGCTAAATATAAATATAAAATTTTTCACCATAAAAAAAAGAAGCAGTCTTACAGGAAGCTTTCCCATAGCATGATGGCTAGTCATGACTAATACCCATAAGTGACAGAAACCCCCTATATGTATCCCACTAAATCCAAATTAAATGCAACCCGAACAGAACTGCCTCTCAGCCAGATCTCAAAATGCCCACAGCCTGCCCGAGAATGCCAGCGTGAGGGAAGTCTCAACTGAAAGATATAATCCTCTTAAATTATTGCAGTGAAAATAACTTAGTTGGGTGGATTTTATGAACATACTGCTAGGTCCTTTCCAGGGTATTGTGAGGGTTCATATAAATGAGAGTCTCTGAGAATTAAACTTCATCAGCTTCACAATAAGTCTGCCTCTTGACAAGCTAAGGACTAAACTGCTTCATATGCAAAGAGCTCTTGCAAATCAACAAGACCAAAAATCGAAGAGAAAAATCAGCAAAGGATGCAGATGCACAGTTCAGCCAGCACCCCCCAATAAAGTGAGGTATGGCCTCAATACAATGTCCAACACATAGTGAACAAAAAAAAAAGAAAAACACTGTGTGTCTCTATTCCTTGTTTGCATATAAAATAGGAATGCTTGGTATTTCAGGAAACTTACGCACAACGGTAAGCATGGTCACCTCTTGAGAGAGGGACAAGGGACTAAGAGTTTGAGTGCTCAAGATCCCATCTCCTGGGGCGCCTGGGTGGCTCAGTGGGTTAGGCTTCTGCCTTCGGCTCAGGTCATGGTCTCGGGGTCCTGGGATCGAGCCCCACATCGGGCTCTCCGCTCCGCGGGGAGCCTGCTTCCTCCTCTCTCTCTGCCTGCCTCTCTGCCTACTTGTGATCTCTGTCTGTGAAATAAATAAATAAAATCTTAAAAAAAAAAAAATCCCATCTCCTTTGGCACCATGTGAATGTTTACCACGTGCAGGTGGTACTATATATGTATTTTTTTACTCCCTACATGATTATTTACTAGAAATCGTTGAACCATATATCTAAAAGGGGTAAATTTTACTGTAATTAAAATAAAAATTATAGACGTTTTAAGCAAGAGTTAAGTATTATATAATAAGCAACGTACATTTATATACAGATACTGAAAACATAAAATATGTTAAATTAAGCTCATGCGCACATAGAGAGGGCATACTGAAACATGCCTGCTACTTAATACTTGTTTTACTCTGGCTGCTGGGCTGAGTGGGGACAGGTGATGCAGAGCAGTAGAAGAGTCAGAAACATTCATATCAGACCTGCTGTGTGTCCGTGTTACTTTGCACCAAGTCTACCCATACCCCATAATCCTGTATCCACTTGGTTTGAACACATCCGAGTACATGCAGGAGAAACTTACACAGAAAAGCAGCCTAAGACAAAAATAACCCTTGAAAATCCACCAAGATAATATGTCACATTTGATAACGGCAGGTTGATATCCATGTTTGGTTTGAAACCAGCCCCTGGGAGTCTGGGACCACAGAGAGCCCCCTTCCACCTTGTGGCAGTGTAGGGAGTGGGGGCAGGTGGGAGGCCTGTGGTCTCCACAAGGGACAGCTGCCTCTGGGTTCGACTCAGCCACTACTCCTGAGTTAGGGAAACTATGACTCTTGCGGGCACGGGGTTGCGGGGGTGTCAGTGACCGCAGGGTGGACCCTAGGGCACTGAAACTACCCGCTAGGTCCCTGGTCCCAGCACACCTGCTCCGAGCCATGGACGGAACAACCAGCCAGAAAGGGTAAGTATCTCAGAGCTCTCGGCACCTGCCTTCAGACCACGCTAGTCTCCCCACTTACATGTTCACTGGAGTGAACAGCCGAGAAGCCGTCTCCAGCGTTCACCGTGCCGCCTGCCATGGGTGTTCGGGCCACGGTGCAAACAGTTCCCAGCTTTCCTGGCACTGTGCTGGGGGCAGGGAGGTGGCTGGGGGTGCAGAGAATGGGCCCCTGTGGCTCTGGAGGCCCACCCTGAGGAGGTGACGGGGAGCAGGATATGGGCCAGGTGGTCAGAGCTCACTCTGAGCGAGAGGAACCAGCTCCACAGGGAGGGGCGTGACCTTGTGCCTTCTGGTGTCACAGGGTCACCACCACAGCCTGGGGCAGGAGGCCAGCCGACAAGAGGGGAGGGATCACAGAGAGAGCAGTGGTGGAGAAGATGCTGGGAGGTCACTAGGGCAGGGGCAGGGCCCAGGTATCAGGGACAGGTCAGGGGCAGGTCAGGGGAGGTCAGGGGTGGTCAGGGGCGGGACCAGGGCAGGTGGCTGCTGCTCTGCCACATCGCCAGCAGACCCGCCATCGGACCTGCCAGAGCAGGTCCACCCTGAACCCCACAGCCTGGCGCTGCCTGGCACAGCCCACAGCCCACACCCACTGAGACGTCATGTTCAAACCCAGAGGTCCTAGACACGTGCCTTCCCTCATTTATCCTCCCTTGGCTCAGAGCGTGTGTTTTTCCTGAGTCCCTGGAAGAACAAGCTGAGAGTTGTTTATAGCACTTGGAAATTCTCCAGAAGTTTATAGAAAGAGTGGCTGGACGCCCAACAAAAAGCAGCACTATGACCCTCCGCGGGACAGGCCTGGGGATGTTTCAGGCCCTTGGGCAGCAATGAGTCATCTCAGATCCTTATTTGCTCCCAGGAAAAGAAACACATTGAGACTGTCGCCCCCAACAGCTCACGGGCAGGAAGGGAGACTTTGTGACAGGTGTTTTCAGCTGGTTGGGAAACTCCCATCAGGAATTTCAAAACTGTGCACCTTGCCAAGTGCAGAGATGGTCCCAGCGGCAAAACCAACATCAGCCTCCCCCGCACCCCAGGAAACCCAACCATCGAAGACAAATGGGCTCCTTTCTCTCAGACATGGCTTTGGCAGGACAGCTTAAAATTTAAAGCGGGGTTTGCAAAGTCAGCTGCCCAGGGGCACCCACCGGGTTAATAAATCAATGGAACAGACTGAGGATGAAATCCTACTTCCCTCCAGGGATCTCTTACCTTCTGGCTCTTAACGGGGACATGGTGCTAAAAACATCCTGCTTCCAGTTAAATCTACAATAATAAAGATGGGGAGAAGATACAAGGTCCGTGTTGCTAGGTCCCAGGCATAGGTGTGTGAAGTCTAGGCTGGGGCCGCCGGAACCAAGGACTCCAGGCTGGGACTCCAAGGGCAGAGCTTCATCTCCTCCGGGTTCTGGAGGCTGACAGCTGGGGACCAGGGTGTCGGCAAGCCTCCCCATCCTGAGACCTCTCTCCTGGGTGCAGATGCCCCCTCTCCCCGTGACGTTATGTGGCCTTCCCGCTGTGCGCGTCTGTGCCCAGATCTCTTCTTAGGAGCATACTGGGCAAATTGGGTCAGGGTCCTGAGGGAAAGGAGCGTTAGGACTTCAACACATGGCTTCTGGGGGCACATTGTTCAGTCCATCACCGTGAGGCACACCGACACTCAGCCAGAGCAGGAGGGCGCTGCCGTGCCTCGATGGGGGGAGTGGGTGGTGGGGGCTCACCCTGCCGAGGACAGTGCTGCTCCCCAGTGGTAGGGACAAGGGGTTCCGGCAGAGCTGAGCCACGGGGACACCTGGTAGAGGAGAAACACTGTCTTTTCTCTTTCCTTCACCCCGGCATCTGGCAGATGCCTCCCCGGCCCAGCCCCCCTAGAGCCACTTAGGAAGGACACCAGGCATGTGATTCCAGGAACCAGTCCTGCTACTAACAGCAGAACAGAGAGGAAGGGCCTGGGCCCGAGGGCAGGCCAGCAGAGGACCTGCTCAGGGAGGGCTCCAGTCCCAGCTCACCCTGAAGGCATGTGGTCTTCTGGTTCTTCTGAAGAAACTGGGCCTGTGTTTTTATCTGACATCTTCCAATTTGCTTAACTCCACGCAGGTCTCCACGGCGCGACACTTGGTTTAAAATAACCGAGATGCTTGGGGCACCAGGGGGCTCAATCGGTGGAAAGTCTGACTCCTGGTTACAGCTCAGGTCATGATCTCAGGGTCGTGGGATCGGGCCCCACGTCAAGTTCTATGCTCAGAGGGGATTCTGCTTGGGATCCTCTCTCTCCCTCCACCCCTCCCCCCACTTGCACACTCTCTCTCTCTCTCTCTCACTTTCTCTCTCTCTTTCTCAAATAGACAAATCCTTAAAGTGGCAAACAGGCCTGAAAGAGGTTTGTTCCGACAAATGCATAAAAGGCCCAGGACCTCAGTCTCGGTACTACACTCCCAGCCTAGAGGCACCAACCCAGGCAAGTCGCAGCACTCCTGGCCTGCATTCCTGGGTGAAACCGGAGGGAGGGGGACCCACTGGCAAACATGGTCTCCTGGCGACATCTGGGGTTCGTCAGTGGCCTGCCTGGAGGGAATTCCAAACACTCCTAAACCAGAGGGTCCAGCAGACAAGAAACCAGAGAGCGGCCTCCCAGGCCCCCAACCCAACAGAATAGCAGGACCTGGAACAAACAGCAGTGGGACGATCCAGGACAAGGACAGGCGAGACGCATTTGCTGTCCAGCCTGCGGTGAGGCCCCTGGCCAGGCTCTTCTGGGAGAAATGACAGCAGAATCCCCCAAGATCATCTGTAACTGGACACGGGTCTAAGTTACTTGTGTGTGGTCTACAGTTTTTACACTGAATTTGCTGACAAGATTTTAAAACCTCACGCCGACATGGGCACATATAGACTTCTGACTTGAGTAGAAAAACCAGGTGGGCTGACACTGGGCCCTCGCGGCCTCGGGTCAACAGTGGACGGTGGAGCCGTGGAGGCCACGTACTCCTCCTGCTCCCCGGGACCACGAGTTTGCAAATTCTGAGTCACGTGACGACACCTGCCAAATGCACGGACAGACCACGACTACGGCGGACTACGGGGCAGAGAAAGAGGGACTAGAGACATGTCCGTGTTGGGAGGGGGACAAGCTCCGTGGCCCCGCTCCTCAGAGAAGACCCCCGGGCGGAAAGACTGGGAAAGGGCTCTTGGCGAGTCTTGGTCCCACCTGCCACCAGCCCGCCCTCACCCTGGGTTCCAGTGCGACCCTTCTTCCTCAAAGGCGTCCTGCGCTTCCTGGACGTGCCCGGCTCTCTCGAGAAAGGCACGTTCCCTCACGAGGAGAGTCTGTGGTGGGGTTTTTAACCAAATCAGCTCAACCCTTCCCAGATGATTCCGAGAACTCAAACATCAGAGTTGCAGAATGTGAAGATGAGGCATCTGTTTCAAGGGTTAGACGTGAGTTTCAACAAGAGGTGGTTACAGACGTGGGCTTCCCTCTGCCTTTCCTCCATAGAAACTCCCCGTTAGGAAGATCCAAGGGAGTCCTTATACGGCTCCCAGGATGTGGTACTGAACCCCTTCTCTCACTGGGCTGGCCCAGGGTGGCACCTGCTTCCTCCTCTGGGGACGCGGGAGCAGCAGAAACTGCCTGGCGGACATCACCGCAGATGGAGGGTAAACTCAGGCCAGTCCGTTTGTGCCAAAGTACCCTCCAAACCTGCCTCACTGGAAAATAAGCCAACAGAGTGTTGCTCACACTCCTTCCCCGCAGCTGCCTCCTTTCTGGTGCCCATGCGCAGACAGGGTGAACACCCAGACCCACTACAAGCACAGCACCGGGATCGGGAGCCCGCCTGCACTGCGGGTCGTACCACCCACTTTGCAGAACCACACAGAGCCAAACAGATTAAGTTCATGACAACAGCCTTCCCAAGCCAGCAGATTCCCCGCAGAGTGACAGAGGTTCTCTTCTTGGAAGGTGGCTAATTGGGGCATCAAATATGAACATCCTGGTTGGGTTCATTTTCCTTCTGGGATTTAGCATTCCATGGCTACAAGAGAAGGGAGGAATTCTAGAAAGTGACCCCCTACTCACCAAGATCTCACAAAAGGGTGGAAAATACAGGTGCTTTCAGGGTCAAGCAGAAATCATCAATGCGGGAAGGAGGGCAGTGTAAGGAGGAAGAGGAGGGCCTGTAGTAACGGGCCGGGTTCAAGTCCCACCCCAAATAATTCAGATTAATTCCCAACTGTGCAAACCGAACAAAATCCATGTTTGGTCCCTTGTTGGGGTCCTTCTGGACAGTCTCTAGTGAAAAACCTCTAGACCAAGTTCAAGGGGACTGAGCCATTCTGACCTGAGTTGATGTCACAACACCTTCAAAATTATACATCAGCCTGTGGCATAATTTGATTCATCCTTTGAAAATCTATGCACCAAGAATTAAGACCCTAAAGTGACACCCTATCAGAGTCTGAAAATCACCCACAAGGGAAAATTCCTGGCTTTACGCAACAGGCCAGCTGGTGAGTGGTATAAGGGGTAAGTCGACAAACCATGGCCCGTGGGCTAAATCTGGCCCAGCACCTGTTTTTGTAAATAAAGTTTTATTGGTACATTGCCACACCCATTTGTTTACATATGTCTATGGACACTCTAATGACAAAGCTGAAGAGGCTCTATGGAGACTAGATGGCCAACACAGACTGAAATATTTGCTCTTTGACCTTTTACAGAAAAAGTTGGGGGCACCTGGCTGGCTCAGTAGGTGGAGGGTATGACTCGTAATCTCAGGGTGGGGAGTTTAAGCCCCATGGTGGGCATGGAGACTGCTTCAAAAAAGAAAAAAGAAAAAAAAAGAAAAAAGGAAAAAAAGAAAGTTTGCCATTCCCTGGCCAAAGTTTTCCAAATGGCTTGATCAGTAGCGTCTTCTTTTTTCTTTTTAAATATTTTGCTTATTTATCTGACAGAGATCACAAGTAGGCAGAGCGACAGGCAGAGAGAGAAGGGGAAACAGGCTCCCGGCTGAGCAGAGAGCCCAATGCAGGGCTCAATCCCAGGACCCTGGGATCATGACCTGAACCGAAGGCAGACGCTTTAACCCACTGAGCCACCCAGGAGCCTCCTACCCTCTACTCTCGATAGAAGGATGAGACAAAAGATACCTACACAGCTTCAAAGTATCGCCCCACAAATTACTTCCTGCTTACAAAGGGTACAATGGGAGCCTCAGAGTGGAAGATCTCTGGCAGACACTACCTTCCCCAGGAAGCCAAACATCCCCAGAAGCAGAACAGACCAAAACCCCGTGCATCCTGGCATGATACCCTGAGAAGAGTTCACATGACTCTGTAGTAACCATGCCAAAAATGCATAACCAAATCCACTCTGAGGAGACATCGGGCAAAAGCCAAACCAAGGGACAGTCAGCAAAATAACTGACCTGTGTTCCGTGCAAACAGCAAGGGCCCATGAGACGAGGAGGGGCTGGGGTCCATTCAGGATTGAAGAGTGCAGAGAAATGGGAACGTGGGTCAGCGCCGGACCAGGAAAAAAGCAGCCAGGCAGGACGTTATCGGGCAGTTGAAAAAGTGGGACGGCGACTGCAAACTAGGTAAGATTTTTTTTCATCAATGTTCAATTTTCAAGATGTTGATCACCGTACTGTGACTCTGTAAGAAGAGAAAAATAACTATTTAGGGATAAAAGGGCAAACTAGTTGCAATTTACTTTCAAATAGAAGGTTCTTGGGGCAAGCATCTCCCTCCTCCTCTCTCCCCATGCGTGGATAGATCGACAATAGACTAGGTAGGTGAGTAAAATGATGAAGAACTTGGGGCAATTTATAAACAAGAGATGAATCCAGTTAAAGACCATAAAGGAGTTCTTTATGCCGTTCTTGCTGTAGTGTTAAGTTATATGCAAATAAAGGGTTTTTTTTTTTAATTTTTTTTTTTTTTATAGAGAAAGAGAGTGGAGGGAGGGGAGAGGGAGAGAGAGAATCTCAAGCAGACTCTTCCCTCAGCACAGAGCCTGACCCAGGGCTCGATGTCACGACCTTGAGATCATGACCTGAGCTGAAATCAAGAGTCAGATGCTTAACCACCTGAGCCACCCAGGTGCCCCCCCCATATGTTTTTTTGAATGCTGAAGTAGAATAGTAGAAAAATCCAAGTAAAAGTAGAAAAATCCCCAAATTACCCCAAGAACAGAGCTCTTGTCTTAGAATCACTCCTGGTAACCCAAGCTCTCCTGGTCCATTTGTCCACAGGGCACTCATGCAGAGAGGACTCACTCCAAGACACACAACAGAGCCCTCGGGCTCTCGTTCCATCCCCAGCGCCGATTCTTGAGTGATCATCCAGCCTAGCATCCCTGGGTACCTGTTGCAGGACTGGGCTTCTCGGTGAAACTCAGGACCTTGGGTTTGGCAGGGGATAGCCTTGAGGAGTGCGCTACTGGGAGAGCAGAGGAGAAATAGCTCTCCTAAAACAAAGGGAGATGCTGAGTGATGTGCAAAATGCATCTGGTGTGGCATACACTAATCCTTTCTGACGTGCATTCATCCCTTTTTCCTACATAAGCAGGATACTGATTAATTGCGGGGGGCAATGTACTGTTGGAGTTAGTGGAAGCTGAGTTCTACCATTCTGGCCGATCAGCTGTAAGCGGACATCTGATGGGTGCCAGGAGGGAGGAGTTCGGAGAAATTTTTTTGCTTTCCTGATGACAGGAATAGATGAAGTTAGTGTTATCCCTCTTTCCCCTATTTCCTGTTCTGAATACAGATGTGATGGATGGAGCTGTGGCAGCCATTTTGCAATTATGACAGAAAGACCAAGAGAAGCATAAATGACAGCCCTGATAATCCTGAACCCAAGAAATCATGGCCAGCAGCTGCCTACATTCAAGCTTCCTCTCATGCAAAAAAAGTAAAGCCTTATTTGTTTAAGACACTGTTATCTGTGTATTGTTTAAAAAAAAAAAAAACTCTAAAAACCCATTTTTAATTGATATAACAATATTTTTTTCCTTTTTTATCTTAGGCTTCAGAGAAGAGTTGTGCTAAAATATACTTCATTATATTCTCTTAGGGTTCCTCCCTGTTCTCTCTCGCACAAGAAGGTACTTTTCAGTTAAACTATGGACTAATTCTTAAGCCCTCATTCAGACAGACCTCCCATCGGGAGGGTTCTCTCCATAAAGCTGATGATTCCTACTTTCCATCTCCAAACCGAACGTTTCCCACGTCTGTTTAATTATTAATATGATGCAGATATATTTAAGATGCGACCCTAGCATAAAGTATATTTAACACTCTGGCGAGGATTTCCATTACACTGATAAATAAAGGATGAGCTGCTCCAGCCCGCCTTCCCTTGACGGCTCTGCTGCTCTCCCACACGCTTCTCACCCTGCTGGCAGCTCACCGCCTGGTCTGTTTGTCCAGCCAGCTGATAGATTGTAATAAGGATCACACTCGGGAAAGTCACGAGCCCGGGGCTCTGTGGGGAACAGCCAGTGTTAACATCAACCAAGAAGCTGTGCATGAGGTTCGCTTGTCAACACAGGTCCAAGAAAGGAGGACTGCTTCCTGAAGCAGTGTCTCCAGCCTAACTCAACACGGGGCACCGAAACGGCTGAAGCAGTGCTTGCTGATCACGCTAGAGCCTAGTTCCTGATCCAGGAACAAGAAGACTGGAACAGAAGCCTCCGGACTCCTTGGAGCAGAAACAGCCAAATGCAACGGGGGGGCAACGGGGGGCAATGGGGGGCAACGGGGGGGCAACGGGGGGCACCACAGGCAGCCCCCGATGAAACGTCGTGCAAATGTGTCTCATTCAACAGCTGGTTTCTCGTGGATCAGAAATTCTACCACTCAAGGGTATTCTTCTGGGTTGACGTATCATGATCCTCCAAAGCCCAAATCATTGGAAATTTGTCTAGATGTAGGAGAAAGATGTCAGGAACTGTCTAGTTCTCTCACCAAATAAGGCACAGAGCGGACCGTGGAGGAATGGCATACGGAATGGCTAAATTCTGGTAAAAGTGGAAAAGGGACTGGTGTATGGGGTGGAGGAGGGCTCATGGCACAGAAGCTCCTGTGGCACCAGAGGGAAGGGCATTGCTGGCAGAGGTCTGGAGGCGGGTGAGGTTATGGGGACAGACCTCACCAAGAGATCCTAGGGACGCCAGGGCAGCGGGCCTCCCTGACAGTAATCCTTGCAGCAGCAGGGGGCTGACCAGATCAGACATGTGAAAGGTGCTTACCCAGCTGAGCCTCCTTTTCTGCATCTTCTGGGCCGTCCTAAGAGGACCATGCCCTTGAAAGCAGCTTTGCCTTCAGCCCGTACCCCAGAGAGAGGTGACTGAGACCCTCTGTGAACCCCAAGCATGAGCCAGAGCCGTCCCTGGGCGGCCAGCCCATGCCACTGACCTTCAGCCGACCTCCACACCCTTAATCTGAAATCAGATCCAATCTGTGACTGCTGGCCACGTGGCAGCCCCTACCTGGCACCGGCCCCTGGAAATGAGCTGCCCATTCTGGGGAAGGGGACGGAGAAGTCTCAATCTGTGCTCAGAACAGCAGCCCTACTTGGCGCCTCCAGCTTCCGTCCACCTGTAAGAGGCAGAAAATCATTACGTGGTAATGCTAGAGACGGTACGCTCCACACTGCGATTTCCCCCAGGCACGGCATTATACTTTCATAAACTAATTATCTGTGTGTGTCCCCCACATGTGTCTGCAAACAGGAGCTGACGTGGCGACATGCTGTTCGCGGATTTACCGCACATGCGCGTCGTGGGACCGCGGGGACACCTCAGCCTCACGGGCCGGGTCCTTCCCTGAGATCGGATGGACCACCGCCAAAACACATGCACAGCCCTGTTGTCTCACGTCCTTTATTTGGGGACACGGACTCAGGAATTTGTGAATTTTTGCAACTTATTTATGTGGGCCACCTCTGTGCACAGGCAGGTCTCACTCTGTGTCTCAACAATTCCTTCCTGGACAAGTCAGAAGCTCTGTGTGAAACTGCCCCCACCCAAGACCTATTTCCTATTATTTTACACAGGAAAAGCTAGGATATGCTACACGCCAACCCAGATGCTCCAACCAAGTTCCCCCAACGTAACTAAGAATCAGCAGAACTACCACATACGTGCGGCAGACTGTCACGTTCGTAGCCAGAAAATCATAAAACATCACTCCCGACGATCAGACGATTCCCATCACTGTTATTACTGTTGGCCTGAAAGCAGTACCTCTGGGATATCTGAGGGGCTCAGCCCTCTTGCCGACACAAGGCAGCCTTTCCAAAACATCGACAGACGACTTTGAGGTTCTGCCAATTGGATTCTGAGTGTATTCTGAGACTGTGTACGCGTATTTTCCTTAAAATGTTAGATATTTTCTTGCTGTATACACATTTGAGAAATGATTTATTTCCATCAGGTGCATGTATGTCAGATAAAGGTTGGCATTAAGACCCAGCAGGTGCGCTTTCGGGAGCATCCTCGCTGGCCAGGCACTCTGGGGGCTGTGACAGACCTCACTGGCTGGACTCTCCCAGCGCCAAGTGTGACCCCGTGACCTCCACCCCCAAAGTGTGCTGTGCAGACAGCTTCCTCCTGGGGAAAACAGAAATCCTCACTGTGGTAACACATGGCATTGCAACAGATCAGTGAGGTAATGCGTCTCTCTCGCAGTGCACGCCTCCCTTCCCTTCATCCCTCTAGGGACTTAAGCAAAGCCACGTGCCATGCTCAGGCCAGGACTCTGGGAGGAGTTCTTCCATGTCAGTGCCGGGGAAATGCTTTCAGGGCCCACACGCGGCCTTCCACGATCTCCTTCCCTGGTCGCCACAGCCACAGACAGATGCAGAGATGGTGTTCCTTCAGCCCAGGGGAACTGTGATGGACATATGACAGGAGGGAGCAGTCATCCTATTTTTAAGCCGCTGAGATTTTCAGTAGGCTTGTTACAGCAGCACAAGCTAGCCTATCCTGACTGATTCCACAAGACTCATGTTCAGTGTGTACTGAATTCTAGCTTTGGGTAACCCTCCCAGGGTCTTTCAGGCTTTACGGGATTCCATCCCTCCTCTGCCGACAGCACCGCACCTGCTTGCCAGAAACGAGACGCAGCAGCATGGGAAGCATGTTCTGGGAATGACGGCAGTAATCAGAGTCGCTGTTACCATCATCATCATTACTTCAAACGTGTTCCATGAACATTTCTAGAATTGAGCTGGCCTAGATGCATCTGTTTTTATTAACAGAGAAAAACTCAATCCCATTTTTTCCGAGAGCCCCAACCCATGCATCTCCAGCCCTGAACCCAGCTCCAGGTGCCCAAGGGGCCATGCCCCGTGGACCGCACCTGTCCCAATGCTATCCTTGTTACTATCACAGTTCCTCCCAGGGAAGGGTCTAGGCCAACCAGGTCATCTCTTGGTTCTCCTGGGTTACTCTTCTTTCCCCTCGGAAAACAGAGCTGCACAAAATCCTAGCAAAGCTATCCACAGTTTATCTCCACCAACCACTTCTCCCTCTTCCACTGGGTCACTCTTCCACCGGGTCGCACAAGCCTGAGACTATCCCATTTCCAAGGGCAGGCAGGGGTTTTTAAAGCCGTAGGTGTGCCCAGGTATGCCTCAAGGTAACACTTTGTCCTCGCCTACCTCAGCATTCCCCTGTGCCGGCCCCACCACCGGCTCTACCTGCATCACAGGGAGCGGGGACCACTCCCACTGCTTCTCACACACCCCGCCACTCACGCAGCCTTCCCCCCTCCATGAGGCCCACCACTTGAGAGGACCACTACCCTCTAGCGCTGATCTGCTGATTCCCCTCCCCCTCCTCCCAAAGCCTCCTTGCACTCAAAAATAAGAAAAAAAGTTTAGACTGAGCTGCTTGCATTCTCTTTGACCTCAATTATGGGAGTGGGGGACGGCATCTGATTCCTAAGCTAGTCCATGAATGCACACCCACTGGGGAAAATACCAACAAGCCCAAAGAGAGGCAGCTATGCCCCCCTCTCCCCGGAGAGCCCCACTTGGAAATAAGGCCTGTTCGTATTTTGGGTACCTATCTGTCCGGTGTGTCACATTATGCATGATTATTTTGCCCAGTCTAAACACACTCAGTTTACTACTCGTAGTTTCTATACGTAGTTTCTACTATACGCAGTTTCAGTAAGACTATTGCTACTTTGTTTCTCCTGGATTCTGCTTTGTAACCTGGAATGTGCTACTTGACACTTCCCCACAGCACAAGCTTTTCTGTGGACTCACGGTGTTTGAACACTGTCATCCCAGAAACATTCCGGAACATCGCGGAGCCCGCAGGCAACATCCCTGGAGGTAAAGTTGGTGGCAAATGCTTCACAGCAACGAATTCCTAGCAGGCAACTGACGGTGGCCTGTGACTCTTGCCTCACTTGGCCCAACTGCCTTCCAGCGCGTACCAATTTGCATCTGGAGAACATCTGCAAACACCAATTTGCATCTGGAGAACAGAGCCTGTTCCCCACACCTGCCCCGACATTGGGCATCACTGGGTCTTAGAACTCACGGCCCACTCGTATATCAGAGATGGGGTCCGTTTTCTTCCATCTGTCCAGCCACCCACCAGCCCTGTGGCCTTGGGCAAGCCACCAGAACAATCCATGCCTCGGTCTTCCCGCCTGTAAAATGGGAGAATGGGTGCCCCACGGGTTGGCAACAGCCGGAAAGGGGTCTGTGCGAGGAAAGCCCCGAGATCAGGGCCTCATGTGTAGCACCGGGGGAACGTCTACCCTTCCCGGCATCCGTCGGGAGTGAGTGAGGGGTGTGCGTTCTCAACGGCCGGCTTGGCAGGGCTGTTCTGTCACCGTGACCCACAGTGGCAATGCTGAAACCATATCGTTGATTTGCAAGCAGCCCTGGGCCCTGTGACACTTATGTGAGGGAGACAGGATCCAAATTTGACCCAGTGTAGTGGAAAACACTTTAGGATGTTACCATGAGCCAGCAGCTTTCAAGCGTGGGGCATGTTAGAGTCTGAAAAGCTGTTTTTGATTAACATAATAATAATATAGTTATATGTAATTACATATAATAATATATAACATAATTATATATTATATAATAACATAATATATAATAGTAATAATAATAACAAGACAAAGAATTCAGAGATAGTGGGATGGCTAAGTGATTAAATTTATGCGAAAGCAGATATAGCAAAGTACCCGTTGCAAAATCTAGAGGGCGGGTGTTATCTGTGTCCCAGATGATGCTTTCACGTGTTTTATACATTTGAAAATTACCATCAAGATGGTAGAACAGGGAGCCGTTTCATTTCTTTGCTCTCTGATTCCAAGTGTCAGGGGGCCTGGCCCTTTATGAATCGGGTTCCTTAAGCAGGACCACTTCTCAGGGGGCTCCAGCCACACTGTCCTGTCACAGCTGCTTCCTGTCCCCTTGGCGAGGGCCACCCAAGCCTCTCCCACCACTCGGAACCCGTGCTGCGCCTGCAGCCCCGGACCGCCTCCTCTTCTGTGCCCGCAAGGAAATGACCCGTCTTCCTTCAGCCCTGCTGGCACCCAGCCCCATCCCCCCGCTGCATGGAAGAAGCAGCAAGTTCATGCTCTTGGCCTCTCGGAGGGCGGATGAGTAATTAACCAGACGGCTGTCGGGGCATCCAGTAAATTTATGTGGCACAGATGTTTTATTTTTGTGTTTTTAATCTTGGGAATTCCAGACTGGCTCAGACTCCCACTGGACTTCTAAATCCTGTTCTCCTGCTGCGGTCGCCGACGTAGGCCTCTCCTCACGGCCCATCTCCATCAGGATTACTGGACGCCACGAAGCATTGTGGGAAACTCCCCCAAGCCACCTTCTCAGGAGGCCTTGCTTGTTAAATCCCAGACCCAGGCTTTTATTCCACCCGTCTGTTGGCCGGAGTCCCTGCTGTCTGGGGATCCTTTGCAGGGCCTGAATGGTCCCGGGTTGACAAAAGCGTGGTCAGCAGGGATCCTTCATGCAGGGCAGTCGGACAGGTAACCATTGTTTGTGAATTATTCATGTCCCACCGGCCCAGACGCCCAGGCTCGCAGGGGCCCGCCTTCAGAAACAGTGATAAACAGCTCTTAAAGGGTCGCACGGGTCAGTGAGAAAATGGGATTTGACTGATGCAGATTCTCTGGACTCTGAGGTTTTTAAGAAATCAGTTGCCAAGAACAAAAAGCGGCCGCATTCCACCGCTAGGCGCAGAGCCTGGCCCCAGGCTGTGGCGGAGCGCCCTCTGCTGCCCACCCCATGCTCTGCAGGCCACGAGCAAATGCCGAGAAAAGTCTGGAAGGTGTCCTCCAGATGATGCCTACCCCCAAGTCCTGTGTGGAGGGGTGACGGTGGCTTCTTGAACGTACTTCAATATGCGGGCTGTAAAGCCCAGCTCTCCAGCACCTCCCCCACTTGGAAAGCCCTGTCCCAGCTGCAGTCTGTCCCTGCGCCTCGGGCAACCGCTAATCTGCACAGGGCCTCGGTTGCTTTGCCAGCCTTATAAATCCTGAGGTCAGCAGCCTCTTGCCTCTGGCTCCCTTCACGCACTGAGCATGGCCCGGCAGTCCACTCCCCCCGCTGCTGGCAGTGTCTCATTGTGCAGAGGAACCCCGTCTTCTGTAACCCGCTCCCCTGTCCGTGGGCAATGGGGGTTGTCTCCAGCCCGGGGCTTCTGTGAAAAACGCTGCCACAAAGATTTGTATCCAGGTCTTTCTGTGGATGTACGTTTTCACTAGAAGTAAATTCTGGGTCAGATAAGACCATGTTTACCCTTTTGTTGTTGGAGGTGTTGTTTAAATATTTATTTGACAGAGAGAACAAGACTAACACAGAGAGAGAGCACAAGCAGGGGGAGCAGCAGATGGAAAGACGCAGGCTCCCCGCCGAGCAGGGATCCCGATGCGGGTCTCGATCCCAGGACCCCAAGACCATGACCTGAGCCGAGGGCAGACACTTAACCAACTGAGCCACCCAGGTGCCCCCATGTTTACCTTTTAAGGAACAGACCAAACTTCTCCAAAGTGGCTGCCCCATTTCACAGTCCCACCAGCAGCCCTGCCTCTGGCCGCCCATGGAGAGAGAGCCCTCAGTCTGGACTCTCCCCATCCTGGGGACTAGGGCACCATCCTGAGGTTACCCCCAGTCTGCCCCACCTGTGACCCACACAAGGGAGTTTTTCTTCAAAAGTAAAGCGGTTGTTGGGGCGCCGGGGTGGCTCAGTCATTAAGCGTTTGCCTTCAGCTCAGGTCATGATCCCAAGGTCCTGGGATCAAGCCCCGCAATGGGCTCCCTGCTCTATGGGAGGTTGCTTCTCCCTCTCCTACTCCCCCTGCTTGTGTTCCTTCTCTCGCTGTGACTCTCTCTGTCAAAAAGATAAATAAAATCTTTTTAAAAAAATAAATAAAGGGGTTGCAACAAGGAAAGTCACATTAAGATCCAGACATCCAGCTTCTGAAAACTCGCAGGTGCTGGGACCTGACCCCACACTGCTGGCTGGCAGAGCGAGCTGGAGGTGGGGGGCACCAGATGAGGCTTGAGTCTACCCCGACCCCCGAATCCACGCCGTTCCCTGATGCCTCTCATCACTGGGGCTGGGCACAAGCCACTTGTCCCGCTGTTTTATTAGTCTTCAGGTTAGAATAAAATGAAATGCGTCCCATACTCATATGTCCATCAGAACTAGGAGCAGAACAGCCCCAGAGCACTGTGTAGTCTTCTAACAAGTACACACTGAGTTTAAGAAATCCAATACATGCCCAAGAAATGCACTAACAGTGGCTCGTTACATGCAGCGGATCTCGGCGACAAAATGCTCCTGCCCCCTCGGATGGGAGCCTTGCCCGGCTCCCTCCACCACGCTCTGCCACCTCATTCTCCAAGGAGACTGGTTGTAAAAGTTCGCTTTGGCCAAAGGTTATTTAAATACCATGCAGTGACTTCAAAAGCTTCGTGTGTAATGATTCATGCCTTGCTCTGCAGCAACAGGACTCATTTCCATGGGCAAAAGTGGGTCCCACGCTACAGACATGTCAGGTAACACAGCCCCAAATCCAAGGAGGAGGACTCAACACCTTCCGCCCCGTCTCCAGCGAGCACTGAGCGGCCCCATCCAAGGGGCAGGCTCACATGATCGTGGCCAGCCCTGGACACAACAGCGCCAGAAGCACCTGAATTCTGGATGGGACACGTGTTGCTAATCTGTCCCTTCTTTGGGTCTGTGGGTCTGGAATGGGACCAGGGATCGCATTTCCTCTTTTTTTTTTTTTTTAGGATTTATTTATTTTGAGAGAAAAAGGAAGAGAGCATGAGCGACCTAGGAGAGAAGGAATCTAAAGCGGATTCCATGCCCAGCACAAAGCCCACCTCGGGGCTTGATCCTACAACCCCTTATCACGACATGAGCTGATATCGAGAGTCGAGAGAGTCGGATGCCCAACTGACTGAGCCACCCAGGCGCCCCCGGACCAGCATTTCTGACACACTCACAGTTGGTCCAGGAACCTCACTTTGAGAACCATCAACATAAAGGAAAACTGTACCTGGGTTTTCCCAGCAGAGCCGGGAGGGGCCAGGGCCTGGCTTTGCCCACTCGGAAAGGGAGGCTCTGGCAAAGGTGTCCCCACAGAGGCCGGCCGTGGGGCAGGAACAAACACACGCGTCCACCAGGCACAGGAGACGCGTCTGAGAAGAAGCACAGCATGGCGGGGGTGTGTGGGGCTTGGAAACATGGTGTGGACACCAAGGGCTTGGGGTTAGGGTCCCACCTCTGCCCCCTCCAAACCCAGAAGCACAAGGCGAGGCACTAGGCCACACTGTCCCCAAGCTCCCCCGCCTGCAGGATGAGGAGGATGATGACAGCACCCGTCCGTCCCAGCTCGCAGGAGGACAAAGCCATCAGGAGGCTGTCGGGCATACAGACTTCCTCAGGACGTCTCGAGAGCTGTTGTGAGACCACCATTTAGGGGCCAGGAGCCAAAGAGGACAGGCACCAAAGGGAGGAGGCGATAAGAGAGGTCCTTAACATGCGAGGAGTCACTAACGTCAACAAAAACACACAGCAAAAACATAGGATGTAAATAAACAAGAAAGAGAAGAAAAGAAAGATGTACAAACAGCCATCAATGGGGCCAGAGCCTTGAGGAGAGAATACAGGATTTTATAAGTTTCTCAACCATGCAGACAGCACACCAAACATCTTCACAATGTCCTGAAGAGGGTAAAAAAAAAACAGAAAAGACATACGTAAAAATGTTTTTTGTAGTAGTATTTATAAGAAGGGAGGAAAGGAGGGAAGGATGGAAGGAGGGAGGGAGGATGGACCAGGCTAAAGACACATGGCAAGTCCACGCAATGGGCCCCCACACCCTCTCAAGACAACTCTGTGACCTGTTTCTCAGCACAGAAGGGTCTCCGCGACAGACTGTTTGTTGACGTTACACGCAGCGCATGCGACGGGATCCAATTATTTTTCTAAAAGGTCTGTGAACACAGTCAATAATCCTTGACTTAGGGCAAAAGGATTTTAGACCGTACAGCTTCTTCCATACATGGAATTCGCCACCGTGAAAATGTATCAGTCTTCTCAATGTTGGAAAAAACAGGACCACTAAGTTTCAGGGAGACAGACGCCAAGAAATAGCCACAATGCCGAGTGACAAAAGGGACAACAGGAGAGCTGCGCACTTCACAAGAAGCAGGGGCCCCCTGAGCATCAGGATCTGATTTCAGGAGACGGGGCAGAGGGGACGGGGGGCCTGGGCTCTCAGCCCCCTCCCTCACAGGGCCTTCATGCCAACATGATGTTCTCTGTAAAACCCCTCTTCCTAGAGGCCGCCAGCCACTGGTTAGGACTTCATCTTGACATGATCATGTCTGCAAAGGTCTTACTCCCAAATAAGGTCACACTCACGGGTTCCCCCGGCTTAGCACTTGCACATAAGGTCTCATGGTTGGGGCCCCACTTACCTCCACGAGCGCTCCCCAGCATATGTCATGGAGGTGCTGCTGGGAGAGCAGGCAGTGCATGGGGGTCCTGGGCACCACGCCAGCAGCCAGCACTCCAGACAGATCCTGTCTACACCACCGGCCGTGCCTGTGGGCTCTCCTTACAAGGGTGTCCCCACGGCTGCCATCGGAGGTGGGGGTCTCTGCTCCCGCCAGTGGAACACAGCTGGCTGATGTTCGTACAGAGCTGACACTGTGTGGCTTCCTGGGTCGGAGAGGACAGCTGCTGCCCGGTCCTCCCGAGACGCTCCCGTTGGGGTCCGCCCCCACGCTGTGTGGAAGCCAGGCCACACAGAGAGGCCATGTGCAGGTGCTCCAGCCAGGTCCCAGCAACGGCCACCAGGAACCACCCAAGGGGGGAAGAGGTCTCCAGGTGGTCCCCACCCCCGCCATCCCTGAGCGAGGTCAGCCCCGAGTCACGAGGGGTGGTGAGGACAGGGTTTCCCGTGGTCACATGCTCACTGGGTCCTGGCGTGGCGCCGGGGCAGGGAGCTCTCCAGGGTCTGTTTTAGGAGGCGCTAATCCCCCCATGGGACCCCACCTTCCCAACACCATCACATGTGGGATTGGGGTTCAGCACAAATGTGCACCCAGTATCCATCCCCTATCTTCAGGACATACGGCCCCTCTTTCCTGTGGGAACCAGCTTCTGTCACGCTCCATCCATGAACCCGGGGATGCTGACCACACTCCCCAGCCCTAGCTCCAGGCCAAGCACAGGATCCCACAACCCCCTGGAGTCTTCCCGTGAGCGTCAGCCCCAGAATCTGCTGCCACCATCTGGAAAAGGAGCAATCTCCGTGATCATCTACACGGATGGGGATGCCAGCTTGAGCAGCTGGGGCCCCAGAGAAGCTGTGAGCAGGAGGAGACCCCGGAGAACATGGAGGGCTCAGGGTGGGCCCTAGAGGTCTGCACCCTGCAGAGAGCTGGCCTTAAGCTCCAGCCACGGCAAAACCAAAGGGGATCCTCTTGGGGCCTCTCTGTCATGCAAGCCAAAACCTCCCTCCTCTGGCTCGTGCCCTTTGACCCCAGTATTTCACCCGCAGAACTCTGAGTGACATGGAGCACATGGGGAAGACCCTGAGGAGGGGGTCCCAGGTAGCCTGCTCCCCAGATGACAGAGGGCACTCCAGCTGCCCGTTGGCAGCCCCAGAGCAAACTGGAGAGCGGCCGGGGGAGTCTCCGCATGCCGGGGCTGAGCACAGCGGAGGAGCGACCCCACAGTCCCGCAGGCCACAGGTCCCAAGTTGGGGATGGGCCGGCCGGTTCCTCCAGAGGCTCCTACTTGGGGCCCACCCCCAGCTCCTCTCTGGCTGTGGGCGGCTGCTGGCATCCCTGGGACCCAGGCACAGGGACACATCTCCTCTGGCTCTGCCTCAGGAGCTGCTCACCCCAGGGACCCGGGCTGAACATCACCTGCAAAGACGCCACCTCCACACGAGGTCCCAGTACAGCTACAGGAGCGAGACCCTGAACGTCACTTTTTAGGGGACAGCTGAGCCCCCAACACAATCTGGCTGCAGAATGCCAGCCCGTTCACTTCCCCTGCCGCACCTCCCCTTTCAGAAATGACGTGCCGCCCCGACCTCTCCCTTCTCGTCCCCTCAGAGAGGAAGCGTCGGCTTGGACAGGGCCTGGTTGTATGAACCAGGATTGAAACCCCCGGGCTCACAGCTCTTCCCCTTGTGAAACAGGCCCCATGCCCAGTGCCAGGTGTGGGGACTCAGCGAGGCCCAGGGACCCCGTGTCCCGGTCCCACCACCCCAGCACATGGCCCCATTTCCAGGGTTCCAAGAAAGCCACCTCACTTCCTGTGGGCCAAGATCTGGGAGCCGAGCCCACCCGGCATCTCCCGCTAACCTCTCACCGGCTGGGAACACCACCCGCCCGACCCCAGCAAGAAGGAAGGCAGGACATGGCCTGTCCCCGCCAACCATGTCAGCCCTTCTCGCAACCAAGAAGACGAGACTGGATCTGGGGACGTGGCTGTCTACGTGAAGGGCTGCTCTGGACTCACTATCCTCACTGGCCCTACAGCCAGCAGCTGCTCTCGGCCCACACAGAGGGCCGCCCGGATTCAAAGGGCCAGTCCCACCCCAGAAAGCAGACTGCACAGACCCTGACCCTGCCTGCTGGCCCAGAAACTCCCGCCCAGTTCTGAGCCCCAAGAGAGCAGGGGGCTTCCCGGGTCTGTACAGAGAGCAGCCCATCCAGGGGCCAGGGGAAACAGGCGCCCATCTCCACGTGGGTCCAGTCATTTATCTTGTGAATGAAAGAGTGAGCGGATGGTCCCTCCGGCTCTGGAGGGGTCGGCACACCTCCCTGCCCCCACTCCTCGCCGGGGAAAAGAGAGACACCCCAGACAAGTACCCTGAGGCTGTGAGTGCACCACACTCGGCGTATGACTGTTGAAAGTCTGTCTGCACCTCCAGAGCCCAGGTTGTGAGCAACACTGTCCGGCCCTGTCTGTCCTCGGGACCCTTCTGCCTAGCACTGGGCCTGGGAGGTGGCTGGTGAGCGACATCCCCCTGCTGGGTGGCCGACAGACCCAACGGTCCCATCCTACTGCAGTCAGAAGCAGGATCCAACAGGGGGCACTGTCTCCCGGGCGAGGGTAGACAGAAGCAGGTGCTTTCATCAATGCCACGTTTGCCCCTTCATGGACTCCTCATTTCACTCCCTGACCTGCCACTGGGGTATGCCTGGTGGGAGGGGTGGGCACGCTTGGGGACAGAAAGATGAACAGAGGCTGTGCCCGCCCTGTCCTGCGGGCCCCACACGGCCACCCGCACCTGCTGTGATGGCCGAGCAGTGTCTGATAGGCAGCTTGCCACCAACTGTGCCACTAGAAAGCAGGGCTCTATTTTTACTTTACCAACCACACGTGCCACACGCGGCACAAAGCTTCCCACAGGCAAAGTGCAGGGCTGGAGGGAGGACACAGACACAAAAATTAGGAAATGCAAAGAGAAAACTTCGTACTATTTCTGTCCGTCCATGGTCCCAGATCTTCGAGAGCATGGCCCCCGGACAGGTCCCAGCAGGTCCTGCACTCCGGGCTAGGGGACCACAGCAGAAGGGGCGGAAGCAGCACCCACCTTTCTCATGCAGCTTCGGTTCCAGAGGGGGAGGGAGGGCCATAGACTTCTGACTGGGAAGCAGACCCTGGTGACCAGCAGGAGGGGAGAGTGTGGTCGGGAGGGCTGCTCGGGGGGCAGGACATTTAAGCAAGACCCCAAGGATGAGAAAGAACCAGACATGAATGCACGAGAACGGCAGGGAAGCCTTGATCTAATGGCTGATGGGGAGTAGCCAGAGGGGATGGCCGAGGCGCCGAGCCCACCAATGCACGGTCACGGTTCTCCTTCAAGGGCCACCCAAGCCCACACAGTTCCCCCAGCGGGTGGGCAGAGAGCTGCCAACGGACCAAGACGATGTCAAGTTTATGGCCAAAGGCTGCGAAGTGTACGGAGTCTCCTACGGCAGTGAGCAACCATGCAACCAGCTCTGGACACAGTGTTTGCACTCCCGGCTGGAATGAGAAGCAGCTGCGGAAGTCTGAAATCCCTGCGTGCTGGTCTCGCCCTACAATGGGAATATTAGGCCACGGAGTGGGTGCAGCACCTACGCAGGCTGCGCGTGGATGGGCCTTGAGGATGTCCCACGCTGTGAAGGAAGCCAGTGCCGAAGGACACGGGCGCGTGAGCCAACACCGGCCACCCGAAAACCCTCGGGGTCGGAAAGTAGATCAGAGGCAGCCAGAGGCAGGGTGACAGCTGCCGGGGGCGGGCTCTCCCCAGGGGGCGAGCTCACACCTGCCGGGGGCGGGGTCACACCTGCCAGGGGCGGGGTCTTCCCCAGGGGGCCGTGGTCCCCGCACAGCGCTGTGAACACCGAGTGCGGAGGAATTAGTCACTTTTCAACGGTGAATAAAATGTATAATTGATGCGAGTCTCCCCTCAACAAAAACAAACATGGACTAATAGTAAGTCTGTGTAACTCGGAGTCCCCACGCAGAGTGAACAGCAGTCCTCGTGGGGCGCGTGCTGTGTCTGTGACGCCAGCAGGACTCTCCGAGGTGGGGACCACTGTCCCTATCAGCCCCCACTCATGGATAAGAAAACTGAGGCACAGGGCGTCCAGGGGACTCAGCCCAGGATCCACCTGGGCAGCCATAGCCCACGAAGACCAGCAGGGGCGCCGCCGTACAGGGGACAAGCCCGCCGCGGGAGGGGAGGCCCATGGGTCCGCACACTGCCGCTGGAAAGTTCCAGAGATTTCCTCACCGCTTCCCATTCTCTGCCGCGGATCTTCGCGGATCTGACCCCACGCTGAACCGTCTTTATTACTACCTCACAGCTCATTTCAATGTTACTTATGGGAGGTCTTCCTTATTAGCCTTTTTTGGTCAGAAGTCTCCTTTTCGCTCTTCCTAGATGAATTTGAGAATCACTGGGTGACATTTTCAAAAATATTGGGAAGAAAAAGATTGCTCCTAAGATATTTGTCTTTCTGCCCAGAGTGATGGTATTTAATCTTCATCCACTCAAAAGTCCTCTTATGTCCCCTGTCGGGTCTGGGTTTTCTTTTAAACAAGCAAACCAATCCCTTCCCACGTACTTAGAACCCTTCTTACTGACCCTCGTGTTAGCGAGATGGTCAAAACTGAAAAAACGATCTAGAAACGAACAAGGGTGAGGCTCCAGGGGTCAGAAGACAATCCTATCTACACATGTGAGACCCAAACCCATCAATTCTTAGCTTAAAGGAAACAGGCATGAATCATTGCTGGTTTTCTTAGATAAATGCGTCACTTCCCACAGGTTTTTGATATTCTGCAAAGGGACAATGTCCTGGCAATGTCCCCACCCCACTCAGAGCCTGGGGCCACTCCCCTGAGCCCCACAAATGTGACTGGCCATGAGACCAGCTGTGGGTCCTCAGTCCCCGCACACTCACAGGTACACCAGGCCCTTCGCTTCTTGAGGGATGTGGGGAACCGCACATAAGCCTGGGTCTGGCCACAGTGCACCTTGAGGCCATGACGCAGGTGGCCTGGGAGACACAGGGACACAGGTGTCAAGCCACACTCAGCTCCTCCATGACGGGAACAGGGCAGAGGGTGCCTCTCCCTGGGGTGGGCGAGCACAGGGCACTGGGGGGAAGGCATGAGGGGCATGAGGGCTGGTTGTTAGCACCTGTTCCAACAGTCTCTAAGCCTATGTCCATTGTCTAAGGAGATAGGCTGGGGTGGAAGGAAGCCAAAGGAGGCCATGGGGGCTGGAGCCCCTGTTCCACCCACAGTAGCCATCTGAGCAGTTTCCGAAAACCACTTTGCTCGAACGGCACCTTCCAGAAGCAAGCCCAGGGAAGCCCACCAACCCCGTGTACCCCAAGAAGGGTTTGATGGGTTCTCTTCCCTTACCGTTGTGTTCCTGCAAGGGCTCGATGCCCCTTCTGGGGACCAGCCCAGGCACCCACCAGCTCCTCAGCCTCGGGGCCTGCTGCCGAGACAGACTCCCTGCAAGGACAGTGGAAGCCAGCCCTGCATGACTGCCCCCTGGGCCATGTTTCCAAAACACACACCCCAGAGTGGGACTCTCCCAGGTCAGGCACCACATATACTCTGGGAGAGCTCTCTGTGGTTCCACACGCACTGCTAGCCAACACTCAGAGAGCTGTCACCCTCCCCGGGCATCGAGGACACAAAGGGGGACACCGCTGGGCATGTGGTGGGTATGACCCATGGACAGAAGGGCTGCGGTGTGGAGGGAAGACGTGGCTCCCCCTTGTCGTGCTCACAGACCAGCCAGCAAAGTCGAGCAGCAGACACACGCCTCTCCCAGAAAACACTGGGCTGCTTCTGTCCCACGGGACAGCTGTCTCAGGGGCTCCTACAAGCTTTGTTTGGCTGCAGAGCTTGAGATGGAAGATTCCATGGGAGGAATTCAAAGAACAAGCAATTCCTACAACCAGTAGTTTTTTAAAAAATCACAAATAAACAAGACGTAATGTGAAATATTTTAAAAACTGTCCTACCGAGCAAAGCAAGGAAAGCTAGGATTTCTTCTTGATGAATCTGCCAGAACCTGAGGTTTTCCCAGGGCCCCGTGTCTGGAGTCAACGGAGGGTCCCACATCCCCATACGGTCCCCCCAGACGACGCCTCCTCACTGTGGAGAGCGCAGAGCCTGTGTCCCAGGTCCTGCTCTGCAGGTGCGGCGGGGTTGGGGGCTGGTGTGTGTGGGACAGAGTCAGCTTGGGATGCTGGGAAATCCTGGACATGATGGGGAAATGGAGGCACAGTAACAGGAATGTGTTCAATGCCCCAAACTGTGCACTGAAAACAATGATCATAATGGTAAGTTTTATGTTTGTGTGCATTTTACCACAATTTTTAAAAAATATTTTATTTAAGAGCATGAGGGAGCGAGAGAGAGAGAGAGAGAGAGCACAAGCAGGGGGAGTGGGAGAGGGAAAAGCAGGCTCCCCACGGAGCAGAGAGCGCAACACAGGGCTCGATCCCAGGACCCAGAGATCATGACCTGAGTCAAAGGCAGAAGCTCAACCGACCGAACCACCCGGAATCCCTTTTACCACAATTAAAAAAAAAAAAAAATGTTTGGCTGCCAAAACCCTTTTGTTCACTGGAGATGAGAGCCCCCGTCCTTTCTCTACTTTTCAAGAGGTAAAAGTCAGTTCCTAACCTCCTGCCTTGACTCTGGCAACTCAGGCTCCTCCTCCCCGCTCCTGAATTCCCAGACGACACCTTCTTTCTCCACCTTTCCTGCCTCCCTGGTCTAGGTTGCCTTCCCCCAAACCTAACGGGGGTTCCACATGATCCCCCAATACACCTCACCAGGGCCGTTCTACACACCTGCCCCCCATGCTCTGACCCTCACCCCTCCTGCCCCCAACTCAGCCACCAACCATCCCTCGAGCCCCTGGTGGCCTCCTTCCCCCTCCTCAAAAGGCAAACGCGCCACTCAGGGCATCACTCAGACTAACTCCTGAGATTCTCCCTCTCCCTCTGACGCCAACAAGACGCTTCAGGCTCTTTGAAAACGTGATAGAGGAGCGCCTGGGTGGCTCAGTGGGTTAAGCCACTGCCCTCAGCTCAGGTCATGAGTCCAGGGTCCTAGGATCGAGCCCCGCATCGGGCTCTCTGCTCAGCCGGGAGCCTGCTTCCCCCTCTCTCTCTGCCTCTCCGCCTGCCTCTCTGCCTGCTTGTGATCTCTGTCAAATAAATAAATAAAATCTTTAAAAAAAAAAGAAAAGAAAAGAAAACGTGATAGAGATGATATTCGGGATGTGTTTTTGAAAACGCACAAAGATTTTTTATGAACGTGACAGCACATGAGTCCTTACTATCAGCCAATGATACCCAGTCCAAATTCACATGTGTCATCTCAGAAACACGCCAGTGGGTTCGGTTCAGAACAGGATCCCAATGCCGTCCACACAACGCGTCTGGCTCAGATTTCTCTTGGGTCTTTTTGTTGCTGGCTTTTTCCTACAGGTGCGTTTACCTTAATTAATCAGGAAAACGTGAAAAGAGCAAGGGAGCAGGATTTTAACCCCCTCCCCCCAGGGCAGGAACGTGAGGGCCTTGCATGTCCCCTTGTTGCTGCATCCTGTCCCCGGGAAGGTCACGAGGACCCTGGTGCACCCTGTTCAGGTGAACGGCTGTAACCATCACTCTTCCCAGAAGCCGGGAGGTGGGGACGTCATGTGTGGCTCGGACCAGGTGTGCAGACCGCCTCCCAGGCATCACAGGAGGTAAAGAGAGGAGTCCACGTACCCCAGTGAGGTGGCCAAGGCCAGGGACCCTGGCTGTGTCACCAGTGGTTTGGGTCATGCTCATTTGGTAGGAGCTGCTCGAACTCTCCTCCAAAAAGGAATTCTACAGAACAGAATGTGGAAACTCCTAGAGTAGAAACACATTAATCGGCCCCTCGAGGCCAGCCACCTGGGGCATGCTTGGCCGCTGTTTCCAGGCTAGCTTCTTAAAAAAGCTTTGGGGCATCTGACTCATAATCTACTTTTTATTTTGGAAGAACTGTAGATTTACAGAGACATCGCGGCTATCGCTTTACAGGTCTTTCCTAACACCCCAGCTTCTGGACCCTTGGAAACCTCACTAAGGCCCGCCCAGCCCATGGTCCCAATGACACGCCTCCCGTCCCCCTGTTGTCCCCCTTCCCTGGCTCTGGATCTCCCTGAGCCTCACTCCCCATGTTTCCCTCCGTGGGTGGGGGCTGCCTTTCTCCATCTCCTTCTGCAGGTGCAGCGTGGGAACCAGACTATCTCTAACCCAGGAATGGGGCAACGCATGGGGCCAAGGGTCGGCCTGTCCACGGAGGGGGCCCAGCCACTAACCCCAGGAACCAGGGACCGTCTGGTTCTGAGCTGCTGTGTATGTTCCCGGGAGCCAGACCGTGGAGCTCTGAGGCACTTGGTCCACAGGACACGGTCCCCAGCAGGAGGAGATGCCTGTGTGTCTGCTGTTAGACAATATTCCACTGGGATCCCACTTCCCAGCAAGATGGGTGGCAGGTAGGAGGGTGCAGGACTCACATCCTGGGTTGGTCAGCCACTGTGACTACAAGGACCTGCCCAGCGTGGGCCCTAGCCTCAGCAAGTGCCCCGAACCACAGCCTTCAGACCCCAGGCCCGTGGCCTGCGCTGCGTGTCTGAGGATCTCCGTACATGGCATGAGGAACTTGCAGACCCTCCCCTGTCATCTGTAAAGGGCACTGCCATAACCTCCTCACTGGCCCTTTGACAGGTCCCAACACCCAAGTCAGCGTCACACCTTTGGCACATGTGCCAAAACAACTATCTACACATGACCTGTCACGCTCCTGTTTTTGACAGAGAGCCAGAGTCCGTGCAAAGGCCCACAGGGCACTGAGTGATAAGCTCCCCACTCCCACCCTCAGGACACACACACTATTGTCTCTGATTCACCTCCTGCCACTGACACCCAGGGCAGCCACCCGTCACAGGGCCTTTGCACATGCTGCCTCCCCAGCTTCAAAACTCCTCCCCCAGAATCCACATGGATCCCATGCTTCCCTGTTTCAT
Organism: Enhydra lutris kenyoni; assembly: GCF_002288905.1. Taxonomy (NCBI): domain Eukaryota; kingdom Metazoa; phylum Chordata; class Mammalia; order Carnivora; family Mustelidae; genus Enhydra; species Enhydra lutris. The sequence goes on along the minus strand of NW_019154130.1, from coordinate 293,403 downwards.
GCCACCACCTGGGTATCACCTTCCAGTCCAATCTTCGGGACCACCTACATGCCAGCTCATGGTGCCCACACCCACGCCTCTTTGTCCCCCTCTGAGACGTCCCCCACACCCAGCACACTACACTGTCTACCTCACCACTCCTCAAGAGGATGACCCTGTGGGTGCCGGCCCTTTCCCAGGACAGCTCACCACTCTGTGTCCATCCTACAGAACGCTGTCCGGCACACAGGGGTCCTCTAGGTACTGGGAGCAAACGTGTGGCTCGTGTCATGAAAACAAGGAAGGGGGAGCGTGCCCATGTCTTTGTTGAGGGAGGAGGCGGGACAGCCCCGTTTCCCACGTCAGAACACAAGTTTAGGGGCCAGTAAGCAAACCACACACGGGTTGAGACAGAGGATCAGAGGCAGAACCTTGGACGGAAGGAGCCCAAACGCCATGTGCACAGCACCAGGCGTGAGCTGGGGGAGCGGGGAAGAGCAGGGGCCCTGCCCTCACCTCCCCTGCAGCCTGCTTGGAGCCCATCCTCCCCTCCCCCTGCAGATCACCATCCGATCGTCCCCTACATGGCTCAGAAGCACACATGTCCCCAAATCTCCTCCAGAAAAGTGTCTCCTAAGGATGCATCAAAGTGAGGGCAAGGGTGGGGGAGGGATGCCCCAATCTGCCCTCACAGAGTCCGGATCCTGCTGCCCACCTCGAGCCCCCAGCTCCACCCCCTTCGGGATGTCTCAGCATCGCAATGCACATGCCTGGGGCCCCAGTCCAGGGGCACATACATCCACAGCCCCATGACTCTGCCTCTTGGCCACGGGAAGATTATGTTGCCACGTCCTCCCACTCCACTGTGAGGACGCCCCAGACAGGGGTAAGCAGACCCTCGCCCTTCTCTACAAGTGGAAACCAAGCACAGACATCCCCTCCAGCAGGGTCGACACCAGAAGCAGCCACAAATGTCCACCAACCCAGGGCCACCCCAGCTCCGCTCCTGGCTCGCACCTGCAGGCTCGCCGTCCTGGGGCAGAGGCTGGGCTGGGCAGCATGGGCCTGGCACCGCCCGTCTGCATTCAAGGTCCTGATGTAGTGCTCGCACAGCAGAGGGCTCGGCCCTGAGCACAAGACAGCCCCTGCAGGAGGAGAGAGGGCACCTGCTCCTGCCCAGCCGCACCCCATCTGCCATCTGCTGGGTCTCCGCCCCCCCAGCTCCTGACAGCAGCCTGCCAACGGGCCAGAACACCTGCTCGCGGGCGTGTGATCACCAGAACCAGGGACTAACTGTTGGGTTTACACACTCATACACTCGGCAATCTTTTCAAATTATGGACGATCCCATTTAGGAATTAATCATTGGAGGGAATGTTTTTGTTTTGTTTTCTGTTTCTCCCATCTGGGGGAAATGACTTTAATAGGCCTTTTGTTTAAATACAAAGGTAAAGCCAAATTCCTCTTCCACGATGAGAAAGTTCAACTAACCAGAGCAGAGCCACATGTAATTAGCACACACGCTCACTATGTGTCAGGTACAAATCCAAGCACTGCACCCTTATGACTCATTTACACCTCCTAGCCATCCCATTTAAGAGACAGGGAAGCAGAGGCACAGAGTGGGGAAGTAACTTGCTCCAGGTCACACAGCAAGGGAGTGACAGGGTGAGGATTCAGACCTGGGAAGTCTGGCTCCGAAGTCCGAGATATTGACGACGACACTGAATCAGCCTTTAGCTCGCAAGTGGGAAAAAGCTCCTCTTCACTGTGGGAGGACGGACATCACTGGGCTCATCCCTGGGATTGGGGGCCTGCACTGCCTAGGCCACGGTCAAGGGCACTTCCACTGGCAATTGGTAAACGAGCCCCCACAATGGCAGCACCATGGGAAGCAGAGTGGCTACCGTGTAGACCCACCCCATGGCCCACACCACCCCCCAGAAGCCAAGGCCAGATCCAGCATTTGCAAAATTCAGCCCCTGGGGGGCTCCAGGGGGACATGCACCCCAGTGAGGCAGGCAAGGTGATGGACCACATGGAGCAGGGGGAGTGCGGCCTGCGGGAAAGCCTGAGCACGTCCAAGCTCAGCTCCAGCAGCCGGCCCCACGTGCCCAGACCTTCAGGGGTAGACGGGGAGAAGGAGGAATCTGGCCGCATGAAAATCTACCAATTTGCAAACGGAGATCTTTTTTTTTAGAAAATCTAAACATGGACTCTGACAAAACAAAACTCACCAAGAATATCTCAACAAACTGAAAAAATCGGATTTTAATGAGGAAAACAAGTCACCAAAGAATCTGTGCTATTGGGGTCTAGTGCTTGCTGGCGTACAGAGGGTCCTGTCCCATGTCCTTCCTATACCCTCACTCCTGCAATCCCCATGGGACAGAGGCCCCTGCCGGCTCCCCTGTCACTGTTAGAACATGACCCGGTACGGGGCGCAGCTGGCCCCGGCTCAGTCGTGTTTCGTCAAAGCCAACCATTCCCCATTAGGCTGAGTAGGAATGGGCACATGTCCAATTCTGCCATTGAAACGCTGGCAAAGTCTCCAGGGGCAGGGCTGGGGAGGCCTGGACATTTAGTAAAAAGAGACATTGAGGAAAATCCTCCCCTTCTCTGGTTGTGAGGACACTGGGTATCAGTCTATGCCTGGATCCCTGGCGACCATCTTAGGGCCGTGAGGATAACCAGCCTGAGACACAGACTCAGAGAATTAACTACATCTGGAATGGTCCCGTCTCCAAATTTCTTACTCAGTGGAATCCTAGATTTCCCTTCTTCAAGGCATTTCAGCCGGGTTTTCTATCACTGCAGCTATAAGTGTCCCGAACAATACAGTGGTTCTGCCTCCTTCCACGGGGAGCCTTCCCAGGGCCTTCCCGAGGCCTTCCCGAGCCTCACCTGCTGGCGCCTCTGAGAACTAACAGAGCAGGGGGTTGGAGGTCAACTTTTCCAATCCCCACATTTTCCAATGAGGAAGACAGACCTCGAGGTTTGAATGCACCCATAACCACCTAGTGGGTAAGTGGCAAAGGCCTGGTGAGGAGCCTCCCCCTGGACATTCCAGTTTCGGATGTGCAAAGTGTCAGGCTACCAACAAGGTCATTGGCGTGAGTGACAGAAGTGAAGGCGAGTGGAAACATTGAGCCCTAAGGTCCTGCTCCCAGCTGCCTCCAACACCTGTTGGGCTAGAAATGGTGAATGACAGATCACAGGCACAGGGTTTGCAGAAAAAACTGTGGGATACATGGACAGACCCTCACAGTCCTGTCCTGTTCCCTCCTCCTAAGTACCCTGTGCGCCGATGGCTTCCCAATTTAGGCCACTAGCCTTCCCCGGAGCTCCAGTCTCTAGGCCAGCTTAGTCTCTTGATTCCGTGTCTAACAGGGACCTCGGACGCTGCCGACAAAGCCCAGCTTTCAGATACTGGCCACGGAACATCCCCTCCCCACCCCTCAGAGCAGATGGCCCCTCACTCCCCCATCCTCTGACCCCTGCTTCTCTGTCCCAGCCAGGGCCCCCACAAGAAACAGAACTTCTAACAGCTGACATGAGGAGACGTTTCGGGGAGAGCACCTCTCAGAGATAAGTGCAGGGCGCACACAGATGCTGCAGGCCGAGGGGCACAGAGACGGCAGGGAACCGTGGAGTTCCCGGAGGCCAGGGAAGCTGGGACCCTGTGTGGTGGGAACTGTGACCAGGACGGACATGATGACCCTGCCACTGTGGTTTGAAGGAGTGTGTCCCCCAAATTCCCATCTTGGAATCCTAACACCTGGGGTGACAGTGTCAGGAGGTGAGCCTTTGGGAGGTGATGAGGTCATGACCATGGAGCCTCTGTGAATGGGATCCGTGCCCTCATGTGAGACTCACAGAGCTCCCAGCCCTCCTGCCACATGAGGACACAGGGAGAAGTCTGCCCCAGAAGGACACTCCGGTGCCAGCAGCCTGATCTCCGCCATCCAGCCCCCAAAGCTGGGGGCAACACGGGTTGGGCGTCTGTGTCCATGGGCCTTTGTTACAAACAAACTCGCTAACAGAGATGCGGTCCTGAAGACAGGTCGGCGCGGCGAACTCACACCCCACCTGCCTCCTCCTCGTGCTCCCTCCCCATCCATCAGCCCAGCCACAAACCCGAGCACGAATGGCTGGGTGCTGTGGTGCAAGCGCGCGGCCCCCGGGGCTTGGGGAGGAGGAGGGCAGAGAAGGGGGCAGGCAGCTCGGGGACTGCACCTGGCCACACACACCCTGCCTGCCGTGGCACTCGCCAGCCACGGAACCTGCCATGGAGGCCCCGGGCGGGGGGTGGGGGGCTGAGAACAGCCTAAACTCTGGAACACCCCCGACTTCAGACTCCTCAGTGGAGAAGGGAAGCTCTCCCGGCCAGGAGTGGTCCAGATGCTTCTGCGAAGTCACTGGCTGACCCTGACCTACATGGACAAAGGGACAACCCTGAGAAAGGCAGGTGGGAAATCCAAACAGGAAGTGAGGAAACAGAATGGACAGCGATACCAGGCCGGGCACAGCCCAGAGGGAGCACGCACTGATCTCAATGCCAGTCAGCCCACACAGAGACAAAGCGAGGAAGGAACCAACAAAGCAGCCTCAGCCTCCGGCAGGAGCCACACGCAGAGCTTTGTCCGGGGCAGCTGGATGCAGAGAGAATGCGTTATCCGAAATGTCCAGGCTTAACACATCACTGCGAGATGTGAAGCAACGTTAAGGTACATTCTGATAAAATAAATTTTCCTTTTTTCTCAGATTTTATTTTTAACTATCTCTACACCCAGCGTGGGGCTCGCACTCATGACCCCAAGATCAAGAGTCGCACGCTCCTTGGACTGAGCCGGCCGTGTGTCCCCAAAGGAAATTTTCAATTTTAGGTTTTGCAGCACGCACCCCCCCCCAGGGAAAGGTGGACATTCACGTCCATCACAGAGCTCACATCGAATATCTGTTTCATTAGCAAATAACCTCAAAAAGAAATCTCGGGGTGCCTGGGTGGCTCAGTGGGTTAAAGCCTCTGCCTTCAGCTCGGGTCATGATCCCAGGGTCCTGGGATCGAGCCCTGAATCAGGCTCTCTGCTCAGCAGGGAACCTGCTTCCCTTCCTCTTTCTGCCTGCCTCTCTGCCTACTTGTGATCTCTGCCTGTCAAATAAATAAAATCTTAAAAAAAAAAAAAAAGAAATCTCAAACATAAAGATACATGTAAAACCTCCATAAGTCTGCAAAAGATGGAGCCAGGCAGCCTCACGTACTAAACGCACAAGAATGTCCGTAACCCTCCAGAATGTCTTTCCCTTTGATGATTTGTAACTTTATATTAAAAACAAAACAAAACATATAGAATCCTGCTCCAAATGCTCCTTCCCCAGAGCACCCTCTCCTTAATGATGAAGACTATATCCCGGACAGCTGCCCTAACTGGGGCTTGAATAGAACGCTTTTCTTTTCTCTTCTTTTTTTTTTTTTTAAAGGTTTGTTCATTTTAAGTTAATTGGTCCCCATGAGGGGAAAAAAGCGGTGGATACAGACTGTGTCCTCAGACGTTCCATGTGCAAAGACTCAAAGCAGCTGCTGTATACGTAACCAAAGAACGAAGGAAACCATCCTTAGTAATGAATCGAGAGATCAAGTAGATGAAAATATAGATTTAAAAAAAAAAAAAAGGTCTCAATGAAAATTCCAGACTTGAAAAGTGCAGCATCATGATGAACAGACTAGCTCCGTGGTGGATTTCAGGGAGTAGAGGAAAGAATCAGAGCATGCAAAGTGGGATCAGTAGACGTTATCTGACATGCAGAACAGAAAGAAAAAGTACATTAGAGAATGAACGGAACCTCAGAAACGGGGAGGACAGCAACAAGAATATCTAGATACCTGTAAGGGGAGTCACAGAAGGAGAGAAAGGGAGGAGCAGGAAAAAATATTTGAAGACGTAATGGATGGTCAAAAACTTCCCAAATTAGATGAAAAACAAAATACACAGAAACAAACCCATACCTAGATGCATCCTGGTCGAGCTCTCACAAGACAAGGAGAAAATTGCGACGGCAGCAAGAGAGAAGGGACTCACTGTGTTCAGAGGAGCGCTGGGACCATTAGCGGCCACAGGACAACAGCCAGGGGACAAGGTGGGGAGTGACATCCTTGACGGGCACCGGAAGAGCAGGAACCAGAAGTTCTCGGTCCACACACCACCCTTCAAAACTGGGGGTGAAACAGAGACGTTCCCTCGTAGTAAAGACTGCGAAGGGGCTTCTAACAGACCTGTCTTCCAAGAAACATAAAGGGAGTCCTTTGAGCTGAAACCAAAGGACTCGGGAGTGACATGGATCTGGAGGAAAAGCACCAGAAATGTCCATCGTAGCACAGACATCAAGGGCACGGTCAGCGCAGCTCTCTCTTCTCTTCTCCTAAGGCCTCCGAAAGACACACGTTGTGCACCCACAGTGCTGTCCAGGTCCTACAAAGAGCTCGCACGATTCAAAAATAAGCAGCCGCCCCAATTTTAAACGTGCCGCAGGTCTGCGTGGCCGGCGCGTGAAGAACGTCTAGAACGGCAAGGGAGCCCCGAAGAGGGTTCCTCTCCAGCAGCAGCGGCGAAATGCCGACGGAGCCGCAGGGACGCCGCCCGCGGCACCGGGAGTGAAGCTGCGATGGAAACACGGCCGGCACCGGGTGACCCCAAGGACGTGGGGCCTGGGGTCCCTGCACGTGGCGTGGGGGGCCGGGGACCGACGGCTTGGCGGTTCCCTAGAGTTACACGTTCACTGAGACAGGTGCGTCCCCGAGAGCAGCGACACTTCGGAGCCCCCCGACCGCAAACCCCAGCACCGGGTGACAGGCGGCGCGGAGACCGCCCCACGCCACCCCCCCACGCCTGCCGGGAGCCCCGCGGTGGCCTCCGTGGGGCCCGGCAGGCTGCGAGCGAGCGCGGGGCAGAGCGCGCGGGCCCGCGGGGACAGGGCGTGCGCACGTGCGAGCGTGTGCATGTGTGCGTGCGTGCGTCCCCCCAGCGCCCCTCCGCTCGCGCTCTCTCAGGGGCCGACCCCCCCGCTGCCTTTTCTGGAACTTACCCCGTGAGGAGGTCAAGGCCGAGCCGCCGTCTGTGGTAGGAGCGCGCCTGGTCCCGGCCGTGGCCTCGGTGCGAGGGTGAGGACGAGGCCGCCAGGCTGTCCGCAGCCCTGAGTCAAGGTGGAGGGAGCCAGGGGCCCCCCGCGCTCAGCCCTGAGCCGGTCACGTCCCCTCCGCGCTGGCACACGGCCCGGGCTAAACCCGGGAGGAGCGGGATCAGCCAGGTGCAGGCTGGCCTGTAGACGGCCGAAGAAGGAGGCCCCGGCCGCCGCGGCTTCGCCCGCACGGGCCTGGGGCCCCGCTCGCACCGGGCATCGCCGGCGGCGGTGTCCCTCGGCTGGACAGCCCGCACGCTCGCACGCGGCCCCGGCCAATCGCGGTTCAAGCTCGCGGGAGGGCGTGGCCTCAGCTGAGGACGCGATTAGCCGCTGTGGGCAGAGGTCACAGAGAGGACGCGACCCCGGCTGACCCCGGGCTGTGGGCGGCCCCTCAGGTTCCAGCGCTTGGGGCGGGGCTCGGCTGCCCGAGAGGGGCGGGGGAAGGGGGGGGCGTCCGCAAGTTTCCAGGCACCTAAGGTGCTGGGCTGCGGCGGGGACAAGCCTGGGCGGGCGCTGCCCCCTGCCCCACCCGCCGCCGCCCGCCTGGGGCCTTCTGCCTGCTTCTTGGCCTCTCCCTGCCGTCGGGACGCGCGGGTTCCGGGGGCTCGCGAGGCCTCAAACTAACAAAATTCATTACTTTATCATCTAAAATACGCATGAGAAGTATAAACTTGGGAGCTAACTTACTGCGTGTGCCTATCAAGGCTGCAGTTCGAGGGCAGACCCGCTGTGCAAGGGGCATCAGGACACGGAGCGACTGTGGGAGCCGAGCTCCACCACCTGCCCTCCCAGGACTGGGTGCTCGTGCTTCTTTACAATTCTGGGTTTGAACGTCACTTTCCAATATGGTTAGAATTGAAGGGTTGTGGGGTGCCTGGGTGGCTCAGTCGTTAAGCGTCTGCCTTCGGCTCGGGTCATGATCCCAACGTCCTGGGATGGAGTCCTGCATCCTGCTCCCTGCTCAGGGGGAAGCCCGCTTCTCCCTCTCCCACTCCCCCTGCGTGTGTTCCCTCTCTTGCTGTCTCCACCAAATAAATAACACCTTTAAAAAAATAATAATTTGGGGCGCCTGGGTGGCTCAGTGGGTTAGGCCGCTGCCTTCGGCTCGGGTCATGATCTCAGGGTTCTGGGATCGAGTCCCGCATCGGGCTCTCTGCTCAGCAGGGAGCCTGCTTCCCTCTCTCTCTCTGCCTGCCTCTCTGCCTGCTTGTGATCTCTGTCAAATAAATAAATAAAATCTTAAATAATAACATTAATAATAATAATAATTTGGGGCGCCTGGGTGGCTCAGTGGGTTAAAGCCTCTGCCTTCGGCTCAGGTCATGGTCCCAGAGTCCTGGGATCGAGCCCCGCATTGGGCTCTCTGCTCAGCAGGGAGCCTGCTTCCTCCTCTCTCTCTCTCTCCGCCTGCCTCTCTGCCTACTTGTGATCTCTGTCTGTCAAATGAATAAATAAAATCTTTAAAAAATAATAATAATAATAATTTAAGGGTTCTGAATTTAGGAAATTCCACTATCCCACTTAAGAAAAATTCTGGGGGCGCCTGAGTGGCTCAGTGGGTTAAGCCTCTGCCTCGGGACATGATCTCAGGGTCCCAGGATTGAGCCCTGCATTGGCTCTCTGCTCAGTGGGGATCCTGCTTCCTCCTCTCTCTCTCCCTGCCTGCCTCTCTGCCAACTTGTGATCTCTGTCAAATAAATAAATAAAATCCTTTAAATAAAGAAAAAAAGAAAAATTCTGAAAGAGGATTAAGAAATAGAGGACAGGGACACCTGAGTGGCTCAATGCATCAGGCCGCTGCCTTTGGCTCGGGTTGTGATCCTACAGTCCTTGGATCGAGTCCCCCGTCAGGCTCCTTGCTCAGTGGGGAGCCTGCTTCTCTCTCTGCCTCTGCCTGCCACTCTTGCCTGCTTGTGCTCGCTCTCTCTGACAAATAAATAAAATCTTTAAAAAAAAAAAAAAAAAGAAAGAAAGAGAGAGAGAGGATAAACAGCTCAGAGCACTGGGGGCACAAGGACATCCCCGCCCACCCCATTAACAAAGGAGACTGTCGAATGGACATAAGTACTGGAAGTCAGTAATTCTGAAATGTACCCCAAGTCCCCTGAATTAGCATTTGTTGTGAGCAGCAAGAAAGACGGGCCCTGAGACACGAGTCACAGAGGCTTGTAATAATGACACAAATAACCCAAACCTATCAAAACCCCTAACACCATTAACTCACATTATGATACATAATAATGGCCACAGAGGTAAGAGTAGTTTTCTCAGTAGAACAATTTATTAATGGATATGCAATAAAGTATGTCCCCAAAAATCTTTCCAGAAATGACAAGACTAAAAGTAAATTTGTTTTCAGTTCTCTGGCAGTTTTTTTTTTAATGTAAACATAAAATATTTGGGAAAATGATAAAAAGTAACAAGTGAATCTGTAAATATATTTTTAAAAATCCCATCTCAAACAGGTGCTTGAAGCTTACACATACAGACGTGCTATGTGATAACTAACTGGATTATTTATCTAAACAGAAATCAAAAGGCACTTCCGTAACTTTGACGACAGCAGCACACATTCAGTCAGGCCTTCAGAGGAGGGAGGATGACCTGAACGAGCAGAGCCAGAACCATGACGACACAGATGGACACACGGACATAATTATACAAACAGGTGCCCAAAAGCTATATGAATACAAGCATGATCGCTAAGTATTTAAATATCCCTTGAGGCGAGTCTCGACGTAGGCACACAGCAGTGAGCACACTCCACTGACCAGCGGTTTCAAGACTCTTAAAAACATGTGATGGCCAGAAGGTTCCTCTTGTAATTCCGAGAACGCGGCGGCAATCAGCCAGCAAATGCAATGCCCCGTTCAGATCTGAGTGTAAGCTAAGCCGCCGCATGCATAAATTGGGAACGAGTGGGATTCATAATTGTAGGACACAAAGAACACAGTTCCAAATCGCTCAGCATCATTCACACTTACTGTGTGGAACCAAGAAGGTCTCCATCCGCTTCCAGCCCACCGTCGGAACACAGACATGCTGACACGGTCACGGACGGCCGTCACCGGAGTTAGCGACATTGTGACCATCCTTCATGTTCATTTACAGTTTGCCTAGCTGCTACCTTCCAGAAGTCCACTCACTAGTGAGACCGCATACACTTTACAAGTCAAAAAAACAACTGTATTATTATACTAAACAACATGAATGAGCAATAAAAATCTCTAATGAGCGATCCCTGTAAACGCTGGGAATTCACTTTTGTAGTTCAGCAGAGTAGTAAGTACTTAACAAGAGCATTTGAGGACTCCGAACAACAGTTTACATCTAGAAGAATTAACGTCTGGAAATAATTTCCACGAGTTTAGGAAGTACTGAATCCTGGTCTTCTCAGCATCCTAAGCTCAGGCCTTAGGAATGTAAACAGGGACACATAAGGTTTATTTCTAATGAACAAGCAAGAGGCCGTGGGCTTTCACAGTGCAGGAACTGATTTATTATCTCGAGCCGTGGAGACGAGCACAGTAACGGGGACTGTCCTGGAGGGTGTCAAGGGCACTGGCGCCCTACACAGCACTACCAACAGAAGGCACTTTAAGGCATTTCGAGGCCTTGGCACCCAATGTGGACTATGCCAAAGGCAAACAACGGTTGTAAAGGTGGCTCTGACGATGTCGTGAACGTTCTTTCAAAAGGCAATATTCAATATATAAAAATGGAGCAAATTAAAATGTTAATATATTCAACAATTTATAAACATTAAAAGTTATAGATATCTTGCAAAACAGCTGTGATGATAAACATTTTTGTTGCAAACAACAACCAAACACGAATTAAACACAGTACAAAAACGTCCCTTAATTAGCGGGTTAGCTGGGAGGGGTGGAGAAGGAAAGCTCAGACCTCAAATCTACTAGCTTCCTAACACAAAGTATTCCTAATTAAACTTCACATGTATTTTTAACACTGAAATATAAAAAAAAATTGAAATTTTCAATAATTCCTTATTTTAAGGCCACTGAAGAAAGTTTCACATTGTTACATTGTTGCGATGTGCTGTTCAGAGTCCAGGGCTGTTCGGGGTAACTCATCACACCCACCCCACTCAGACTTTCCCTGAATGATGCATCCTGTCGAGATCTGCCCTCGCCTTCACTAAGAAACGGTCAGCACCCAGCGCCACAGGTCGCAGCATCTGGGGCTCAGTCATGGAACAGGAGGCGGCGGACTTGCTGCAGGTGCGGTCTGACTCCGAGGACAGTGGCTCTCGGGACATGGTTGCTATGACAACGTTGTTGCTAGGACAATTCCAAGGATCACAAGCAAAACAATTACACAAATAATAATGAACATCATTTTCTGCAAGATAAAGAAAAACATTAATTAATTTGCAAAGTATCAAAAGAAAGAAATCACTAATGTCATTTAACAAAATATGAAAGAGTTTAAAATACGAGTCCCACAGGTCACAGGAGAGGACGGAGTGGGGAAGGAAAGCTCCAGGGGCGAAGCTGAGCTACGCACACATGTCCATTAAGTTAAGGGGCGGGGCTAAAACGGGTGTTGTTACAATGACACATGCTCCTGGGCGGAAAGGCAACGTCTACTTGGCACCGTGCGGGTTCTCAACGAACACTCCCTAGTGGTCAGCCAGAAACAACAAACTGTTACTCCCGGACGCACTGCACATCTTCTCCAAACCTTACACGAATCTCTCATTTGCCAACCTCTGACCTCCCCGTGTTTCACACTGAGGTGTGTGCACATGCGTGAAAAACCGGAAGCTGCTGACCCTTCTCCCGCCACATCTGCAGCGCAGAGGCTGGGCTATGAGCACAGCCAGCTTTGTTCTCAGCTAACAAGCATCCCTGCACAGCTGGAAGCTAGCCCGCCCTTGGCTTAGAGCATCTGGTCCCATCCAGGGGACTCGTCTGGGGGAGAAGGCGGGAAGTCACAAGATGAAAGGCACCCGGTCCTGCATGACTCTGGGTTCCCTTTGTGGACAGTAGACTCATCACCTGCACGGCCAGCTCTCACACACAGGCCACACCGGCGTCTAAGAAACAGGCCTGTGAAGATGGCATGGCTCTGAGCCAGCACCGGCCTGTAGCAGCACCGTCCACACTGCGTGCCAGGCCCACAGGAAACGTTCAGTCAGTCACTCTGAGGGCAGGGAGTGCCACCTTCAGGTCCCCATGTTCCTGGCATGAGGACTGCAGCCCCAGCCACATCCCACCATACACCTGTGAACTCTGCTCAGCACAATGATCTGATGACAGCCTTTCCTCTGGGCTCCGGTCCCTTCTTCCTTACCATCAGCGGGCACCCTTCAGCTCCAGCACCTGCTGCCGCCACCTGGGGCCCCTGGGAGACCCGACCACCTGCACATGAGCTCGGACTTTCTGCACCCCGGGGCTGGCTCTGCGCACCTGTGTCCTTCCTTCCCCACCGGCTCGAGGTGGTGCTCCCCCGAATTCCATGACAGCTGAACTCCTGCGCTCCAGATGGAGCAACCATTCTTGTTTAACACCCCACCAATAGCTCAAACCACACGTGCGCCCTTCTCTCAGTGCACAGAGCACACCCAGGGCGCCAATCCTGTTCTGAGTTCTATGCATGGCTCTCCCAACTCATAGACACAAACCATGGGCCAGGCACTCTCTGCCTGTCTCCTTGGATCAGGAATCAAGTGCCCCCCCCATGCTGCAGTGTTACTTCCACAAAGTGCCTACAGTCTGGTGCCTGGCTCCCCAGAGGGCTCTGCTGAAAACATAAATTTTCAGAAGTATAAGTACAGACATCAACCACTGCATTTGTATAAAAGAAGTAATGGTTGACACGCACTCTGGCATGTTTTTATTAATGAGAACTGTTCTGTATTCATATCTGAAGATACTAGAGTAAACTGGGCCCAAGGCCCACGATAAGCCCACTGCTCCCCCAAAAATCACACTGAAAAGCCTGTTTTTACCCAATAGCATGACCAAACAGCATCTCTAGGTCCAACCTAAACATTAATTTTAAACTTTAGTGTAACCACGTTCAAACAACCATATTATAACCACCAGAAAAAAACTAAGAAAATATGTATTTTTAAAGCAATTATGAAAATATTTTTAAATGCAATTATATTAGCAAAGAAAATCACAGACACAGTGTTAGCTCCAGCAGAGCTAACAGGACAGCATCGTGAAGATCACATAAATGTCTCAATACAGAGCGCTAAGCCTCCTTCCTTCTGAAGAATGACCTATGACCAGCTCCGCGGCCAGAGCCTCTTCTGAAACCACTTCCCGTTGGATCCTGGGGCGCGTGGACAACGCGGGCTCAGGACCCCCGGCCCCCACGCCAGCGTGGGCCTCCTCTCCACTTGATGTCCATCCCGTGTCTGCAGTCGCCCTCACAGCCGAAGAAGGGGCTCCCCGGGACCACCCGCCATCACCCCACCGCCGGGCGCTGCATCGCGGCCCTCGGGAGGAGCTGGCCAACCGGCCCGGGACGCAGCCCGCCAGCCACATGCCAGCCAAGCGCCCCCTTGGGGAGGAGGGTCCCAGGCATACCAGAGACCAGAGTGAAAACACAAAATGTACTGAACCTTGGAGAGCGGTAAACAAGGCAAACGGAAATCTAGGGACCTCCATCACCATGAAGTAGAACCATGTGCTCTACTCAGGACCCTTCACGAGTGGGCAGGCTGACCTGACGGCCTTCACTTCATCGAGGGGGTGTGGGGAAAGCACCGGCAGTGGGCGCGAGTGACACGAAGGATGTCCCTGGAGACCCCGCTCCCACTCCCCCCGGCCCCCGGGAACCCCCGCAGCGGGGAGACCTCACAAAGCAACTTTCAGTTGTTGCAATTATTCCCAAAGCTGAAACCTGAAAAGGTCCATGAATGCAGGAAGAGCCCGTTCACTGAGCGAGCGCCAATGGGCTGCAGGCACCCCGCAGGCAGGAAGGGGACCCCTGCCACACCTGCACACCAAGGCTTTCACGGGCCACGTAAGAAGGCCTCCCTTGAACGATGACCCTCAGCCGCCTGTTAACGCCCAGTGCACGTGGCGGCTGGGCACAGGCACTGCGGGCGACACGCTGGGCCCCACCCCGCAGACAGGCTGGCGGGACTGGGCAAGCCGCATAGCTGATCAGAACAGTTACTGCATGGATGAGCGGTCAGTTCCTCTCTGCCGTGCCAGCGGAGGCACACACATGGACATGATCCGCGTGGGCATCTGACGACTGATAAACCAATAATCAGAGCATTTACGGAAACCAGGGCACTGACACGGCTACAATCATCCACTGTTTCTGTCAAAGAAAAGCAAGCCAATTACATTACGGTGCTCTCCTAGCACCACGTTAGAAGACATCATTCTTTTTTTTTTTTTTTTTAAAGATTTTATTTATTTATTTGACAGACAGAGATCACAAGTAGGCAGAGAGGCAGGCAGAGAGAGAGGAAGGGAAGCAGGCTCCCTGCCGAGCAGAGAGCCCGATGCGGGACTCGATCCCAGGATCCTGAGGTCGTGACCTGAGCCGAAGGCAGCGGCCTAACCCACTGAGCCACCTAGGCGCCCAGAAGACATCATTCTGATAGTAGAACCATCCCCAGGAAGCTGCTTTAATATCCAAGTTACAGGACACCTGATTGTTTGACAGCTTTTAGTTCTTTAAAAGCGTGGTTTTTAATTGCATGAGGTAAGGCTGTTTGGAGATAAACGGTTCTAGAACTCAGGCTATCAGGTTCCATCAGGTTCCACTCAGCGCCATGGGTGAGTCTGGGGGGAGGGAGGCCCCAACCCCTGTTCCAGCAGCCAGAGCTCAGGAAGGAGCCCTGCCCTATTGTTCCGTGTTTGTTTGCTGTCAGCGGGGGACCCTCCACTGCCCCTGCCCCACCCCAGAAAGCATAGCACCCTGAGGCCGGCTGCGCCCCCAGGCCCTGAGGTCTGAGCAGATGTGGCAGTGGGGTGTCTAGGAGCAGAGTGAGCAGTGTGGACAAGCCATGTGACGTCAGGGGTCAGCTGTGTCACCGGAGAGGTGGGGACAGTGCCGGACAGCAGCTGACATCAGACAGGGAGGCCTCCTCAGCGGCAGAGTCTGTACTTAACAGGAGGCCTGCTATCTTTGTAAAACCAACTTTTCATGAAAATTCTCACTGCACTGCTATGCTGGTTAGGCAAAGGAAGGGACTGGCCCTTGGCTAATGACCTTGTCAGACTAGTCCACAGTGTGCCTGGAAGCAGACTGAGAACTCACACGTGGACCGTACCACCTCCTTCACGCAGGAGTATTTTAAAAAGTGGTGACACAGACTGATGTCATGCTTCAAGGACAGGAGCATGCTCAGATAGGACCGGGAGATGCAGGCTGCGAGGAGAGCCCAGAGGGGCCCCGGAGCTGTGGCCTGCGAACAGTGAGCACCGCGGCCTCTGCGCACAGACCCCAGCCCTTCCTTCCTTGCCTGCACTCTGTGGGCAGCGTGTGGAAACCCCTGACCAGAAAGGCACCGTGAAGTCGCACAGCCCTCTCCCGGGACAGGAGGCAGCAGCAGGGACTTTGTGTGGCCCTCCCCGCACCAGGGACAAGGACAGCAAGAACAGCTGGCAAGGACAACCGTGAAACCGGAAGAGAGCTTTCTTCTCCCTGAGTCAGAACTTAATTCCACCGTGTCGCTGTTTTCTTGGAAGAGCTTTGCTCACAACTCACGCAGGATTTGGGTATGGACAACCCCTTCACAGAGTCTGAACGGCGGCGGCTACAGAACGCCGCAGTCCGGCCTCAGCAACGCTCTTCTTCCTCCAAACCGGAGAATCAGCAAGTAACCCGAGGGAAGAATCAAGGGTTCGCAGCACAACATGTGTGACCGACAGCTTCTAGAATTCCAGTCCCATTAGCTTTATACCCCCTCCAGACACCGCCCAAGACAATGAAGTCTCTGGAGAAACGTGGGGCCGCAGGACACAGAGGCTCACGGTCAACACATTTCTCTACACAACCTTCACTGTTCAGCAAACAGAATCACTTCCATTTGAGAGTGAGATAAGAATTTAAGGAATCATTTATTTCCTGGAATTCCTTTTAAGGAGGGCTACCTCAACACACTACCCTCAAAGCCAGCACAACAGAAGCGTGCACTCGAAGTCTTAGGAGGCAGACTCACCCGCCTAGCTTTGCTGCGGTACCTCACGGCTCTCTTCGTCTCTTCTTTCGCGCGCTCCACGTAGTCTGTGGCGTTCATCACGTTCTTTTCTATGTTGTTGATCATTTCGCCCTTAAGACAGAAAGTTCCAGGCTCAGAGGACACCCCTGAAACACCGGAGCGCGTATCTTACGACAGCCACGGAGCACCGACAGAGGCTTCATGGGGACATAATGTGCATGTAATAGACACCAAATGTTTTCCGTGTTTACAGACAGATGAAACCACTGTACACATGCCAATACAAAACGATCAGAATTTATGTTTTAAGAAGAATGAGCACAGATGAGAGGGGTGGGCAGCAAGGCTGAGGGCGAAAGGCACATCAAGGACACTCCAAGATGTGCTCTCGTGTGCACGCAGCCCAGCGCCTTCCTGATGTGCACACACACGCGATGTACAACGACATCGGTTTGAGTGGGCGGCACACTGCCATGGTCTCCTTAGAACACCAGAAAACCAAGAGCAGCATATGTGTGACGCTAGGCTGACGAGCTTCAGGAAGTGCGTGGGGCGAGGCAAGCGCAGGGAGGAGCGAGGGGAGAGGGGATGGTACCTGCTCTCCGTCCACGGCAAACAACCTGCAGCAATGCCGGCAGCAGTGGAAAAGGACAACCATTACCTCCCACGCTCACTAGCATCTCTGACTACGCACACAGACTGAGCTCGAGGAGCCGTTACTAACGTTAGTAACTAACTAACTAACGTTAGTAACTAGCGTTACTAACACTCTTCTACGAGGAGACCACGACAAAACTGAGAACACAGCCCTTTCCTAAGGGACCTCGATGCAACACATCTGCTGTAGAGCCATCATAGTTAGTCGAAGGTGCTCTGAAACCTTCCATAATTACAGAAACAGTGTAGTGTCCTTGCTGCAGAATCTTCCCTGAAGACAGGAAGCCGGCAGAAGCGTCTGGTGAGAGAAGGTAAGGGCCCACCCAAGCCAAACAAGAGTGAGCCCGCGCCCCACCCCCAACCCCCTCCCCGGGGCTGTTGGGTTTTCCTGCCAATCACACAGTACCTGAGCTTTCCACATGTTATGATAAACGTCCTCAAAATAAACAGTGTTTTTCTAAAGGTCAGGGACACACATGGAGAATGAATCCCATACAAGGATGGACTTCTGTCACCCCTCACATAATCCAGAAAATAAGCTGGTCGGGTTTGAAACTTCTCACCAGACTGCTCCTGCCAGAGCAGACCCCGAAACCAGCTTCAAAGGCATGAGGATGCGATCTACCGAAGATGGGTGACATGGACCCTCCCACGGTATGGGTGTCACCAGAATCCTAACCCCTGAATCAACGAGCAGCCGCGTACAGGCCTCCCTCCATACTGGAAACCTCAGGGAGGGCCTGATTTAGGTCCCAGGAGTCAGAACACACCAGCCTGTATTTGACCCTGGATTTTACATTTTGTAAGGAACTGTCTACACTCCTTCCGCCCTCTTCCCTGGGGTGGCCCGCCCTCCCCACCTGTGTCCTGGACAAACCAAGAATTAGACCACCATGCTGTGGGCACAGGCCTCTGCGTGTGTCACAGACAGTACCCTAAATTTTGGGCTTATTCTTTTAAACGTTTCTTCCAATTACCGTTCTAATATGTGCCCCTTGTAGAACACTTGAGAAGAAAACTAAATCCCTACAGTCTCATGTTACCTTACTTGGTAGATCTCTTTCCTTCTGTGAACACTGTTGTGCAGAGCTAGGTTCATGCCACATACACACACGGGCGTGCGTGTGTGCTACAGGATTATGCTTACACAGATGGGTATGTACACACGTAAGACTTTGTATCTCCCTCTTCATTCACAATTCCAGCTCGATATTTGTACGGCTCACTAAAAACCTTCCTGAACCAAAGTCTGCCCGGGTCTGCCTCACAGGCTGTCCTGTGCACACACAGACTTCGAGTACGAAGCCAGTCCCTCTCTGTTGCAAGCTGAAGCTGTTGCCAGCGTTCCTGCTCACGGTAACGCTGCAAGCCACTTCTGACTTTTGAGACTGGACCCACAGCTCTGGCTTTCTCGGCCACGTGGGACTCTGCTAGGAGATTCCACAGATGCCTGCTGTCCGTCTGGAAGACAGGGAGCTGTGTGCAGTTACCTGGGTCTCCACGAACATGGCCATGTCCGTGAACATCTCGTGCAGCTCCCGGATGCTGGTCTCCAGCTTCATGATGTCCTTGTGACGAGACTCAATTTCATTGAGCGCTTGTCTAGTAATTTGAGAATCTGATATAATCTTTGAAAAACAAACACAAAAGAGAAATACTGATGAACTCAGGGCCACTTCGGGAGTGAGGCACAGGCAGACGCGTGCAGGCGCGCGGCCTCCCGGGCGCTCACGTCCGCCGTGAAGACAGAAGGGCTCCCGCTCTCCAGCATCTCCTCCAGCTCGTCGTCCGTCGTGGCTCTTCCAGCTGCAAGATGAACACAAACTCCACTCAGAATGCGCCCACGTTTGTAAACGACCCTCTCAGCCATACGTCACCAACTACCACCCGAGTTTACATTTTTAAAGGCTTCTCGGACCTTTCAAATGTATTTTGTTAAATGAGTGTTAATGTTGAAAGAAACTGACCTAAGACTAAGAAACAAGAAAAACTGGAAAACTCTCAGAAGAACCTCATAACTGGAATGAATCATGAAATCTAACTTTAGTAAGAATGAGAAACAACTCTAAGGAGGACGTCATATGTATCTGGAACCACAGGATTTTCTAAACGTTTACCTCTGGCTTACAGATAAAGGGTGTGTTATCAGCATAGACTAGAAGGTCACAAATAAAGACTGAACAATTAGAATCAGGGGCTTTAATACTCGCTATGTGTTGGTTGATGGTATTTTTTCCTTGAGTTAAGTGTATTAATGCTCTCTAAGAAATACATCCACAGGTTTTCGAAAACACGCAATTGATAATTCTTATTTTTTTCAACTTGTGCTATGAAAGACAAAATTAACTGAACGTCATAATAATGAAAATCTCATTTAAAGAGAAAGTTGACAACAGCATTATCCATACTGTCATCAGGAAATGACCCAAACGTCCATCATCTGGGCCCCAGAGAGGCACAGCGTGACCATCTGCATGACGGCGCCTGAGCCGGCAGGCTGTGGACCACTGCATCTCAAAAAATCTGTGTTAAGTGAAAGAGGCCAGTCACAAAAGGGCACATATTGTGTGACTACACATATATGAAGTGTCCAAAACGGGCCAGTTGGTAGAGGTCGGTAGCTGCCTAGGGCTCAGGGGAAGAGGCCCGAGGAGTGACGGATGTAGGAGCACATCTTTGGGGCGAAGATGTTGTGCGACTGGCCTTGTGACCCACTAGAGCCGCTGACCTGTACACTCTGCACGTCACTGGCGTGGGATATAACTGAGTCTCTGTAAATACGATGAAATGCTGTTTGACGAGGTTCACACTCGTGGCTATCCTGGGCTCCCCAAGTCCCTGAGGAGGTGCACAAAGCCCACAGCCCTGGTGGCCTCCGCGCCTGTCATGAGCCTGCGCCACAGCTGAGGAGGTGGTCTTCTCTAATGGGGAGCGGACACAGCTGACTGACCTTTAAGTGGTCAGCAAAGTGCCTTCTGCCCGGAGGAAAACTGAAGCCCCACCGTCCCAGGCTGACGGCAATGCACAGATCCTTGCAAGGCAGGCTGGAGCAAAGGGCCACCCGCACTTGCTCGCCAGACACACAGCCCTGTGAGGCCCTCCGAGACTGTCTCCCCAGATGGAGCACAGAGGTTTGGGGGCAACAGAAAAGTACTTGGGGAGATAACGGCTGGAAGTTTTCCAAATCTGATAAACACTCTAAAAGTAAAGCTGATTAGAAAATAATTTAAAGTCCACTCATCAAGGATTTTCCAAAGGATGTAAATAAAGAAAAAATTCTGGTAATTCAATGAACAGGAAGCCATGAAAAGGTTTTAGGTTTTGCAATATTGACAAAAATAGAGATGGAATAACTCTTCTGATGTTACAGTACTTTGATGTCAAACCTTAAGAATCTCTGTCTGTCAAATAAATGAATGGAATCTTTAAATAAAAAAAAAAGAATAATATGTTTTTAAAAAAATAGCATTTTCCTCTACTCACTTATTTCTAGCTGACGTTGTATCCGTCCTTTGCTCCGCTCCCGGAACAGAGTCTGTGCCTCATTATATTCTGTCATAACTTCCACAAATTTCCGAGATAGTACGGAATGCTATTAACACAGAAGAAATTAATATATAACGACCATTTCTTCTGCTGAAAGTGACATACAAAATATGACACCAGGAAAACTAAAGCCGTCATGGGAGTCTTCAGACAGAAAGTGAGAGGACCAGCAGCCAACTCTAGGACAGAACCCATGCCGACAGCTTTCCATGCGCCACCGGCCTGGACCCTCCAGGGCCCCCACTGCATGGACGTGGACGCTGGGACTCGAACTCACCCGTGGTTCCCGCCTCACCGGACGCGGCCGGGCCTGCACACCGGGCACCCCCTCGTCAAGCAGAAGCCAGCAGCCTGGACACCACCGTCCGCACCACAAACCTTTAGAAGGTGTGGACCCCACCCCCCACCCTCCAGGGACTTGGATAATTCAGACAATACTGCTCTTCAGAGCAGAACCCTGTTGATGGACGGAATACCCTTTTCCTTCATAATAAGGAGGTCATCGGCAGATCCCCCCCTTGTATGCAGAGATGTTGTAAGGATTAATGGACATAAAGATGAACGACTTCGAATCTGAAAGCAGTGAAGAGACCTATTCCACACATCGCTGCCGTCTGGGCAAGGCCAACAGCCAAACCTGGGTTCTCCGGATGCGAAGATCCACCGACGCCCGGCTCCCACTCTCATCCTGACCGACACTGTGCTCAATCACTGGAGACAGACAGGGAAAGAGTCACCTCTCAGACTGAAACACACACGTTTCTCAAGCCAAACCTCCAGCTGCTTTTCTTTCTTATCTTTCCAATTCCTCACAGATGTATGGGTCTTAATGATGATCATCCGTCAGTGGTAATACCACAAAATAAAACCACGTGTTCTATCTTAACATTTAAAAGAAAAACAAACAAAAGAAATCACCTGACTCTGATGGAGTTTGGAGAACTTAACCATCCGTCTACAGGAGATACAGAGCTTTCAAACCCTGAAGCATGGCAAACTCTGATGGACAAATGTCCTGGTTTCTCCAACCAAAAGAAAAAAGAGGGGAAGATGGAAGGAGAGTCTGAGTTTTAAAAACTTTAAGTGACACGCCACCAATCACAGGGCATGGCCCTCATCTGGAACCCAGTTCAAGCACACTGTAAAAAGAAACTCAAAGAACACTGGGGAAGCATAAATTCTGATGGGATATTTCCTAATAAATGTGTCTTGGGGTGCATGGGTGGCTCAGTCATTAAGCGTCTGCATTCGGCTCAGGTCATGATCCCAGAGTCCTGGGATCAGCCCCACATCAGGTTCCCTGCTCTGTAGGAAGCCTGCTTCTCCCTCTCCCACTTCCCCTGCTTGTGTTCCCTCTCTCATGGTTTCTCTCTCTCTCTCGGACAAATAAATACATAAAATCTTAAAAAAAAAAAAAACTGTGTGGATATGATCATGGCACATGGTTGTATTTTGGGGTGAAAATCCTTCTGGTCTTCAATACACTGACATATGTACTGATGAAGCCACCAGGGCAGGTGGAGCCCTAGGGGTGCAGAGCTGAAGGGTGTGGCCACAGGCTGGGGTTGGTCATCTCCCTGCCCCCACCTGTCTACAATGCGCCAACAAAAGTTCTTTCTCATCTGCCAAGATTTCCTGGGTTTGAAAGCTCCTTTGTAACAATCAGATACAAAGTGTCTTCCCGGCAGCCCTGTTTATGCCCAAACCTCTCAGAAACCACCTCTTGGAGCTGAACCCGAGCACCACAAGCTAAACTCCTACAGATTTAAGAAACTATTTAAGAACTGGAGATTCATATGAAAGGCTACTCACCTTCTGAAATACCTGTAATTCAGCAAAAAATGTCATAAAAATAGGCCTCGATGAGAGATTAACAATTTATAAGCAAATGTTTAATTAACCTTGATGAATACGAACTAATTGTTCTTTCCTGAATTTGCAGATTAACACTGTTAGCTTTAGCTCCCTGTGTGCAGTCCTTAGAGCCAGCAGCTAAGAATTCTAGAACAATGAGTAATGCAAAGGCCACTACCCCAAGTTCATACAAATTAAAGCGCTCACACTTCCGACTTGTAAAAATGTCAAGAATCAGAGATTATAAAGGAAACACAGATTACCCACATGCCCCCATCACCCATTACATGCAGCCAAAGCTGTAAACTCACACTTCAACTTGGCTCGGATTTTGTTCGCAGTTTTCTTGATTTCTTTGTTCAGATCTTCAAGTTCTTCTTTTATTTCTTTAAAATTAAAAAAAAAAAAAAAGGACATCTAAGCTATAATACACAATTAACTTAAATGGAACAACATTCCTGGTAAATATTTAAGTGTTTGGGTCTCAAAGTGGGGCTCCCAGACCAAGGAGCCTCAGCACGAGGTGGGGTCCTGGTAGAAATGCACATTCTTGGACCCCACTCAGACCGACTCAAGGTGGGACCTGCGGCCTGCAATCCGACCTAACCAGCCCGCAGGTGACTATGAGGTGCACCTACATTTGGGAAGAGCTGGGTGATAGCAATTAACTGCTGAAACAGTTCACTGACTCTGTTGCTAACACCTAGACCTAAGGAAGGAAGCAGAAATTTAACCATATTCTGGAAAGAAGTTCTCCCATGTGTTTGATTTCCTTTGTGCTCATCCCTGCCTGACTGAAGCAGGTTCCTCATGGAAGTGCCTGTCCCTGCACTGGGAAGGCTAAGGCTAAGCCCCCAGACACAGCCACTGTGTCTGGAGAGGGAGAGCAGTGCAGGAGTCTACAGGAAAATGCACTCAGGGCAGAACATGTGCAGGCGTGCGGCCCAGCTGAGGACACGGCACGGCAGACTTGGGGAACAGCTACGAGCCGCAGTGGGGGAGGAGGGGGGCACCAAAGCCTCCGTAACTGAGAACCAAGCCTGGAGCATCAGATGGATCAGAGCCCCGTCCCCCAGCTGGTACTCCCCAGGAGCACCCCACTCTGGATACGAAAGCCCTGGGCTGTTCCAGGACAGATCCTGGACTCCCCGTTCACACAGGCAGGCAGGGGTTCAGGTGTTCGTGAGGGAAATGGAAGAGGCATGACCAGATCTGATCCCTTCAAGGGACAGAGAAGAGCCATAAGCTTATCCGTGGCAAAGGTGGCATTTCAAACCACTGGGGAAAGGATGTGGCACGATAAACACTCCTGCTGAGAACCATCAGGAAAGCTGAACAAAATGTGTTTTGATCTGCTTGAAGGCATTTAAAGCTAACAAGGCAGGTAAGGAGATCGAGGAAGACACCCGGAGAGGGGAGCCAGCGACTGGAGCAGCCTGAAGCTGGAGGCAGGGGAGAGGAGAGGAGAGCTGCAAAGCTCCGGAGGAGGGGACCGTGATGCAGCTCATCTAACCTTCCCAAACTACACCCAGAACTGCTGCTGGCCCTGGCCATCTGTCAGAAATGTTTAAAAATCATCTTCTAGAAAAGGAGGATTCAAATTACTGCCACAAGCTTTTTTGCACAAAACCCGGGGCCCAATCCCAAATAGCCAGGCACATGAAGAACCACAGTGGAGGCCCACAGACCCCAGGAGCACCAGGGAGTGGATCATCAGACACGGTGGGGTCATTACGTCCAAAGGGGTGAAATACAAGATTAGGAATTTTGTCGAAAATCAGTACAGAAAGGAACCAAGTGAAATTCCAGGACTGAAAATATCTCACCCAGAAATCTCTCAACGAGTAAAGAGAGGTCTGCAGATGAACCACAGACAGACTCCCCAACGGGACGGTGAGACGGGGGCGAGAACAGAACAGGGGGTAGGGGAACCACGGGCACAGGGAAAAGGCCTGAACACTCAGACTGCAGGTCTCCCAAAGAGGGAGGGCAGGAAACGGAGCAGAGATGGCTCATGAGGACAAAGTGGCCCGGGCGGCCAGAGGTGCAGAGAGAAAACCGCATCCAGAAACAGCAGGGCAAAATCGCTAAACCAAAGACCAAAGACCAAGTGTCTTAAAAGCTACAATTCAACAGCTGACTTAAAAAAAAAAAAAAAAAGGCACTGTAAAGATTACTTCAGAATCTTCAAGATGGTCAAAGAAAATTACCTTCACCACTCAGTGAAAACATCCTTCAAGAACAAGATTATAGTTGGAAAATTGCAGATAACTGCATGTTCCCTACTAAAAGCAGTAACAAAGAGTGCTTTTTTTCTTAAAGATTTTTTATTTTTATTTATTTGACAGAGAGAAACAGCAAGAGAGGGAACACAAGTGGGAGGGTGGGAGAGGGAGATGCAGGCTCCCCGCTGAGTGGACAGCCCGATGGGGAATTCAATCCCAGGACCCTGACTGAGATCATGACCTGAGCCAAGGCAGACACTTAACAACTGAGCCACCAAGGCGCCCCCTAAGAGTGCTTTTTAGAAAGAAACGATCTCAGATGGAAGTTGTGAGACTCAAGGAAAAATAAGGAGCACTGTAGGGGTATGCACGTGGGGGGATCCGAATGGGCGCTCATAGTATAAACATTTACATTACTTTTATGCATCACGTACATACGATGATATGTGCGTACAAGAACAGATGCGGTTAAAGTTTCTGAGGTCCCTGTGTTACCTGGAAGTAGTAAAAACACAGATTCCTATTGGACCTTAAGTCAAGAATGCACGCTGTACTCCAGAGGTCAGCACTGCAACAACAGAAAGTAGGACTCATAAACAAGCTAGCGGTGGAGGGGATAAAATTCTTAAAACCTAAGCCAAAAGAAAGCCTGAAGAGAGAGAGAAGTAACGGAGAACAAGCAAGAAAAATGAAAAACGAACATGATTGTGAATGTCCACCCCAATATGTCAGTAATGCTCGGTAACAGCCTACAAGCACGTAGAGACCAAAAATGACCAGACTGGAAAAGTGACAAACCCTGTGATACTGTATGTATAAAAGACGAGAGAAACACATTAGGCACATGGCTATGGGAAGATCATCAGAAAGTGGCGGGGAGGGGTGCCTGGGCGGCTCAGTGGGTTAAAGCCTCTGCCTTCGGCTCAGGTCATGATCCCAGGGTCCTGGGATCGAGCCCTGAATCGGGCTCTCTGCTTGGCGGGGAGCCTGCATCCCCCTCTCTCTGCCTGCCTCTCCGCCTACTTGTGATCTTTGTCAAATAAATAAATAAAATCTTTTTAAAAAGAAAGAAAGTCGGGGAAAGTGATCCCACAGCCATGAATCAAGGCAAACCAGGGAGCTCTGTTCACGCAGGCAACGTGGCTGCAAGGGCACAGAGAGCATCCGTTAGTGGCAGTGGGAGGGACGCCCCCCCATGATGAAAGGCCCAGTGCAGCATGAGACCCTCCTCCAGTTGTGAAGGCCTTAATCCCCAGCTTTCTGCACACATGTGTCTGGCCCAGCCCTGGAAGGAGGGAAACGGCCGGCTACAGAGGGTGTCATGGGCCCGGGCTTGGGGCGAGAACAGGGCTGCCCGTCAGGCAACAGCACTGAGTCAGCGTTACTGTCCCCAGCCAGATGAATGGTGCCAGCGAGCAAGAGTGTCCTTCGGAGATGAGCCCCAAAATGGTCACTCTGAAAGGAGTCAGCACAAATAACACAGCACACACGGAACACACGTATCGCACATGACAGCATGTACACTGTGTGTCCGTACGGACGCACACACACAGGTCAGTGTGGCCAATGTAGACAACCACTGAGGCCCACGCACCGTCACTGCAACCTTCCCATCGATTTGAAGATGTTCACCCTGAAACTGTGGAGAACATGTCTAATGGTGCCAGTCCCTTGATCCAGTAGGAACAGGCCCAGGAACGGGACACCAGGATGCGGCCTGGTGGGCCTGGGCAGCCCGTCCACCCGTCGTGTACCCCACCCCAGAGCCAGGCAGGGAGAGCGCCGAGGCACCCCCGCCTGCCAGGGGCGGGCAGCCTGTGCATCGCCCCAGGCTGCCCCCTCCCAGGGCCCAGTTCCACAGGACATGAACTTTACTTCTCTTTTCAAGGGTCAACTAAGTAGGCACTAGGACAGTGCCTCCCACATTTTGGTTCACACTCTGTCATGAGACAGACAAAAGACCAGAGCGATAGTTTTATTCAGAGCCCAGTAGGGACTACTGGGAAGCATTAAGAGCTCTGCCTGTGGGGCGCCTGGGCGGCTCAGTGGGTTAAAGCTACTGCCTTCGGCTCAGGTCATGATCCCAGGGTCCTGGGATTGAGCCCCGCATCGGGCTCTCTGCTCAGCGGGGAGCCTGCTTCCCCCTCTCTCTCTGCCTGCCTCTCTGCCTACTTGTGATCTCTGCCTATCAAATAAATAAATAAAATCTTTAAAAAAAAAAAAAAAGAGCTCTGCCTGCATTCAAAGGGTAGTGTTACCCGCTTAAGTTCTTTGGAAGTAAATTATCCAAAAGAAAAAGAAAAAAAAAAGCTAATATTCATTCAAATTCAATTTTCCCCAAGAATCAAGATATTAATAGATGTTATATAAAAAGTTCTGTGGGCAAATAAGTGCATGGAACACAATACTAAGGTAAACAGGACTTTATTTAAGCCACACGCTCATGGTCTTTATTACTGAGGACATCAACTTCCCAAGAGGGGATCTGGCATGACGAGGTGCCATAGCTCCTGCTTCACAGGCTAGTGACGACATTCGGGAAACGGCCTTCTAAACCACAAGGTAAGGCACCTACTGAGGATCAAATAATTATTTTACAAGACATGCAAAATCCTAAAATTAAGAACATGTTGGGGTGCCTGGGTGGCTCAGTGGGTTAAAGCCTCTGCCTTTGGCTCAGGTCATGATCTCAGGGTCCTGGGATACAGCCCCGCATCAGGCTCTCTGCTTGGCCGGGAGCCTGCTTTCCCGTCTTTCTGCCTGCCTCTCTGCCTACTTGTGATCTCTCTCTCTCTCTGCCTGCCTCTCTACTTGTGATCTCTGTCTGTCAAATAAATAAATAAAATCTTTAAAAAAAAATTAAGAACGTGTACATTTTCTGTGTAATATCTTTATTTTGTCAACGTAAGGCTATATACCAAATAATTCTCTAACAAAAAGTTGCTTTGAGCTTTCCTCCGAGGTTGAGAACAAGTGGGGACCACCACTTCTACTTAACCCCGTATCGGATACTTAACCCCGTACCAGAGGTCACTGAAATAAGTCCACTAAAAATCGCACAAAGCAAAGGGAAAAGCGTCATTATTCGCAGATCACATGACTGGGCACAGAGCCAACCCAACACGATCTACACAGAAATTAACCGCGTTAATAGGTAATTAGGCGAGATAATGGGTCAACGTGTAAGAACCCACTGTACTTCTAGACACAGAAACGAACAGCGAACACAACCCGCGGCAGGTACTGTTACACTGTTTACACTAGCCGCCTCGTAAGAAACACAGTGAGGGCTGTGCGGTCTCTACACCAAACCCTGTGAGCACGACTAAGCGAGAGCAAAGAAATTAAAATTGTAGAGAGACAGACCCTTTTATGGATTAAAAGATACAATATTGTAAAAATACCACTTCTTCCCCAAAATGATGGATGGATTTCAAGTCACAATCTCTGGCTTATCCCAATCCATCTTACCTTTATTTTTTTTTAAGATTTTATTTATTTGTCAGATAGAGAGAGCACGCACACAAGCAGGGGGAGCAGCAGAGGGAGAGGGAGCAGCAGACCCCCAGCTGAGCAGGGAGCCCGGTGCGGGGCTCGATCCCAGGACCCCGGGATCATGACCTGAGCCAACAGCAGATGCTTAACCAACTGAGCCACCCAGGTGCCCCATCCATCCTACCTTTAAAGTTTTCAGGATTTATCTCTGCAGATCAAGAAAACACTCCCTTATAATTACCAAGGTCCTCATTCCTGGTTAACTTAAAATCATTTCTTAACAGACATCCAGAACGGCATACTCCATACAGAAAAGCCTTTCCTGAACACTTAAGATCACCCGTAAACCTGCCCTAACAAATGCTGTTTTCCAACTCAGTCTCTTATTAACTTTCTTTTATTTTGTTTAAAGATTTACTTTATCTTAGAGAGAGTGAACGTGAGCAGGGAGAGGAGCAGAGGGAGCGAAAGTGCGTCCGAATGGAGGGGCGGCCTGCCAACTTCCAGAATCCGGACAAGTTCCCTGCGCCACCGCGCGTGCAGTCAGGGCTGAGGCCTGGTTCACAGGCAGTGAGGGGGCGGGGGCACAGTTTTTAAAGCCAGTGACTTACTTGCTTCTGGGTTTGGTGCAGAAAGTATGATGCTGTGGTTTTTCTTTACTTCTTCAACATATTGAGCTATTTTAGCTGTACTGTTCCTGATCTCCTCAACCTAGGACAGATACAAACAGCCATCACTGTTGTGGCAAATTCCAACTTGCTACCCCTTCCTATTACCTAGAAAGGGAAGGAAAAAGGAAGGAAGAAAATGAACAATCACATCAAGAAATACCAGCCTTTTTCAATTCTCACATTGATAATTACTTATTTTAAAGATAAAGAAAATTACTGTGTTAAGATCCATACTCCCATGACTAAGACGATATCAACCAACATTCACTAACAGAACTATCAGGTGGGAAAAACCGTAATAATCAATAGCGTTAGCACAGGTGAGTCACTGGAGGCACACGGCAGGCGCCCCCCCTGCTCGAAGCAGTCGAGGAGGAGGCAGCCAGGCCTCCGTGTGGGGACGTGTTCGCGGCCGAACACCTCGGGGGGGGGGGGGGGCCCTCCGGGAAGGGGCGGGGCGAACCGAGACGAGCGGCGGTGAACCGACAGCCTGACCGGCGGACGGCGACAGGGGGACGGGCCGGGGCTGGCAGGGCGCGCGCCGTGCCGCCGCCATGACAGAGCAGACCTACTGTGACCGGCTGGTCCAGGACACACCTTTCCTGATGGGCCATGGACGCCTCAGCGAGCAGCAGGTGGACAGGATCATCCTCCAGCTGAACCGCTACTACCCCCAGATACTCAGCAACAAGGATGCGGAGAAGTTCCGGAACCCCGAGGCGTCCCTGCGCGTGCGGCTCTGCGACCTCCTGGGTCATCTGCAGCGGAGCAGTGAGCGGGACTGCCAGGAGTTCTACGGGGCCCTGTACATCCACGCCCAGCCCCTGCACAGCCGTCTGCCCCGCCGGCTCGCCCTGCAGAACTCAGATTGCACAGAGCTAGACTCAGGCACCGTGGCCGCGAGCTCAGTGGTGGGGGACCCGTGGCCTTCCTGGCCTGCCTCGGCCTGGCTACAGGGCTGGCGCTCCTCGTCTACTGCTGCCCTCCAGACCCCAAGGTGCTGCCAGGGGCCCGTCGTGTCCCGGGCTTCTCCCCTGTCATCATCGACAGGCACGTCAGCCGCTTCCTGCTGGCCTTCCTCACAGATGACCTGGGAGGGCTCTGACAACCCCCGCCTGCCCACCACCCACCAAAGAAGTCCCACCCGCCCGCCCAGGGGCCTGCCACTTCTTTTCTAAATGCTTGTTTTTCACTATTTATACTTTTTTTAAGAAAACTGCCTTTGCCTGACGAAGGTGCTCAACAATATTAAAAAAAAAAAATTCTTGGCATCCTTGATCTTCATGGCGTCAGACATAACAGCAACATTTCATTAACACCAGGAGAGTCTTTAAGAACTACATTTTCACAAGGAACTGGCATGGAAGAATTAAGCAGGTAAAGGGGATAAAATATAAAAAAAATAATTTCACAGAGTGAGTAGGTAAAGTCAAGACAGTACAGAGGGTCTCATTTCCAAAGGGAAACCAGGAAATGCAATATCGTAACTGCTTTGCACTTTAAAGTGAGTCCCTGTATCAAACAATGACTTTCATGCTTTTCCCACTAGGTACAATCAGGAGCTAACATCATAAATACCGGAAACCCCATGGCTACGCTAATCCCAAGTATTCAGCAAACTCTCAAAACTGCTAACTTTTCATATATTTGTATTAAAACAGTACACTTTTAGGACTTTATTCATACTTATTTGAGAGAGAACGAGCACAAGAGCATGCGTATGAGCAGGAGCAGAGGCAGAGGGAGAAGCAGGCTGTCCGCTGAGCAGAGAGCCCGATGCGGGACGCGATCCCAGGAACCTGGGATCAGGACCTGAGCCAAAGGCAGACACTTCACTGAGTGAGCCACATAAGCACCCCAATATATTACTTTTTTTTTTTAATCAAATCTGCACATTTATAGGCCCGTTCAGACTGTCCATGCACTCAAGAGTCAATGACACTATTAGACCAGGTTCACACAACCACAGCAAACCATGAAAGGGCAGTTTTTAATCATTAAATAACGATAAGGGACATGTTTCTTCATGTTTAACAAAGTCAAAATATTTGTTCTGTGACTCGAATTCAAAAATGTGAAATCATGGAAAATTTGGTCAAATATGACTTAGGCTTAAGCCTAGAACCAGCCTCGGGGAGCGACGAGGGAGAGGAAAGGTCCTGAAGCAAGCCCGTGGGAGCACACAAGGGTCGCAGTCAGCCCCAAGGAACGCCGTCCCAGGCTGCTGGGCCAGGGCCGACACCTCAGAGAAAGGCCAAGCTGACGGATAGCAATGTTCCCACAGTTATGTGCCTGTTTACGCATTACACTTTTCAGCAGAGGAACTGAAGATGCATTCAATGATCTCAGAAATATTTCTGAGTTAAGAGCTCTTGGACACATACGGTCACCAACCAGGGACCCGCTGCTGTTCCGGGAGAAACAAGAGAAGCAGCATCCTGTGCACGCATCAGCCGAGGGGCACCCCTGCCACCAGGACTGGCATGCCATTCTCTAAAGGACGAGGGGGCCCTCAGTCTGGAGAGCACCAGCAGTCCTGGGGTGAGGACCTGTGAGACACAGGACTACCACAGGGTGTGGCAGGTCTCCCAGAGGCAGCCTGGCCACAGAGGAGCTATCTCCCAGCCCCAGCTCCACACTGAGAGAAGCGCCACCCAAGGCGGGAGTGTAGAGCTCCTCCTTGGGGAGGACAGGGGACCTGGGGCTCCACGGCTGCAAACCACCACTCCCAGCAGCCCCTCCCCAAGCCTTTTACCAGGAAGAATGGCTCAGTACAACCAGGTATGTTCAGGGCATGAAAAATTCTAGAGAACAGAAGTCAACAGAAACAACTTTTGCAAATGTTACATTTAGTATTATTTCAAATATCACACACACACAGTTATACTAACTGTGTTTAAAGAAGAAAGTCTAGCTGGGCTTCATCGAATGGCTCTTACCTGGTGGAAGAAATCATCCATGAAATGGTCCTTTTCAACAACAACACTTGTGTCCCCATCGTCATCTTTTCTACACTAAAATGGAAAACATAAAAAGGAAAATTCAGATTTTAGAGATGTTCATGTAGGCCCACAAGGTCAAAGAGAAAAGCGACCGGCTGGAGCGTGAGCTCTAACAAGCCCGCGCGCTGTCTGCGACGGACTGAGGACTGGCTGGTGGGGTGGGGCGGAGGGAGCGGACAGCCCTGGGGGCAGCACGGCTACCTCCTGGAAGCAATGGTGGGGCTTCCCAGAACTTGGCGACAAGGATCTGCTCATGCACCACGGAAGTCAACATGACACCCCAAGTTTTATCCTCAAGAAGCGAACCCCTCGTACCGCATATTTTCTATAAAGATGAAAAATGCTGACAGCACGGGCTAACTTTTCTAAAGCACATAGTTTTCAAGGAACTTGCACCTATAGCAGCCAGCGGTCCTCATTGCTCCCTACGTGAGTGACTCCCAGGGGCGCCCACAAACACTCAGTGGGCACTCTAATAAGGAAACACTTACTAGGAAGAAGGAAAGCAACTGTCCTGACCACTGGAAAGAGCTGGGGATGCTACATCAGCAACCAGGCTCTGAATGTTTAAATCCCATCCGAGAACATTCTAGGGCAGTTCTCAAACTTGAGGTGCAGGAGAGTCGTGGGAAGGCTGGGTCTCTGACTCGGCAGGTCAGGGTGGACATTCTGAGCACTCTAGTATGTCAGACACGGTCTCCTGCCGCTGCTGGACCAGGGACCCTGTGTGAAGAGCCACTTTCCAGGGAGGCGAAGCCTGTACAGCGGAAGCCAGCCCTGGGAAGGCAAGCCGTCAGGCACATGCGCAGAGCACCGCCAGCCCAGGGGACTGCTCCGTGGCTCACTGCGGGCATCAAAGTCGTGTCTGCAGCATCCCCTAGTGGGGCTGGCGGGACTGCAGGACAAGGAAAGAAAACCTGCCAGAAAGTACATGGGGGGAACGGCTCAGAACCATGTGCCTGAGGACACAGCAGATGAGCCAGGCAGAAGCCGAGGAGGCCGTGGGTTTCGGGAATTCTCAGAACCTTAGCAAAATGGAAGTCGTTATCCAATCCAAGTCTGCACTGCAGCTTTACTGATCTACAGCCTAGGAATAACTTGCAGACAAAATTCTACTAGAATTTAGCTAAGAAACATGTGCAAAGTTCATAAATGTTTAGGAAAACATAGGAGGCCTTCCCTCTGCACCATCCGGGGCCCTCACGAAAGCCAGGTGATTTGGCCTAAGAGTCACCAATACTCTCCCACTGCCCTGAGGAGATCTCTGGAGGTCACCTCGCTCAGCCTGGGGCCTCTTCTGGGCGAAGATAAGCCACGTCTGTTGGCGGAGGCAAAGGGAAAAGAGAGGTTTCTCTATGATAGAGAGGAAGAGCTCGTTCAGAGGAGCAGCTTGCAGGAGAAGAATGGGAGGAAGCCCTAATCGCAGGATGACACAGTGCTCGGGGACCAGAGGAGTGGGGCGGGACCAGCACGACAGGACCAAGGGGGCAGTGGGCAAGGGGAAGCAGAAGCACCACCAGCACGAGCCTACACATACTCTCTCTCGCTGGAGGGACCCGCTGGCACCTCTCAGACAGGCGTGGCCGCACACTCTGATGACCCTATTTGTTCCCTGTGCCCTGACTCCCCTTAGTGTCCTGAGTCACACTGAACCACCACCTTGCTCTCACATGACAACAGCTGTTGAGAAAGACACCTGGATGAGGGCTACTGACAATGCTGGGTTTGTCTGTGTTAACAGGACAAGTGTTACAAGTTGAAATGTGTCCCTAGGAAAGCAGACGTAGAAGGCCTAACCCAGGCCTTCTAACCTAACCTCTGCCTGTGAACCTCGGTGGGAACGAGGGACACAGCAGGAAAGCAGCGTCCCCCAGATGTGGGCTCCAGACTGCTCCCCATCAGTACCTGAACCTCCGAGGTCTGTCTCCTGGTCTGTGAACCATGGGCTGTCCTGGCCCCACCTCCTTCAGAGACAGGTCGTAAGCACCTCCGTCCCCGTGTGACCGAAGGGGTCTCTGTGTCACAGGGCTGTGTCATCAGTTCATTCTAGTCTCGGCTGTGAGCAGAGCCGCACTTGAGCCGGGCACCGGCAAGCACGCCACCGCAACGGATGTCAAGGGGAGCCACGAGTACTTCAACCCCACCAGGCAGGCCCGGCTCGTGGAGACAGAGCGCTGCTGCTGGGGCACCCGGGGCTGCGGGAAGCACCCTTGCCAACCACCACCCACGGCCCGGGTCCGCATGGCCGTGTCACACGCTGGAACACAAACCACACGGTGAAGGGCTATGCTCAGGTCCTCAGAGCTGAGCAGTCCTGGGCCAGCACGCGCCCCCGCCCCCATCTGTCCCACTTTACAAAGCTCACCATCAACCATTCCCCCACGCTGACTCTGGCCGCAAAGCACTGTCCTTCACCACCAGCTCCAATACTCGGCCAATGGTCCCATTCGCTCTACTGTCCCCATGCTGCCAGGAAGAGGCCGAGGCGCCGAGGACAGAGGGGCTGCCCTTGTCGATTTGAGTCCAAATACCCTCGCTCTTAAAAATTCTCCATCCACAGGAGCACCTGGGTGGCTCAGTGGGTTAAAGCCTCTGCCTTCGGCTCAGGTCATGATCCCAGGGTCCTGGGATCGAGCCCCACATCGGGCTCTCTGCTCAGCAGGGAGCCTGCTTCCTCCTCTCTCTCTGCCTGTCTCGCTGCCTACCTGTGATCTCTATCTGTCAAATAAATAAATAAAATCTTTAAAAAAAAAAAAATTCTCCATCCACGCCTCAGAGGAAGGAGCTTCCCCAGAGGTCCTCTGTCTGCTACCAGGCCCTCCTCCAGACTCCTGCGGCAGCCTTGCCCCTCGCTTCCCAGAGCGTACTCCGCACCCTACTCATCCTGACTTGGCCCTGTACCGCCCTATGGTGGCTCTCCCTCTTCCCTTCTCCAAGGCGGGGTCTCAGCAGGAAACAGTTATGTCCCTCCCGCTCGAGTCAGGAGCAAGAGTCAAACAGCATCACGCAAGCAGATGGCTTCCTGTGAATGGACGTGAACTTGACTTAGGAGTGAGTGCAGCGTTTCCAACTGTGGCCCAGGGCCAGAGAGATGAGAAAGGCGTCCGCCCCCCAGGACTCTCGCAGGGCCGCTCCCATCTCTCGGCTCTGAAAGTCACTGCAGACACACAGGGCGCTCTGGTTTTGCCTGCTGGGGAACGCTGGGGAACGCTGCAAAGCCGCGCAAGGAGAAGGAATAAGACAATGAGCCTTGGGTGCGTCCACCACATGGTTCAACACCATCTCCCTGCAACCGGTCCTGCTTCACCCGCACCCCCGCCCCCACGGCACTAGGCCACCCCAGGTGAATCCCGCAGAGAACACGCCTGCCGGTGGCTCCACTTTGCAGCAAACTCCAGCTGCCACTCCAGGAGACACAGCGGCCCACTGCAGTGCTCGGGGACACGGTTCCCGACCTCACACCGCTGTGGGGAGCACGTCACGTCACCGCCACACATCCACGCTGGGCGCTGACTGCACCCCACGCACAGCGCCCACCAGCAAACCGGACCGAGGAAGCCCAATGCTGCCTCCATCCTCCGACCCGCGCCGCACCCTTGATCTCCGGCCAGCCCTATAGGCGAGGGGCTGCCCTCTCTGCCTGCAACTGCAAAAGAGCCAGAGGACTCGGAATGCTTTTTCTCTATCGTCTCCTTTCTTTATCCGTAATTTACAACCTTTACCTCTACTTCTTATCTCTAAGGGGAAAATTCACAAAGCTATCCGGTAGTTGGAGATGGGCTCCATCACTGCCTTAGGTCCTCCATTCCTAAGGAAGGGAGAGGGGAAAGCGAGACCCCGCAGACAGTTCTGTCTGTCTGCTACTCACTGGAGGGCCTCCTCTAGTCCCTCCCGCCAGGACAGTGGAGTCCGAGCCCTGACCCAGCCCTGGCCACGGCTTTACCCTGAATAACGAAACTCGTGCCAAAGCACTGACTAAAAGCAGTGGGAATACTCTCCAGTGTGACGGGCTTGATTTCCAAAGTGTCAAAGTGCAAGATAAACACTCAAACATCAACATTCCGTTTCTGTTAAATTTTAAAAGAGGCCTCCCTCAAAGCGGCGTATAAAAAACAAAATTCTCCCTGAGTGACCACTGTCAGGAGCAGACATGGAGCAGTGTCCATGCTCAAGCGCTCCTCAACAGACACGAATAATCCGCCACTGGAATGCTGTTTAGATTTCAACAGAAGCTGAACTATCCCAAGTTAGCAGAATCCGAACTTGGATAAAACACTGGCTCCTTTCTCCAGTGCAGAGACACGAGGGCCTTGCACAGATAGTAACTGTGGGCACGTAAGTTACATTTTCTTGAAACACATACAGCAGTGGTACCTTTGATGCTAGAAAACATTAACTCAGATCAATTAAGTAAAAGCAAAGATCGCCTGTAACTGAATACAGGGAAAGCCATCTACTTGCGTCTATATGTGACATGCCTTCCTGCTGCGTTTACATTACTACGGCTGACGCCCTGCAGCAGAATGTCACGGCGTTTCACGTTGGTGTATCTGCCTGAGCGCTTGTCTCCACTCTGAATACTACACAGACCTTTCACAGGTACTTAGACTTTACATCAACAGAACCCTACTGCAGAGACGTTTCTGCAATTTGACTCTTTTTCTCCCCATGACCCGTTTAAAAGTTTCTCCTTATGTCTCACCTCGACTCTGACAAACTAGCCCTCTTTCTGTCCTTCACACCAACTTGTCCCCACCTTAAAGCCTCGGGGCCTGCTGTGCCTTCTGCTGGCCCACACCCCTGCTGGCTTCTCCTTCTCATTCCCGCCCCAAGGAGCCCGCCCACAGTCATCCTCCCTGCTCTATTTCCCTCAGAGCAGGAATTTACTCATTCCTGCCTGTCCCCCACAAGTGGCCGGGCAGCAAGGACACCATCTGCCTTCTCACAGTTCCTGCACCAGGGTCCCATTCAGAGGGATCAGCTGAGCAAATGAACAGAAGGCGGAGGAGACTGAGGTGCGGATGTGGAGGACAGAGGACACAAGCGGCAGAGATGCACACAGGGCTGAGACAAAGCAGGTGTGACCTGGGTGGGGGCGTTACCCGTGGTCCCTGGTCCCGCCCCACAGCGGGAGATAGGTGGCACATTCTGCCCTCCAGTTCTCAGGCACCACCATTCTACTTTGAATAAATCTCCTCCCTTCTCTGTTGTAGCTAATGGGTTTCTGTCCTTTGCACCCCAAAGAGCCTTGAGGACAACACATTCCACTGTCATCTCCATTTTCCTCACCGTGGGATCTTGAAACGGAAACACACCAGTTCAACACGACAGTTCCAAGCACAACTGCCCACACCAGTTGGCCCCGGAAAGGGTGAAGAGTCTGGAAGAAAACAGGACTATCGGTGCTCAGAGACCGGAGGACAGCCACCTCTGGGGACATAAGGAGAGAGCAGGGCAGGAAGACTTCCCAGGGGTGATGCCTGCATGCGCGGAGACCACAGGGGCGTGACAGGCAGGCAGAGAAGGGGGACATAGGGAGCAGCAGGCATAAAGGTAGGGAAGAGGGAGGCCACTTCGGCAACAGCACACAATGACGGGACCAAGGTGGCCCAGGGAAAGCGTGCACCAAAGAGGAAACCCTTTTATGAACTGGTTTCATGAACTGGTTCTCTTAGGTTTTCTACTCCTTAAATTCACAAGAGACTTGAGGTCAAAAACAAGAATTAATCTGTGGAAACGTAGAAGTTTTGTTGTCTTAAAAAGACACATCATGCCTACAAATGAACATATTTATGACAGTTAACAGAGAACCCATGGATTCCAACTGAGGGAGCGGTTTCGACAAATGAAATATAAAAAGGTAGCAGAACTAAATAAGCCATAAAATTCTAAACTATAAACATACACATACAAGAAATGATAAATACACTATAAAATTCTTAGCATTTTAAGTGTCAGTGAAGTATTTAGGAATAAACGTTTTATTTTACAAATGGGAATCTGAATCTTCATAACGTGTAAGTGGAGCTATCAAAAATAACTCTCAAAATATCTGTGCAGTTTTTCCTGCCCTTTAATAAACTATATTTGCACCCTAAATCAGGGATTAAAAATACTCATTTTCTCATTTCCCTTAGGTCTACTAATGAAGACATCATTAGTAGATGTGTTACATCATCAGTAGTAGATGTGTAGAATGACCATGTGTTTGTGTTTATTATCCTGTAAACAATACCCACAGTTAAAATCAGTTTCTCTACTCTTAACTAAAATACGTCCATTTGCGTACACAAACTTCTTTGAAAAGGCAATCATAACACATCTAGGGTCCCTGTCTCCTAGAACAGGTATTCCTCCCACCTTGGCCATGTGTGCTCCCACCTCTCTGCATCCTGCACACCCCGTCCTAGAGACCTGGCACTTACGGGTCTCTTGGACACATGGTTCTTTTACTTTCTAGAAATCAGAAACCACATCATTCTGGGGAGTCTAGGATATCCTGAACAAGTCACTTAAACTGCCTGCACCCAAAGAGGTTGGCTGCTCAAGGAGAGAAACATTGATTAGAAGCAGCTAAACCTGAATTTGATGAATTGTATTGAACACACTAATATTTAAGTCTTTTCCAAGTGGTTAGCAGTGATAATCTTCTCAAGAGAAAGCACTAACAGCTAATAAAGGAAACTTTTTGGAGGTTTCCCAAACAACTATTTTACCAGCTTGAACATCATTGATGAGGCATTGTTAACTAACAAACTAAAATTCACCTAGGCAGGGGCGCCTGGGTGGCTCAGTGGGTTAAGCCTCTGCCTTCGGGGGTCGGGTCATGGTCTCAGGGTCCTGGGATCGAGCCCCGCATCGGGCTCTCTGCTCAGCAGGGAGGCTGCTTCCCTTTCTCTCTCTCTCTCTGCCTGCCTCTCTGCCTGCTTGTGATCTCTGTCAAATAAATAAATAAAATCTTTAAAAAAAAAATTCACCTAGGTAGGGAAAAAACACCAACTGTTTAGAAACATGGTCATGTATGGACATTCAAGTATTCATTCAAGAACTACTTGGAAAGGATACATTTCCTTAAGGAAAAATAAAAGTGGGACTTTTAGATCTGATAATTTTCAGATGAGCTCTTAAATATTAAAAGTTATTAAACTTTAAATATGTCGATTTTAAATTAATATTTAATGCTAAATTTTAAATTAATATTTTATATAAAATTTGCTTTTTATAACTTCCTGTAACCATTAAAAAGCTAATAAATATTAATAGCACTTATAATTACATGGCATTTTCTCCCACCTTCTCCCAGAGTGTCACACGCAGGAGATAATTTCATGTTTCATAACTCCTTCTACTAGTAAGCAAGACAGATATTATTATCCCCATTTTATATACAGGAAAATTAAGGTTCTGAGAGTTTTAAAAATAATTTGCCCAAGATTGCACAACTCCACCAGTAGAAACTTCCAACAATCTGTTCTACAATTGCTCAGTAGCTTGATCTAGAGCAGGATGGTACTGGACTAGAGAAGGCCACTGCTAGCTCTGAAATTCTAAATCAAAACGGGTCATGTGTGTTCCTCACCCTACAGCAGAGACAGCTGCATATACATAAGCTTCAACAGTGGTAAATAATTGCCTGAATTATTTTTTGGTTAATCAAGCCAAGAAAAGCTGTTTATATAGTCTATGACAGATTTTTCTTACTGTTCCCCAGTATTATATCTATTCGGAGATCTTCTGTTTGCTAAAACTGTTACAATTCTCCTGTTCAGAGGCACTCAGCATTTCTTCACTCAACAAATATTTGAGCTCCTCATGGCAACAGAAAAGACATTCTATGGGGTGAGATAGTGGCAATTTGCTACTTTTAACAGGATGTTCAACTGCAGAGATCAGAATATTCCACCATTAACAAATCGGGAAGGAGAAAACCACTAGGAAGAAAGGCTCCAGGAACCAACGGAAAGCATAACTTCTATGATCCCAAGGGAGAGTCATCCTTTGCCTTCCCCAACCAGGCTTCCTCATCGGATGCACAGAACATAGGTAATGATTCAAGGAACTATCCCCTGATCTTTACTAAGCACGACCTATAACCAGCTGCACTCTAGAAGCAAAGGAGAGAAGTTCATCCCCTGGGTCCGATGGATGTCTTGGGCAGGGGGCCCAGCACAGGGCAGGGGCTCTCCCTGTGCAGTGGGATACAAGACATAAGCCACTCGGCATTGATGACTTGCATTTTTAAAGAAGAAAAGGTCATAATTAACTGTTGGCCTAAAATGTCTCAAGTCTCCCATATTCTATAAACACCCAATCTGGTCCCACTGCCGCTGTCTCAGTCCCCGAGCAGTCAAGCTGTCGTCCTGAACACACGCATCAAAACTCGCCCGGCTCCTTAGGGAGCTCCCCTGTCTCACTCAGTCAAGGGCCACTGGCTGGGGGCGCCACACTGCCCCGAGCTGGGAGCGCCAGCGGCTAAGAGAGGGCAAGCACCGGTCCTGGTTCTCAGAAGGCCGGCTCCTCCCTGGGGAGCCGCGGGCTCAGTACCCGCCCCTGCGCGCACCCCGCGTCCGGGGCTGCCAGGCGTCCGCAGGCAGGTGGCCTCGTGTGCCTTCCTCCTTCTACGGGCGGGGTCCCGTGTTAGACCCCGGGTCTCAGACAGTGGGCATGGGCACAAGCCCCTGCTCTCGGGCGCTCACACCCACCCACGGGGAGTGGAGGGGGGCACCGACCACAGCTCGGTGGGCTCTGGTCGTCCCAAGTACTGCGTTTGATGCCCTGAAGTGCCTTCAGCCTCGGCGAGCAGCGAGCGGCTCAGGAAAGCGGCTTCGAGGCCCGGCCACTGCCCCGCGCCCCCGGGCAAACCGCGCTCTCAAAGACTCAGTTTCCCCATCTGTCCGCGAGGGGACAAGCGCTCCCGCCTCTCGTTGGGCAGCGTCCAGGACACGGTGGGGACAGCGACCCCCGCCCGCCTCCCGCCAGTCCCGCCCCCCCCCGGGGCCCCCCCCCCCCCCCCCCCCCCCGCGCAGTCCGGTCCTCCCCGGCGCCCCCACCCCCACCCGCCCCGCAGGCCCCCGCGCCTCCCCGCCCCGCCCGGCCCGAACCGCTATCCGCCGCCCGTCTGCCGCTCACCGCCCTCAGGTCCGGCAGCCGGTCCCGCATCCCCACGGGCCCGGGCGCCTCGCCCCGCCGCCCAGGCCTGCCCGGCGCCGCCTCCGGCCGCCACGAACTCTCAGTGGCCGCGCCGCCTCAGCCCGCGGGTCGCCGGCTCCGCGCCGCGCCCTCCCACCGCTCTCCCCACCGGCCGGCGCTGCCACGGCAACCGCGCCTGCGCGCTCTGCGCATGCCCGGCCGCGCCGCACCCTGGCCCACGCAGCCTGCGGGAGCCTTGGCGGTGAGGCCGCGGCCGGAGGGGCGGGGCCGGGCCGCGAGGGGCGGGGCCTGGAGGGAAGGCGGGGCCTGCATGGTGGGGAACAGACTGGGCCTGGCGGGGAGGGGACCGACCTGAGGGGAGGTCGGGGCCTGCGTGAGGAAGCGGTGCGGCCTGGGAGCTGGCAGGGCGGGGGTCTGGGGGCTGGCGGGGTGGGGGCCTGGAGAGGGGGCCCGGGGCCTGGGGAGGCGGGGCGGGGGTCTGTGGGGGGCAGGGGCCTGGGGGCCGGCAGAGTTGTACACTGACGCGTCTTCGGTCAGCCAGATGTGCCTTTTGTCCCCTCATTTGCTTTTTTGTTTCTGTGCTTTCACACTCATTATTTTTAAAGATCGCAAACATTTTGGCGAGCATTTCAGCCAGGCTGTGGAAGAGGGCTGGGTGCAGCTTTGGACGCGCACACCCTGGAGGGGCTGTCTCCTCCAGGACGCACATCGGGGATGTACGGGGCGCTGGAGGAGGGCCCCGTGGGGCAGTGATGCGCACAGGCCCGGGGCATCGAATGACCCTAACAAAGGCTCTTCTGGAAGCAACTCCTCCATGGAAACCTGCTGATGTCCACCACAAGCGCTCCTGGATCCCCAGTATGGCACCCAAGCGTCTGGCGTGCGCGCTGCCTTAGAAACAGGCAGGCCCACGGTCAATCCTGATCAAGGCATCCCAAAGAACAGTAAAAGGTGTCCACAGCATCAGTCTTAAAATCCTCTTTGTATGGTTTCCCATGCTCGCTGTCTCATGCCCTGCGGTTCCCAGAACCCCGTGGTCACTGCACCCCTCCCGGACCACCGCCTCCGGGGCCTGCAGGTGAGTCAGCACTACTCTCTCAGGCTCCGGGGGCTAACCGCTCTCTCCAGCCAGTGCTGGCCCTGCCTGCTGTCTCCTCCCTGCCCTTTATTACTCCTGAACACATAACATGGGCAGCAACTCATGTGATAATGTTGAATTGTCAATCAGAGCTTTCTTCCCCGCCTGGGAAAGATGAAGTGTGGATAGTACATACTCTGTCATCGTTGTCTCTGTCATGTACATATATAGGCAGCGTGGCCATGGTACCTCATGGTGACAGGTTATGGACTTCACCAGATTATGGGGGTGGACCTAGTCTCACCACCTGACCCCTCACAAGTGAAGGGCTTTTCTCCAGCAGGAAGAGGAGATGCGGCAGAGAGGACGACAGAGAGTCCCCACCGTGGGATGGAGTCTTTACTCCATTGCTGGCTCTGAAATGTAGGGTTCACGTACAAGGACTGAAGACAGACTTCTAGGAGCTAAGGGAGGATGCCAGCTGCCCCCCTGACAGCCATCAAGCAAATGAGGACTTCGGTCTTGAGCTACAGGGACCTGTGCTGTGTCAACAAGCTGCTTGAGGTTGGCGGCAGATTCTTCCTGGTGCTTCCCAATGACAGGTGACCCCCTGACACTTTGATTTCAGCCTTCTAAACCCCAAAGCAGAGAATGCAGCCCAGACCTCTGACCCCCAGAACTGCAAGCCAATAAATACGTATTGTTTAAAGAAGCTCTAGATTTTTATAATTTGTCATGGCAACAGTAGGAAACTAATAGTCATTGACTAAAATCAGGACTTTAGCCTCTGTTGGATGGGGCATCTATGCTGTATCACGTGTCCCTTTTCAAGGAATGTCATGGGTAATGAATGAAAAAACGAGTAGGACAACTTTGCCGACTGCCGATCTTCAATCTTCGTATCCTCCCTCCCCTACCCACATGTCTCTGGTTTATGGGAACTGAGTGAATCAATCTGCTTAGTCCCCAGGGAGCCAGAACAGAACTCAGTGCCTCCTGAAATCAAGGTAGGAACCCTAGAGACCACAGACTCCCAGTAAGGGCAATATAATACAGCCTAACACACTGTCTCCAACTTTCTTCTCTGTAGCCTAGAAATTTCCTCTAAGCCACTGCTTTTATTTTTCATGACTCACTCCTCCATTAGAAACAGTTGCTTGGGGCGCCTGGGTGGCTCAGTGGGTTAAAGCTTCTGTCTTGGGCTCAGGTCGTGATCCCGGGGTCCCAAGCCCTGCGTTGAGCTGTCTGCTCAGCGGGGAACCTGCTTCCCTTCCTCTCTCTCTGCCTGCCTTCTGCCTACTTGTGGTCTCTGTCTGTCAAATAAATAAATAAAAATCTTAAAAAAAAAAAGTTGCTTGCAGCATGTCTGATTTTTCAGTATACTGAAATGTAAGCCAATACTCAGAAGGCTATAGTACATCAGTACATCAGTAACAACAGATTCATGGGACAGTTTATAATTTTTATATGTAAATTATTGACTCACTTGGAGTAAAAGCCAGAATCCTCCCAGTGGCCTGGGAGGCCCTGCACCATCTGACCATCCGCAGTACCTCCAGGGTCTCATTTTCCAGTGCCTTTCCCTCCACTCACTCCCAGCCAGCCCCATTCACCTCAGGGCCTTTGCACTGGCTGTTCCCGTCTGAATGCTCTCTCCCTAGGTATCTGTGGAGCTTGGTCCCTCACTTCCTTCAAGACTTTGATCCAGTGATGTCTTTTCAATGACCCTGTTAAAAACTGTACCCCCCCTCT
Organism: Enhydra lutris kenyoni; assembly: GCF_002288905.1. Lineage (NCBI taxonomy): Eukaryota > Metazoa > Chordata > Mammalia > Carnivora > Mustelidae > Enhydra > Enhydra lutris. The sequence goes on along the minus strand of NW_019154130.1, from coordinate 249,655 downwards.
CACACTCCAAACCCCCTTACCCTTTCTCCCCCCCATAACACCTACAACCCTCTAATGAGGTACATCTTATGCATATGTGTTTTGTTTGCTGTTTATTAACTGTCTCTTTCCTCTGGAATGTCCACTCCACTGAGTTCAGGGATTTTTGTCTGCTACCCCCTAATTATCTCCAACACCAAGAATGGGGCCCAGCACATTTGAGTTGTTAAATAAATATTTGTTAAGTGAATGAAAAAATTATGCCACAAAATTTGCTTAGTGTACATTACTTCATTACTGTGGTGGGCAAATTATGGCAAAGGACAGGTTACCTAACTTCAGGCCAAAGAGTCTGGATTTGAACCCAGCAAGGTTCCTGCCTGTTTTAAAATTCTGTGATTCTAAATTAATGTGCCTTATTGGACTTAATGACCTACGAAGGGGGAATTTTAAAAATCCATTCCAAGTCAGATTCCTGAAGAAGGACTGTCTGTTGACCCTAGAGTGCTTGCTCGGGTCATACGTTGAAGAATTCACTGTCTCCGCTTGATCCTACAAATGCAATGTCACTGGAAAGGAGGATAGCCTTTTAGGTATTTGGAAATGCAGTTGCCTTGTTTAGTTGATCATTATGCTAAACTTAGAATAGGCTATCCTTGGGTGCCTGGGTGGCTCAGTGGGTTGGTCCTCTGCCTTTGGCTCGGGTCATGATCTCAGGGTTCTGGGATCAAGCCCCACATCGGGCTCTCTGCTGGGCAGGGAGCCTGCTCCTCCTTCTCTCTGCCTGCCTCTCTGTCTGCTTGTGATCTCTGTGTGTCAAATAAATAAAATCTTAAAAAAAAACAACAACACCACATTTATTATCTTACTTTTGTAGGGCCAGATGTCTCTCTGGGCTCAATTTGGACATTCCTGGGGGCTCTGGAAGAGGGTCTGTTTCAGCCCCTTTCCCACCTCCTAGGGTCACCACTCGCCTGAGGCGGGAGGCAGCTCTTTCCCCTTCCACGTGGCACTCACGCCTCTCCCACCATTCCTTTGTTTTGCCCACAGTCAGTTCTCCCCTTGTGTCCTGGACAGTGTCCCCTCTCAAGGTCTGTGGTGCTGGTCACCTCTGCAAGGTCCCTTGGGGACTCTGAGTCACAGGTGAGGGGGCTGGAGTGCAGACAACCCTGGCGGCCGTGACTGTGCCCGCCATGACTGTGCCCGTCGTGACTTACACTTGGCCCGTTTTTCAGAGAACTATTTGATGCATTCCTTTCTGTGAATGGAAAGGAAACAGGATGAAATGCCTCCTAGCTGATGACTAATGACTTTGTTTGGTACCGATGTCATCCGAGAGAAGGGCTGCTATCACCAGACCAGTCCCTTCTGACCTGTGGGCTGAAACCCCAGCCCACGGGGAGGAAAAGATGCACATATCCCTGATCACCAGGAAACGCTGATTAAAACTGCAGTGCAAGGGCGCCTGGGTAACTCAGTGGGTTAAAGCCTCTGCCTTCAGCTCAGGTCATGATCCTAGGGACCTGGGATAGAGCCCCATACCGGGCTCTCTGCTCAGCAGGGAGCCTGCTTCTCCCCCATCCCACCCCTGCCTGCCTCTCTGCCTGCTTGTGATCTCTGTCTGTCAAATAAATAAATAAAATCTTAAAAAAAAAAAAAAACCTGCAGAGCAACAGGGGCGCCTGGCGGGCTGGGTCAGAGGAGCCAACAACTCTTGATCTCGGGGTTGTGAGTTCAAGCCCCACCTTGCAGGGAGAGACGACTGAAAAATAAAATCTTTTAAAGAAAACTGAACCAAAAAATACTACTGTGTGACACTATTTTCCCAATGCCTAGGGAAAGCAGAAACAGAGATACACATCCGTTAGATACACATCCGTTTGACCTACATTCCTCTTTTTTTTTAAGATTTTTATTTATTTATTTGACAGAGAGAGAGAACACAAGCAGGGAGAGTGGGTGAGGGAGAAGCAGGCTTCCCGATGAGCAAGGAGCCTGATGCGGGGCTCAATCCTGGGACCCTGGAAGCATGACCTGAGCCAGGACTCCGGGATCATGAGCTGAGCCAAAGGTAGATGCTTAACAACTGAGCCACCAGGCATCCCTGACCCACTGATTCCTCTTGAGAAATCTAAACTTGCTATAAAAGCCCCAGGATGCATAGATGAATAGATAGATAGTAACTGCCGCATGGTTTTAGTGGCAAAAAAAAAAAAGCAAAAACTCATGGGGCACCTGGGTGGCCCAGTGGGTTAAAGCCTCTGCCTTCAGCTCAGGTCATGATCCCAGAGTCCTGGGATCGAGCCCTGCGTCAGGTTCTCTGCTCAGCGGAGAGCCTGGTTCCCCCTCTCTCTCTCTGCCTGCCAGATAAATAAAATCTTAAAAAAAAAAAAAAAAAAGCTAAAACACACCTCAACATCTATCAAGGCTGTAAGATTACTTATTATGTGAATCAGACAGTAATTCGGGAAGACACCCAGTCCCGCCACTTTCCCGGCCTCTGTGTAAGTGACCTGATAACCCGGGCAGCTCTAAGACACGCTGTCAAGACTCCAGCGAAGAAAACATCACGCAACCGAGGCTTGTGCTCCAGTTCTGAGCATTCTACCAAAGCAGACTGTGATTCTACAAAATTTTTATAAGCCCTGCATTAGGGTTAAATGTGTCCCCCAGAAAAATATGCTGAAGTCCTCACCCCCGTACCTGGGAACTTATTTGGAAACCGGTCTTTATAGACATCAGCAAGTGAAGGGGTGTTTTTGATGGGGCGGGGGGAGGCATCAGAAGAGATTAGGAGGAAGAGCCTGGGTGGCTCAATTGATTGATTAGGGGACTGCCTGCAGCTCCGGTCAGGATCCCAGAGTCTGCTTCATCCCCCCTCCCTGCTCATGCTCTCTCTCTCTCTCTCTCTCTCTCTCTCTCTTTAATAAGTAATTAAGTAATCTTTAAAAGAAGAAGGAGAAGAAGAAGAAGAAGAAGAAGAAGAAGAAGAAGAAGAAGAAGAAGGAGGAGGAGGAGGAGGAGGAGAAGGAGAAAAGAAGAAGAAGAAGAAGGAATTAAGACACAGACCCACAGAGGGAAGACTGTAGGAAGCTGTGTGATAGCACCGGGGACCTCAGGCTGATGGCATCAAAAGCCAAGGATGGCCAGGGATTGCCACCAATATCAGAAGCTAAGAGAAAAGCCTGGAATAAACTTGCCCCTAGAGGCTTCGAAGAGAGCGTGGCTCAGCCCACACCTCGATTTCAGGCTTCCATAAGTGTGAGAGAGTCTGATTCTGTGATTTCAAGGCACCTCGTTTCTGGTCTTTTGTTACGGGAGCCCCAGAACCCAGTACACCCCGTCATTACCTTATAAAAAGCACCGTTATGTGTCGGAGATTTCCACGTCTTAGAAGAGCCGGTTTGTTCAAAGTCAGCATTTAAAATGTGCCACAATTTTTGAAACCCTGAAAAACATATATACTGAAAATTTAAATAGAAGTATGCATTTAAAGATACACTGTGACAAATCTATACTGGAATTTTTCATGCATATACTTTAAAAGGTGCAGGTACAGGCATCCATATATAAATACTGATATATCTTACAGATATAGGTACCAGGTACTGTCTCTATATGGACAGAGATGCTGCCTAGCTACTAGGCCACCAGGTATGTAGAAGCTAGATCTCAGTCTCACCATCTGAAAGCAAATGAAAACATGTGGAGTGTAGATGGCTGATATCTAGATAGAGACGCAGATGTGTAGGTCTACGGTGGGCTGGAGGGTCCCAGGCCTGTGTCAGCCTCTGAGAACTGTTTTCTTCTCTTATATACCTGTGGGTTGTTTTTTTTTACTTTTCAAAGATTTTATTTATTTATGACAGAGAGACACCGCAAGAGAGGGAACACAAGCAGGGGGAGCAGCAGGCAGAGGGAGAAGCAGGCTTCCCGCTGAGCAGAGCGCTATACGGGGCTCACTCCCAGGAAGCTGGGATCATGATTGGAGCTGAAGGCAAACACTTAATGACTGGGCCACCCAGGTGCCCAATGTCTGTGTTTTTTAAAGCCTTTTTTAGCCTCTTTCTTGGACCAGACTCCCCTAAAGTGACATGGGACACAGAATGAAAGTTTCTTTCACAGAGAGCATTCTGTCCTACCGTGGACTGTTAACGGCCTGTTTTGAAGGTTCCTCTTGCGATAAAGAAGCAATTATTGTTCTTAAGACAAGAGGCTCCTTGCTCGAGTTCTGAGACCTGAGTTCATGCAGAAACATGGTCAGCACGGGGATCCCACGTCACCACTGCTCCTCCGTTCCAGCCACATGCCTCCATGCTGTCCCTGATAGCTCCAGGCAGCCTTCCACCTCAGGGCCTTTGCACTGGCCATTCCCTGTCCCCAGAATTATCTTTCCTCCAATATCTGTGTGACTTCTTCCCTCACCTTCTACAGGCCTTTGCTCACATGTCACTATCTTAAGGAAGGCCTGTTGGTCCCTCTCCCTTTCCTCCGACATTCCGTATCTTCTTTACCTGCTTTGTTTTTCACTTAGCAATCATCACTATGTTATATATGTATTACTTCCTTACCAAGTCTTTCCCCTGTTTCTTCTTTCTAGGATGAAAGCTCTAGGAGTCCAAGACCTCTGGGGTCTGTTTCATTAACTACTCCAGTCCTTAGGGAACGGCTGGTACACGGTAGATGTTCACTAAGTATTCGCTGAATGAATGAATGCATGGGTGTATTTTTTCATCTCAGACTCACGAACCCAGAGGCTGTGAGCACAGGTCCTGCAGGGCTCAGGGAGGTGAGTGAGTAGAGCAGGATCAGTGCCAGGAGACAAGGGCCAATGGCAGGCCTTAGGTCTGAGACACAGTAGGGACTGGCAGAGCCTGAGGCCAATGGCAGTGTTCGCCCGTCCCTGGGAGGCAGGGGCGAATGCAGGTGCTGGTGGCCACACAAGGAAGCAGGCCCAGTGACTGCCAATCTTGATTCTCAAAAGAAACCAGACGCCTGGATTTTTATGTGAACTACCCTTGTTCTTCGTGCTGTAGACCTTACCACTCTTCAGGACAGATCACGTCAAAAGTTAGTGTTTGATACAACAGCAAACAATAAACCTCACGTGCTTTCCAGGAGTCAGGATCCAGGACTGGCTTCACTGGGAGGCTGTGACTCGGTTTCTGGAAACTGCAGGTAAGATGCGTGCAGGAGACCACAGCCAGGGAGGCGGGACGGGGGCTGCGAGATGACTTTCTAGAAGGCTCCCTCGCAGGCCAGCAAGTCCCCCTGGGCTCTTTACAGGCCTCTCAACTCCTCCTCACTAGAACCTGTCCATGGGGCTGCGCTTGTCCCTGCAGTACACTGACTGTCCTCCCAGTAAGTGACCAGAGAGAGCATGGTGGAAGTCACTAGAACCTCCAGGACTTCAGTTTCAAAAACCACATGCTGTGGGGCGCCTGGGTGGCTCAGTGTGTTAGGCCGCTGCCTTCGGCTCAGGTCATGATCTCAGGGTCCTGGGATCGAGCCCCGCATTGGGCTCTCTGCTCGGCGGGGAGCCTGCTTCCTCCTCTCTCTCTGCCTGCCTCTCTGCCTACTTGTGTTCTCTGTCGGATAAATAAATAAAATCTTAAAAAAAAAAAATCACATGCTGTGCCTTCGGACACACTCCCATTGCTGGAAGTGAGTCACTCCGTCCCGCCCACACACAAGAAGGAGGCTCAGCCTTTTTCAAGAGAGAAGTTTCAAAGAATTGGTGGGCTCACTTTAAAAGCCATCACAGGGGCGCCTGGGTGGCTCAGTGGGTTAAAGCCTCTGCCTTCAGCTTGGGTCATGGTCCCAGAGTCCTGGGATCGAGCCCCATATCGGGCTCTCTGCTCAGCGGGGAGCCTGCTTCCTCCTCTCTCTCTCTCTCTCTGTCTGCCTGCCTCTCTGCCTGATTGTGATCTCTGTCAAATAAATAAATAAAATCTTAAAAACAAAATAAAAGCCATCACATTTTGAAGTGCTGAAACTAGTTTAGATACAAATCACGTGGTGATCCACCCCAGGAGATGACAAATACCACGGAGGGTGGGACTGAGTTCATTCACTGCCTGATCATTGCGTGGAGGAGATCGGATGGATCTCTGGCATGAATGTATGACAAGGCTCTTGATTTTGCAGTCAGGGAAAATAATTTCTGTGTTAATGCTAAGGAGAAACATGTAATCTGTGCATCAGCATGCTCCCGGTGTACAAAACTGAGTGTCTAATAAAGGAAATATTTCATTTGACAAATTATTGATATCCAGCTGGATTGATGAAGTAGATCATGGAATCTTGAAGAATTCCTTCCTTATTGGTTTGCAAAGTCAAGGAAGTTGATGGAAAGTGCACAAATAGGAAAGATTGGCAATGTTTTTGCTAAATGTTTGTTATTTGCTTAATGATTAGTTTTTGACGAGAAATAGCATATTAAAATTCTAATAAGCTTCTGTATGTAAGTCACTGTTATTTTATTAGCATATGATGGTGCTGTTACTGTATTCAGATGGGGTTAAGAGTAATTCACTCAATGATTCAACATGTATTTACTGAGCACCCATTATGAGCGAGGCACTCATGATACCTTGAGTATCATGCCAGGCAATGTGCTTTCTTTATTCTAGTGAGAGAAAGAAAGACAGAAAGGTAAACATATAAATTATTAAGCAAGCTATATTCAGTTAGTGGTAAGTGCTTTGGAGAAAATCAAGTGGGGGCTGAGATGGAAAATGGGCTGGTACGGTGACACCATTGTAGAGAGGGCAGTCAGGGTGGGCTTTCCTGAGGAGGTGACGTTTGAGCTGCGATCTGAAGGGTGAGAAGGAGGCAGTCAGGCAAGAATGTCGAGGAAAGCATTTTAGGCAGAGGGACCAGTAAGTGCAAAGGCCCTCAGGCAGGGACAAATTTGGCAGAGGTACGATTCAGAAAGGCTCATGTAGCTACACAGTTACAGGAAAAGAAGCTGGAGATGGGGTGGAAAAGGAGACACAACTTAGCTCACGTGGGGCCTGGCCAGCCACAGATATCATGTATGTAAGTGAGCTGGCAAACCACTACAATATTAGACAGCCCAAGGAGGGTCTGAAATATTCTATGAAGGTCAGTTTATACTCCTAAAAAAAAGATGCACTGAGAAGGACATCACCATTTCTGAGGTATCCCAACCCAAACTATGTAACCCAAAACCCATCCAGAGGAAATATCAGACAAATCCACAGAAGACCCGTCCTGCAAAGTGTGCTGCACAAGCGTCAAGGTCATGGAAGATGAAGTTACTGCTCTGGATTTAGGAGTGTAACTACACAGACCAAACAGCTGAAGGTAACATGTCATCCTGAACGGATCCCGCACCAGCTGTAGGACGGCGGTGAGACCCGTGGCATTCCGGTCTGTAGATGAGACCATCGGACTGCAGCCGGGTTCATTTCCTGATCTGGGCAACTGAGCAGTGGTTACGTAATAGAATGTCCTTGGTTTCAAGAAATACAGAACGAGGGACATCCCGCTTGCTGCTCACTCTCAAACATCCCAGAGGACAAAAATCCTATGTATATATTAAAATCATATATACGGTGAGATCGATACTGAGGGAAGGAGAGGAGGACCTATGAAATGAGGAGTGCTGATGCTTGAGGAAATTAGAGGCAACAGCTGAAATTCCTTGTACTGTTGCTGCAACCTTTTGGTAATTCTGTTGCCTCTCCGAGCACGTGATGGCCATGTTTGAAATCACGGGGCAAGCATGGGTTTGCGATCCATGCTGGGTGGGGAAGACAAGGAAGTACCCCGGTACCCTGCAAAGCCACTGGTGACTGGAAGAGCTTGGGCAGTCTCACTGGGGAAATGTGTTATCTGTGCCAACCAGGGTACGTTTTCCTATTTTCTTTTTTTTTTTTTTTTTTTTTTTAAAGATTTTTATTTATTTATTTGACAGAGAGAGATCACAAGTAGACAGAGAGGCAGGCAGAGAGAGAGAGAGAGAGAGGGAAGCAGGCTCCTTGCTGAGCAGAGAGCCCGATGCGGGACTCGATCCCAGGACCCTGAGATCATGACCCGAGCCGAAGGCAGCGGCTTAACCCACTGAGCCACCCAGGCGCCCCCGTTTTCCTATTTTCAATCTGTGTTCTTTGAGATGATCCTCTTTGGAAGTTCTGGGACAGGGCCCGGGAACGCCATCTGCAACTAACGTAAAGAAACCAAACGGCCAGGAGCTCCTGGAAAGCTGTGTGAGAACAAAGGATACCCTTGGTTCGACGTCTTTCCCCTTGGCTTTTCTTGCGGGAAGAAGTATTTTCAAAAATGCCAAAAGGTAGAAACACTGGTGTTCTCACCATCCTAGAGTTTTACAGCGGCTAATATGTTCTCCTATGTGCTTCAATTACCTTCTCTTTTTTTTTTAAGATTTTAATTATTTATTTGACAGAGAGAGATCACAAGTAGATGGAGAGGCAGGCAGAGAGAGAGAGAGAGAAAGGGAAGCAGGCTCCCTGCTGAGCAGAAAGCCCGATGCAGGACTTGATCCCAGGACTCTGAGATCATAACCTGAGCCGAATGCAGAGGCTTAACCCACTGAGCCACCCAGGCGCCACATCAATTACCTTCTTTTAACAGAAGAAAGGGAACCTTGCAGATAGCCTTCTTTGACCATTCTGCCTATTCCCATCATACCACTCCCTACTGCCTCTCGAACAACAGCCTCCGAATTCAGCCTATATCATTGTACTCAATTAAAAAAATTTTTCTACATACATTTAAGACTTAATATGGTTTTGTGTCTATAAAAATGTCCATAGATGGCATTATCCTATACCGTCTCTATAAAACATTGTATATCCTGTGGACTGTATAAAGCTATCATCACATCTTTCTTGAACTTCCTTCTTTTCTCAACATTACCCTTTGAGACCTAACCCTGTTGATACAGATGAACTTGCTTCCTTTTAGATGCCATACCAGAATCCAGGTTAATATGTGTATACATTTGCCTATCAATGGATATTTCTGGAAGTTCCATTTTTTGTTGCTATTGTGTTGTAGTGAGCGCTGGCGATACTGTCTCCCTGTGCGAATGTGGGAGTTTAACTCCAGGCACTCTCTCTAGAAGTGAAAGTACAGGCTCGCCAGCTCTCGGCACTGATGTTTTATCAGCTTCTGCTCTCCAGAGAGGCCAAAGCAATGTGCACTCCTGCCAGAAGCATAGAGAGCTGCTTTGGTGTCTTCCTGAGGGTCCTCTGGGGGTGCTCAGACTTGAGCTCCCAGCAGGCAGGTTCACAGAAACGTTATGCCCAATTTGCGTCACTTGTGTTCCCAACAGGCTTGGCTGCAAAGCACACTCAGAACGAAATGGCTAACTTCTTGGTCATGGGTTCCCCATGGTGGAATCCTTTCTGAGCAACCTGACTATTCTGACCAGGTCATTAGCAGCCTGCTCTTGCTCTGAGTGTGGATGCTTGGTTGCGGAGGGGACTAAGAAGATCTGGGTTAGAGGAGAATCTGTGGCTGTCCACACAAATGCCAAGAACTGGCCTTAGATTTAGGGTTAGAGGTTGGAGGATTCCACCTGGCCCACATCCTGGCTCAACGCCAGTGGACGGTAATAACAGTCAACATTTTGAGCTTGTGGCTCATTCTATTTTCTACCTACACTGACCCTCAGATTGGCTTCTGAGTGCAGTCCCGTCTGGACTGTTGACAGCTTTAATCCCTCCAGAGTCTGGAACCTAAACACTCATCGATTGCATCCATGTTTGTAACTGGGATGAGAAGAGCTGCCAAGTCTGAAAACACGATTTCATCATCCTGTTTGCAGGATACGGTCGCAAAGCCTGCTGACCAATTAGATGCTTTAAGAAAAGGGAGGTTGGCTCTTCAGGGTGGGAAAAAGCATCTGTCTTTCCGTCCTTTACCCCCAAGTGGGTTCCGGTTGACGCCAGGGACGCGGGGGGGCGGGAGTAGGACTGGGAACGTAGGCAAGTGGCCAGGGGTCGAGGTCAGAGGGGAAAAGGGACATTGAATTAAAGGGATCTGGGACTGGGGGACGATAGGTGCCGCAGGCAAGAGGACCTAGTAGAGCGAGCTCGGGGTGAGGGAGGAAGGGACTGGGTGCGGCGAGAACGAGAACGGAAGGGGCCAGGCTAGGGCCCCAGGCAAAGGACCGGGAAGGTAATGAGCCTAGGGGAGGTGGGTAGTGGGCGGGATGGGGGTCTTGGGGAGGAGACTGTGGGAGGAAGGGCCTGGGGTTGCGGCAGGAGATTAAAGGGGCTGGGGGCCCAGAGCAGAGGCCGTGTGTGGCCCGGAGAGGGGGATGTGGAAGGGGCTGGGGGCGCAGGCGTGGCTCGCACCCCAAAATGGGGCCCGCCCCGGTGCCGCTGTACCCCGTTCGCTCGACTAGTCCCCCGGCCCGGGAGGCCCAAGGTCTTTGTGTGGGCCGCTCCCCACGAGTTTCCCGCCCAAGGTGCTTGCTCTCTCCTCCTAGCTCTGTGGCGCGGCCGCAGCAGGGCGCGCCGCGTCGCCGTCGGCGCATGCGCGCGCGGGAACCCGCCCTCTGGGCCGGTGCACGTGGCCCCGCGGGCCGGCGTGCGTGCGCGCGCCCGCCCTACGTCCCGCGCCCGCCTTGCGTCCCGCGCCCGCCTGCGCCCGCCGGCCCTCGAGTCTTTCCCTCCGCGCCTGGCCGACGGGTGTGGCCGCCCAAGCCCGCGGCGTGCGTGCGCGCGCGCGCCGGGCCACGTGGGAACGCCGCGGCGCCGTTGCCCCGCCCTCCCTCGGCGCGCGCCGGCGTCGGCTGCGTCTCCGGGCATTTGAATTGCGCTTCCGCCATCTTTCCAGCCCTCAGTCAGACGGGCCGGAGACGCTTCTGGAAGGTAGTGCGGCGGGGTCGGACCAGGGGCCGCGGGGCCGCGGGGCCGTGGGGGCCGGGGGCACCGGGCACTCCGGGGGACTGGGAAGCCGGGGCGGGCGTCGGCGGGGGCCGGGGCGGCGGCGGTTTCGCGGGCCCGGTTGGCGGCGGCGGGCTCTCCCCTTCCCCCCGCGATGGAGGCCGCAGGCCGGCGCCAGGACGCGAGCCGCGCTGGGCCCGGGGCGGGCGGCGGGGGGCGGCCCCGGGGCGGACGGCGGGCCCGGGGCGGAGGGGGGGTGCGCGATCGGGCGCTGTGCGGCCCCGGCCCCCGCCGGCCTCCCGGCCTCCGCCCCGCGCCCCGGCCTCCCGGCCTCCCTCGCCGCGGGCGCGCCGCCAGGCCCCGCGGACGGAGCAGAGCTGCCCGCCGTGAGCGCGCCGCGGCCCCCGCCCCGGCCGGGGTGTGCGCGCGTGGGGCCCGGCCGCCCGGCGCCCCTTTGTGGGCCCGGGCACGTGGGGCGGGCCCGGCCATGTGGCTCCCGGGCGGTGCCGCCGGCCCCACGTCTTTCTCTTCGCTCCGCAGCACCAGCGCCATGGCTGCCCAGGGAGAGCCCCAAGTCCAGTTCAAAGTACGTGGTCGGCGGGGGTGGGCGCCGCGTGCGGGGTCTGCGGGGAGCGGGGTCCGCGGGGAGCGGGTGCGGGCGGTGGCGGCGCGGGAGGCGCGCGGGCGCCGGGGCCCCTGGCCAGCGTGTGCTGTCCCGTAGCTGGTGCTGGTTGGCGACGGCGGCACCGGGAAGACGACGTTCGTGAAGCGTCACCTGACGGGGGAGTTCGAGAAGAAGTATGTAGGTACGTGGGGGGCCAGGCAGCGGGGTCGGGGTGCGGGCGCTGACCCGGGCTCACGGCCGTGCTTGTGTTGCAGCCACCTTGGGCGTGGAGGTCCACCCGCTCGTGTTCCACACCAACAGGGGACCTATCAAGTTCAACGTGTGGGACACGGCCGGCCAGGAGAAGTTCGGCGGCCTGCGGGACGGCTACTACATCCAAGGTAGGCGGGCGGGCGGCCGGCCGCGCCGGCCTCGGTGCTGTGTCATGATCGGAGAGCCGCGGAGCGCAGACCGCGGGGGCCGGCGAGCTGTCGCTGTCGCTTCAGCAGTAGTTGGGGGTTTTGGGTTTTTTTTCCCCAAAAGGATCTCAAAATTGGGAATGAGGTTTCATAAAGAAAAAATCTGGAATCTCACTTCTGTGATGGAAAACTTTTGGGAGCCTTTTCTTTGGCCGTTTCTGACCTGCGAATAACAGATAACTGTGGAGCTAGAAAACTAGCGTTAGGTCGTACTTACTTCGTGGTTCACTGAGTTGTTTTACGGTTTTCAGGGGTCAGAACGGAGACCTAAGTGTTCTCAAGCAAGAGAGTAGCGTATCCCGTCTTGTAGGATCTTTTACAGGATAGGCTCTTAGGTCTTCAGAGCGGAGGAGGCAAGTTGCCTAGGATGCTGGGGTGTTCTTCATCTACTTGAGATTTTGGGATGGGGCAGAACCAATGTAGTACAGGAGAGAGATTGGATGCAGCCAGCTGGTCATTCGTATGTGGTGGAATTTCAGATCTTGCTGTGTATTCCAGTGATGTAAGATTTTTCGATTTGGAAGAGACCTTGGGAATGAGTTAAGAAACGGAGATAGCCTGAGGACTGGTCCGATCTCCTTGGCATTCCTTGGGTGTGCGGGAAATCCTAGGTGTGTAACCCTTCTGAATTTTTCTTCAGCCCAGTGTGCCATTATAATGTTCGATGTCACGTCAAGGGTTACTTACAAGAATGTGCCTAACTGGCATAGAGATCTGGTACGAGTGTGTGAGAACATCCCCATTGTGCTGTGTGGCAACAAAGTGGACATTAAGGACAGGAAAGTTAAGGCAAAATCTATTGTCTTCCACCGAAAGAAGAATCTTCAGGTATGTTTATAAAACTTGTTGTTTACGGCGTTATTGCTGTATCAAAAGTGAAATTACAATGAACAGGTCCGTTAAAGGGATTCATAAACATCTGTGGTGTGGATCAAGAGAATTTCTTTAGTTTCGAACATCCTAATGACAAGTACATTTTTAAAAACTAACTTTCCTTTTTTTTTAAACAGTACTATGACATTTCTGCCAAAAGTAACTACAACTTTGAAAAGCCCTTCCTGTGGCTTGCTAGAAAACTAATTGGAGACCCTAACTTGGAGTTTGTCGCCATGCCCGCTCTCGCCCCGCCAGAGGTTGTCATGGACCCAGCTTTGGCAGCACAGTATGAGCACGATCTAGAGGTAGGGTGTGCAAGTGTCCAGCCATGTGGTCCTTTTCGGGGTCTTGTGTTGCTGGTGGCTCCAGTCCAGAGTACTACCACGTTGTGTCTTTTTCTAGGTTGCTCAGACAACTGCTCTCCCGGATGAGGATGATGACCTGTGAGAACGTGCAGCTGGAGGCCAGCGTCAGAAGTCTAGTTTTATAGGCAACTGTCCTGTGATGTCAGTGGTGCAGCGTGTTTGCCACTTTATTATATAGCTGAGCAGAACATGTGCTTAATCTTTGGGATGCTGAAGGAGATGAATGGGCTTCGGAGTGAATGTGGCAGTTTAAAAAGTACCTTCATTTTTTGGACCTGCATATTTAGCTGTTTTGGAACGCAGTTGTTTCCTTCCTGAGTTTCAGATATGAGACTGCTATAGTCCCGTCACGATATCCAGTGGTGAAATCTCGTTTGTCACTGTCCTTCCCATTCCTTTTCGTTTAGAATCAGAATAAAGTTGTATTTCAAATATCTAAGCAAGTGAACTCCTCCCTTGTTTGGTAAGAATTTTAAAACCACTAACAGGGAAAGTTGTGCCATGTTACTGTTTAAATGCCTTTGCTATTCTCACTTAATTGGAAGCTGGCAAGCAAAACTTTTATGTCTTGTCTTGTACATTTGAATCCTCTCACGAAGGTGATAGGCTGGTGTCCGCAGTATTCTGTTTGGTAAGTTGTTGATGAGGTGTGAGCGTCCTCAGTGCAGTTACGCTGAAATGTCTCCTACCACCTGCCAGTTGACTAGGCGCTGTCACCTGGGGAAGAGCTTGTGACTTCAGTGATCTGTCAGGACAAGTCAGTGTGTGTTTTTAGACTTTTGCTAGGCATTTTAAGAATTAGAGTTGTGGTTAATTCGTGGCAGAAGTAACCATGCTCTTACGTAGAGATTTCACAGTCCAGTTAAACCATACAGATGATGGCAGGAATGTGACAGACGTCTCAAATATGAAATACTTGTTAAAAATGAGTGTAAGGTATTCATTTATTTGCTTTTGTTTTAATGTTACATGTTCAGTGTAAAATTGGTATTCTGGAATGATGTTCCACGTTTACCTGCTGTTTTCAAGTATTCCCAAGCTTTAAGGATGCCGAAGATTAAGTTGGACACCTCACAGTTTTGATGCTTTTTTCTGAAGGATTCTTGTGGCCAGTTCAGCAGCACAGACTAAATACGTTCTAAACAGAAAAGTAGACCTTAGAATGGTTTCTCCGTAAACGTGAAACACTGCAGAAGCTTCATCGGATGAAGCCGTTTAAGTCTGTATGATTTCCACATTTAAAAATGAGTTGGGTCTGTCTTGCTTGAGTTTGACCCCGTCGATGCTATGCTCTGTAGCAGCTGGGCGTCAGCCTTAACTGTCTCGCTGATACAAGCACTGCTGTAGTTCAGCTTACCAAAGTTCTTACAAGTCCCTTTCTCCTTAAATGATTACTTTTCTACCTACAAAGAAGGTAGGGATTGCTTAAATATATGGAAAAAATGAAATACAGAGGATAGAATTGAATAAATTTCAATACTCAGTAAATGTATCCATAGATTTACTCACAGATTTGAATTGCTCTACATGCTACACTATATTCTGTTCAAAACCAGAGTAAGTCTGGGACTTGAAAAGGGTCTTCCCATAGTTGGGATGAAACCTTTTTCAGATACGTAATAGAAGGCATATGTGTTTGTGACCTGTGTGGAATGCAAGCGTGACGTGACTACTCAGAATCTAGAATGTAACCATTAAACGTGGAAGCTGCTTCACTTACCTGTTTAATTTGGGGTGGGAGAGAATTTGCAAGTCTTACTGAAAATTTGCTGCAAAATATATTGTTTCTTTTTGTCTGGATTTTCTGGATCCTCTGTAGTATTCTGGGAAATAATGAATCGTGAGCATGCATCACCTCCCTGTGAGGGTACATTTCTATGCAGGTTAGACACGGCGGGGGGATGTTTTCTCTCAGTTTTTTCAAATCTGATGGGTTAAGGGGAAGCCTTGTGTTGGAAGCCTGTGCCCTCGAGTTAATGCAGACGAGTAAGGGTCTGTTAGAGCAGTGGCCATAGGAACGAGCATGGGTGGCTCACACATTGAGTGTGGGGCAGTGGTTCCCTTGGACGGTGTTTGTCCTGCTCAGTGACCTGTCACAGTGTGAAGGGCCGGTAGGATGCAGGAAGGGTAGGCTGTCCGCAAAGTCCGATGGGGTTCTGACCCCACTGAAGTGTGCAGAGCGGGTTTTCTGTCCTAGCAGCACATCTGGGGAAGGGCAGCGGTTTGCAAAAGTAAATGAAACTTCCAAAGAACTGATTTTTTGGCTCAGAAGTGCATGTGTAACTGAAGCTAACTCAATTTCTGGCTTCTGTGAAAACCTCAGTCTGAGGAAATGAGGTGAGCTTGTGGCTCGAGTTCCGTTTGACTTGCTGGTTGTGCACGCGGGACCAACTTCAGGTGTCTGGTGACCCCGTTCACCATGTTGGGCTGTAGGTTCCTTGCGTGCACAGTGAGGAAGGTTGCCCGGTGGGATCCACAGAATTAGAATGGTAGGGTCTGTGGTGCTCTGTTCAGCCACAGGAGGTGGAAGGGGAACCTTGGACTTGGTGGGTTTTCAGTCGCCCTCCTCTGAGAAGCAGAGAAGAAAACCATGGCAGGTAAGTGTTTTATGATGTGGGTAGAGGATTGCTTACATCCTGAGCCGCGTGCTCGGGGGTGCTCGGTCCCCATGGGGAGATGGGCGGTTCAGGAGTTGCAGGAAGTAGCGCTAGGACTGTAGGAAGCTGATCTGCAGAACTGGGCAGCTTGGGAAGCAGAAATCATGTCCATCTGGGAGGGGGTGAAGGAGAGAAGGGTTTGAGGTGAAGGGAGCAGAGCCCTGGGGTGTGGCAGGCAGGGGGCAGAACCAGTGTTCAGTGCACAATGGGTCAGTGCGCCTCAAGGGCCAGGAGCATGTTAAAACTTGTTCCGGGAGCAGGCGCTGGCGCCCAGGGACCCGTGGACATCCTGCGCTGGTTTGTGGAGGGCCTCTCTGTGGCACAGTATTGCAGGGAAGGGGAGGCTGACACGGTTACGCAGCCACATGTCCAACAAATGCACAGCAGAAACAAATGAGCCAGGCACCATCATGAAATGGTTCCTTTTCCTCCCGTCTTGGAAGTGATGGGCAACCCCAGTTTATGTTGACGGCGTGCAACACGATGTCCGCCGTGTCCGCCTCTGTTGTCTGTGTGCAGTAAGAACATTGCTGATCCGTTCTCCGCACACCCGAGCACACGTGGCTGTAGTAACAGGAGTCGCCATGCTCTGCGTCTGGTCTCCAGAGCCTGTTCTTGTGCACAGCCGAGACTGTGCCCTGTGACCGGCTCCTCCCCGTTCCCCGCAGCGGGCACCCCCTCTGCTTCTTGGAGTTGGACGTGCTTCGACCCCATGTAGAGCTACCGCCACGGGCTGCTCGTCCGTCTGGCTTATTTCACTGAGCAGTGTCCTTCGCCACCCTCATCCACGTCCGCGGTAGGATTTCCCTTTTGGAGGCTGAGTAATATTCCCTGTCCGCATACACGTTGTTTTCCTCATCCTTTCACCGGCCAGTGCACACTGAGGCCGGCCGCACGTCCTGGCTGCCGTCCGCAGGTTTGCCCTTTAGGAGGGTGGCGAGCCAAGCTTCCTGGACGTGGGGCGGCCCGCGAGCCGCGCTGCCCGTGCAGTTACACACGAATGCGGCGCGCCCGGTAGCTGGGAAACCACACCGCTGGGAGGAACACCCTTGAGTCCCAGCTCCGAAGCCAGCCCGGCGGGGGGAGCTGCTGGGCAGGTTTGGGTGAGTAACCTTGACTTTCTGCTTCTCATTTCCTGACCGGTCTGACCACGCTCTCCCCGAAAGTGAAAAAAGTTACATTGAAAGTGGACGGATTTGGACAGTTAAAACACAGACTCACCACATCTCCTTCCCGTCGAGAGGAAACTGTTGAGGACGTTCGGTCACCTACGCTTTGAGGCCATTTCCCCAAAAAGCAGGATTATGCTACAGTACTGTTTTGGGATCATTGTTCACTTTTTATTCTGGGCGTTTCTTTGCCAGGCAGCTACACCACTTCTGACAATTGCTAGGAACCCGTCGTGTGTGGGGCTGAAGTGTCGGCTGACGACCGGGTCCGGTCGGGTTTCTGTGACCAGCCCCTCGCTGTGCACCTCAGAGTGGAGTTAGCAAGAAAAGGGGAATTTATTCCCAAATGCTTGGAACCGCCATGCTCTTTCACCTCCGTGTGCTACTGAAGTAGCCTTTTTTTTTTTTTTTTTTTTTTTTTAAGATTTTATCAGATCAGGAGGAGGGAGAGGGGCGGAGGGAGAAGCAGGCTCCCCGCTGAGCAGGAAGCCCTGCCCCAGGCTCTACCCCAAGTCCCCGGGATGAAGACAAGAGCTGAAGGCAGACGCTTAACCAACTGAGCCACCCAGGCACCTGTTTTGAATTTTTTTTTTTTTTTTTAAGATTGATTTATTTTAGAGAACGCCAAGGGGGAGGGGCAGACAGAATCTGAAGCAGACTCCCTGCTAAGCACGGAGACTAGCGCAGGGCTCCATCCCAGGACCCTGAGACCGTGACCTGAGCTGAAACCAAGTTGAGTGCTCAGCCCTCAGAGCCACCAGGCGCCGGCAGACAGCCATGTTTTTAATTTTAACTTCTGAAGACGTGTTCTGCTTTACCAAATCCTCATGGGTGGAAACTTGAAATTACTTTCTAAGGAGTTCTGTGTGTCCCCAGTGGGTGATGGGGTGTGAGATGCGGACAGCACTACACGCTGAGTCAGTCCTCCCAAATCGCCCCGTTGTCACGTAGTTTGCGGTTCCCGAGCCACACAAAGTGTGGGGTGTACGCACGCTCACCCCTCTGCAGGTTCTACTGTTGGGTTGCGCCCCCGTCGGAGCTCGGAAGATACTGACTGGCGATGTTGGGGTTGGATTTAAAGGGAGACAATCTGGGGGGAAAGTAGGGCCAACCAGAAAACCTGCGGCGATACAGTGGAAATTGAGAGCTTAAATTAAAAACCAAAAAAAAACCAGATAACAGCGCAGATCCCTGAAAACACTGTTAATAGGAAGGGCTGACTGGCCCCTGTTCGGCGGGCTTTCCAAGTGCCGCATGCTCCTTTTAGAGGGTGACTAGAGGGCGGGGGGCACAGGGAGAGGGAGAGAAAATCTCAAGCAGATGCCCCGCAGAGCGCAGAGCCCGACCCGGGGCTCGACCTTGGGACCCCGAAATCATGACCAGGAGTTGGTCTCCCAGCAGACTGAGTCCCCCAGCTGCCCCACGTAGAGCCTGTAGCTGCGGCCCCTGCGTGAGTGGCCAAGGCTGCCGGTCCCCCCTAGGACCGACTGCTACAGTCCTACCAGAACAGACTGGGGGCAGGTAAGCACTTAAGCCTGGGGTCTTGTCACCTGAGTGTCCGTGACTGGAGTCCTGAGGTTACGAGGCTGTGTAACAAGGTCAACTTTGTCATAACTCAGAACCATGAGCACGCCGATGGCTTCACACCCTCGTTCCCAACCCGGGTGTCACTTCCTCCACTGGGAGGCTCCTGTTGGGCCAGACCCTCTACCACTGGTGTCTCTGTGTCCAGTCCCCATGCTTGCTGGGATCCAGAACACTGTCCCTCCGCGGTAGCTCCTGACTTGTGGCCTGGGCTAGGTGAGGCCGGGAGGCAAGGTCTCACACCCCCGGCTGTGGCAGTCAGGAGAGGAGCTGACCCCCTCAGTCCCTTGTGATTCCTGCTCCAGGCGCACAGCTGCCCCATAGACGGCGGGGGCTCCACCCGAGCGGGGAGGCTATGAGCACTGAGCCGGCACATGTTGGATTACAAATGATTATGGATTTTTCAGATAATTGTTAATAAACCACTTAACTGTGAACATTTTTTACATAAATGAGCTTTTCCGTGTTTATGGCATGAACAGTGTTTTCTTTCCAAGAAATTGGAATGGGATATTATTTGGTCAGAGTTTATGAAAGTCATTGTGTTTCAAAAGGCGTCTCCTCAAACTATGCTTTGGGGACCTGACTTATTTTTTTAATATCTTGGATTACGTTAATAATTTCTCTTAGCTTATTTTGAAATAGTAAATTTATTGTTGTGATCTTTTAAAGAGGATACATCTCGGTATCAGCTCGTGGTCTGCATTCTGTCTCTTACGTCCCCTATCCTGTCTCCCTGAAATGTTCTGTGGACCTTATCCTAACCCCTTTCTGCTGCTTGTTTTCAGGAACTCCCCTTCCCTTTGCTTTAATGTTGTATGCGTGATGTTTAAGAAGCATCTCCTTACATGGAAATTCCCCGGTTCTTACCCTTCCTTCCTTTTTTCTGGGCTCAGGGTTTCTGTCGCTTCTTTCTTCCCTGTCCCGTCTACTTGGGAATCTGTTGCTAGAAGCTTCTCCTCCATGTGGGGCTGGCCTTAGGAGGAGCTTCCGGGCTGTGTCTGCTGGGCCTACCAGGGCCCGGCGTGGCTCAAATGAGCCACATTGGTTTTCTCCCAGTCCTGAAGGTCAGGAGTCAAGGTCAAGGTTCTGCTGGGTTTCCTTTCTGCTGAGGACTCTCACTGGTTTGCAGCCAGCCCTGTGTCCTCACATGGCCTTCCCCTCTGAGGGCGCTGGAGGGGAGCGCTGGCTAGGTCTCAGGCCACCAGTCCCACCCTGCAAGAGCTCCGCCCCTGTGATCTCCCTGCAGGCCTGGGCTCCAGAAACAGCCACCCTGGTGGGGAGGGCTTTCAACCTGGGATTCTGAGGGGTCCAGACATCCAGTTCCCATGGCTCATTAGTTTCATGAGTTGACGAGGAGCAGATGGTCCTTGAGCCCCCACTGGCGACCACCTCCCGATGTGCAGGAGTCCTGGCTCCCAGCGCTGTCTTCAGATCGGCCTACCCTCTGCGCCCAGGGGAGGAGCTCACTGACCCTGTTGCCATTCTGTATTTTAGACTCTCCAGTGATCCCCCATGTGGCTTCTTGCCCCCTTCCCTTCAGAGAAGCCAGTACCAAGAGGGACTTCTGGGCGTCATGGTTCATCCCTGGGTTTGGTTTGGTTAGATGACAAGATTTTTTTTGTTTACCTACTCCATGGTGGGGCGGGGGGGGGGGGTTGTGGGGGGGGGGCGGGGGGGGGGGGGGGGGGGGGGGGGGGGTTGTGGGGAGGTGTCCTGGCAGGGCGAAAATATGCCACCACCGCCAGCCTGTGAAACGTGACCACTGAAACACGGAATGGGAGGCAGCTCTTAAACTTAACCACCGATTTGTGGACATTCGAGATCGGAGGAATATGCCAGATCCCACAGTCCAGGTACATCAGCAAAGCCCAAAAAATGGGAAACACCGGAACAACTGACGTCCTTCTCATGGGGGGAAGAAGGACAAGGGGGAAGTTTGGGCCTAGAACTTAGAGGCCTGAGAGGAACACGGAGTGGAAGCCACCCGTGCACCTGTTAGATGCCGATTCTGATAAAGTCTGAACGCAGCTGTGGGACACTAACATAGGAGCCTGGAGCCCACGTGTGGCAACACAGAGGAGTGCTGGCCACGTGCCTTGGTGCGACATGGCTTCCACAAGTCGGCTTTGTCGGCAGGTGAACATTTGTGTCCTAAAAGACAAAAACTCCCCGTCGTCCTTGCCCCGCCAGGCTCGGTGCTGGCCCCATGAGGACCGCCGCCTCCACCGTCCCGGGAGGGACTGCAAGGCAACAGTGTCCCAGCCTGTCACCCCTCCTACGTCGGTTGGCTGTGACTCTTTCATGAAGCCTGACTGCTCTTTGTCACCCATTTGGTTGCCCTAAAAGTGGTCTGTAGGGAAAGACAGAATAAATGCTTGATTCTTGTCCTTGATCAGTTTTCTGGGCAGTGGCTTCATGCCCTCCAGGATCACCAGCGAGATCGTCTCTGGAGTGTCATTAGACTGCGCCTCTATTCTGCATGCTTGGTGAGCTCCCCACACGTCACCATTGTCTTCGTTGGTGGTCAAATCGTGCTCTCTTTGGCCAGTGGGAAGCTCACCAGGGGAGTTTCATGTCATTTGAATAGGACCCTTTTCTCTCTCTCTCTTTTTAAAAAAAATTTTTTTAAAAGATTTTATTTATTTATTTGACAGAGATCACAAGTAGGCAGAGAGGCAGGCGGAGAGAGGAGGAAGCAGGTTCCCCGCTGAGCAGAGAACCCGATGTGGGGCTCGATCCCAGGACCCTGAGATCATGACCCAAGCTGAAGGCAGAGGCTTTAACCCACTGAGCCACCCAGGTGCCCCATCTTTTTTAAAAAATATTTTATTTATTTGTTTGTTTGAAAGAGAGGGAGCGCACAAGCCAGGGGAGCAGCAGGCAGAGGGAGAAGCAGGCTCCCTGCTGAGCAGGGAGCCCGATGTGGGGCTTGATCCCAGGACCCTGAAATCATGACCTATCTGAAGGCAGACGCTGCACTGACTGAGCCCCTGAGGCGTCCCCAGACCCTTTTCTCTTTTAATCACATTTTTGCTGCGGACATGACAATGTCCTGGGGTCACCCTGTATCATTCTATCATTCCTGCTTTAGATCCAGCAGCAAAGATTTCCCCAGGAAGCCCCAGAAGGTTGCTATTTCGAGGCCAGAATCTGGGTGTTGGGGCGTTTGTCCTTAGCACCTTGTCCTTATGTGTAGACTTGTGGTCGACAGAGATAGGAAATACCTATTTTGCTATTTGGTTGGAAAAATTAAATCAGTCCATCCTGTTATTTTCAGTTAAAAATTAAGAATATGCATTTTACTTCTTTGACTTCATAGTTACATCTTTTTTTAATGCTGAAATCCTGGTTTTTAGCAATGTTAATATAATTATGTAGTTGCTTTACCTACTGTACAACATAGATCTGGGATAACAGTACGAATTGTCCCACTTGAGATGAACACAGTGTAGTTGATAATTTCTCTCTGTGTGTGTTTTCTTTCCCACAAACTGTGTGCAGTCCAAACGGGGCACTTTAAAATCCCTTGAAATAATGCCCTGTGGTTATACCATTGACTTGGTACTGAGTTAGGTTCATTTACTTCAGCTTTTCTAAAGGATTTTTCTTCTTTTTAACTTACATTTTGCTTAAAAGGGAGAGAAACATTCACGACTCTAATACCATCAGAAGATGGGTTAGAGGGGTCAAGATTTTATTTCTGTTGCTTCCCCTCCTGATGGGAAACGGTTTCACTAGTTTTTTGGTTTATCCTTCCACTGTGTCTTCTGGAGAACAAAAATGGACATTTAAATCTATTTTGATAACGTCAGCCGGTGTGTGGGGGGCTGTATTTGAATATATTTCTGTTCTCTGTTTCTTACACAGACGTTTTTCTACCGTGAATGTTCTGCGTTGTAAGGGACACGTATCCTGGACACACTCCATAACAATGTCAGATGTCTCACATTTGTTTTTACAACTGCAGTGTGTGTCTATTTTGTTACGTCCACTCCAGGCTATAGTCGCACAGACCCTCTTGACGGACAGTCTCTGGAAAGAAAGTCTTGCCCATATGGAATTTCATAGTGTTGCGTAGCATCTTTGCAAAAGTGGGACTGGGGGTCGAAGGAGAAAGTGCAAGGGTCACTTTTGCTGGATCTCGCCAAATTCCTTTCCAAAGGGTCGCAAGTCTTCATTCCCCCCAGCAATGTATTCTGTGTAGGCTGCAGTAATTTTCTTAGAGAAGTGACACTTCATAAGAAAATGTCACGTAAAATTTAGATTTCCATTTTCTCTGGAGACACGGATAGACCTGGGGACACCCCAGTCCTACGGGAATGGGATGGGTTCTCCAGGTTGTCACGACTCCTGTGTCTGAGAACCTTAGGCCTGTTTGCTTACACCTGCCCAGAGGTTGGTCTGTAGGTGTTTGAGTCTGTGAATTCTTGTTACAAGTTGAACTTGACGGTTCAAATTTTCATTGGCCGTGAGTGAGACAGAAACTGTAAGTCCATTTGGGAGTGTGTGCGTGTGTGCACTTGGGTGTACGTGGGTGTGCAGACAGGCCCAGCAGAGCTATAGGAATCAACCTGCTATTAAAGCTGTACATCTGTCTCTGAGGGTTTTCTTTCGCTTTCTGCTGTGCAGAAACTGAGTGGGGTTTGAAACAGTGCGACCGTTACTTTTGTTTTAGGTCTTTTACTTTTCATAAGAAGCCAGCTCGGAGAGTGAGGTATTTGTGTAGGTTAAAGCAGGTGTCCGGCCTCGGCCTAACCTCGAAATCCAAATGAAGAATCTAGATTTTATATCAAACAACTGAGAATGACCCCAGGAGTCTGGAGGACAGGCTGGAGTGGTGATTTTGGTCATAGTAGTACCACTGAGATGCTGACAAGATAATGGGGCACCCGGGTGGCTCAGTTTCTGCCTTTGGCTCAGGTCATGATCTCAGGGTCCTGGGATGGGGCCCCGCATCGGGCTCTCTGCTCAGCGGGAAGCCTGCTCCCCCGCCACCTGCCTACTTGTGACCTCTCTCTCTCTGTCAAATAAATATATAAAAATAAAATCTTTTTTAAAAAAAGAGATGCTGACAAGATGTAGATCTTGCTGGTTGGCAATCCTCTGAAAATTAAATCACCAAATATTTGGAGTATTAAATCTTAACGATACTCTAGTTTATAATAGAGCTCTTTAATGCGTCTCCTTGTTGTCTGAGGATAATTGGTATTAAAAGTAGTCACTTGAAATAAACTGTTTAAAATAAGCATCAAAATTTCCGAGCAAAGAGTGAAAAATGTTTTGAGAAATGAAACTAAAAATCATGGTTAGTTTTGTATTTAGTGTCACTGAGCTTGTAATTGAAATTCTTTGCTGATTCTTAGAACAAACCAAAAGTGATTTGCGTGAATTGGGGCAGAACACAGTTTACATGGTGAAATTATAGTAAGTTCTTCGGCACACAGTTGATTTTCACAGCATAATCTTATTTTTTTACATAAACACGTCTGAGGCCTTTGTTTGTGTTTTCGTATTCAGATCATTCCTTCTGGAACGCTGACCATCCTTGTAATTTCTCTTTGGTTTCAGCTGGTCCACATCTGCCCGATACACAGTTTGTCAAGTCTTGTGTCTCTTGTTGCACTTGAACTTTATTAACTGATTTCTGCTGCAGCTCTGTTCATCCCTGAGGGCCAGAGGCACCAGCACCATGGATGCCGGGCTCATGACTTGGCCACTGATGCTCCCAGGAACAAGGCTGGGGGACAAGGGGGACAGTCGTTTTGCAAATGATCTTCAAGGAACAATCCTGTGTTTGGGTGACTTTTGCCTCCAATTGCAAGCTCGGCTGTGAGGACTGGACTCTGAGGGCCTCCCGTGCTGCCTGTGGTTCTCAGGGCAGCCCAGGAACAGCCGAGGCCTAGCTGAGAGGACAGGGCACCTGGAGCACTGACCCGCTCCTGGCCCTGCCTTCTGACATTGGAAAGACCAAGACGTTTGCTCTACCAACAATGGTCTTCAGTGTGAATTTTATTCGAAGGATTTAAATGGCTGTATCTTGTACTGAGTCTTTCCTTTCACCAAACTCAAGCAAATAGAGAAAGCTCCCAGAAAAGGCCCCGAGTGTGCAGCATAGTGGGACAAACCCAGTTAAGAACATGATGGGGCGCCTGGGTGGCTCAGTCGGTTGGGCTCCTGCCTTTGGCTCCGGCTGTGGTCTCAGGGTCCTGGAGTCGAGCCCTGTGTGGGGCTCCCTGCTCCTCGGAGAATCTGCTTCTCTCTCTGCTCCTCCCCTGCTCATGCCCTCTCTCTCGGATACATAAAATCTTAAACCCATCTAGCTTTTATGCATATATGTACCAGATACAATACTGGGTATATTTAATGCTCTTAAAGATCCCAGTTGATTCATGCTGTCACTTTCCCCATTTCAGAGATGAAGAGCTGGACGGTAGACATTCAGCAGCTTGTTCAAGCCACACAGCAGAGAGTCAGGATTTCCACTCTGGTACCGGCTAGGTTTTCAGCCACGATGCACGACAGCGTTCTCCACTGGGCCACCAGTCCCAGCCATTGCCCATTTACATCATTTACTGATTCCACAGGATTTTCCCATAAATCATTTTATGTATAAGGTAATTTGGGGAAGGAGGAAAGAGACACTAATTCAAATACAGAAAGACGTGGGTTCAAGGCCACATGACGTCCACGAGCCCGGACACTTCCCTCTGTAAGAAGTGACCTTTACCTGCAGTATTTGCTGGCCGTGCAGGTGGACGCAGTCCTGTGGGGCTGATCAAGGTCACCCCCCACCCCCTACCCCGTGGCGGGTCTCCCGGGAAACCACCTGATGCCAGTGTGGGTACCACAGTGACTAGGACCGACACGTTTATTAATCTCCCATTTTATAATTTTATGATGGGAGATGACACAAGAATTATAGGTCTTTTCAGATCCAGAAAAACCATCGGAAATCACTGTACAGAGAACTGGTAATAAGACAACAATGAATTTGTCCCCTTGATCCCATGTGACTTGGAGCTTTAATGGTCTTAAGGAAATGCTCGGCACCCTTTCCTTTTGAATCATTCACAGCCGTTGGTATTATAAAATTTAAAACTTTCTGTTATGGAAAATGTTAAACGACTAGTACAGTTGGTATAATAACATAAGGTTAATACCGTCAAGATCTCCTGTAAGGAGCCCTGTCTAGCGCCATCTAGTGTCGACAAGTGTCGACAGCAAATACGTTTACAAACCTCTGATGCTCCCAGCTGACCTTCTTTCACAAGCCCTGAAGCTGTATCTCAGGCCTGATCGCCCTGAGCATTTCCTTATCTCTCTAAAATAGGAGCGTTCTTTTGAGTGTCAAGAAGTTTTTAGGAGACTAAAAAATTTCAGGGTGAATAAACAATGCCACTGAATCAAAACTTGTTATTTTCACCTAAAAACGTATTACGTTGTTTCAGTAAGAAAAAAAAAATCCCTTTTACAAAGAGGATACTCATGTTTCTGATTTTTCTGATACATTTTTTTTTCCCTAATGGAGGTTTTATTTTCATGATATAAAATCCATTTGTTTTTTCTCTTTGAAAAATAAATAGTATTTTTGACTTGCTGAGAATTTTCTTAAAAATAAAAATAACTGGGGCACCTGGGTGGCTCAGTGGGTTAAAGCCTCTGCCTTTGGCTCGGGTCATGATCCCAGAGTCCTGAGATCAAGTCCTGAGTCGGGCTTTCTGCTCGGCGGGGAGCCTGCTTCCTCCTCTCTCTCTGCCTGCCTCTCTGCTTACTTGTGATTTCTGTCTGTCAAATAAATAAAATCTTAAAAAAAAATGAAAATAACCATGTTTTGGTTATGCCAGCAGTAGGTGTTAGTTTTTTTCAGAAATCTAGACCATTTATACAAACATGAAGGCCACGTACAGTTAGTCATATGCTGTGGGAAAAGCACCTTGAGTGGCCTCGTGGTTCTGGCCCTCACCCGTGCTCTTCTCTGTGTGCACTTTTAAATTTTATTGCTTTATTTCCCTTCCATCCTCTTCCCACCCAGGTAACCAGTGGCAACAAACTGATAGGTTGTCACTCCATAGCTTTCTCCATTTTAATGTATTGTGTACATGTATTTAACTCAAATTTAATGAGTTTTTAATACCTTTATTTGAACAGAGCATGCATAATACGTTCACCTAGTCCAAAAATGAAGGAGCACTCCAAGGCAGACTGGTGAAAAGTCACCCCCTCTGTGCAGCTCTGGCCTCTCCCCAGTAGGTAATGACCTTCATTAGCTACTTATGTAACCCACCCTGCTTGTTTATGTATCAATGAAATATACACTCTCTTTTACTACCATTTAAGAAACATGAATGTCAGCTTGTTTAGACATTATCCCTTTTGTTTTTTGCACACAGCAGTGTAGCCTGCAAATCTTTTCGTTCTGTATATTGAGATTTTTCTCCACATAATTGCATAACATCACAGCCCCATGGGTGAGCTGGCATTCGTGTGACGGGTCCCCTCCTGGGGTCCTTGGGTTGTTTACAGTATTTTCCATTACAGACATTGCTACCGGTACATCCCTGGACATGTATCACTTTGTGTGTGTGCAGATCTACCCGTGGGCCGCTGTTAGCCTCGGTTGTTGGGTCACAGATTAGTGGATGGCTGTTCCTCGCTGGTCTTCCATGGCTGACGTACAGCTGACGGGTGGGAGAGCTCCCATTCTCCCATGGCTTCAATAACAGCGTGTGTCATTAAACTTTGGTAAGTTTGCAATTATATATAAGCGGAAAGTGGTAATTCAGCATGGTTTTAATTTTGCATTTGTGAGAATGAACCACTCCTCACTTACGCTGGGATGACACGTGGGCAGGATGGACCACAGCTTGTGTAGGCATGCACCACCAAAAGGCAACTTTGTTGCTTCCAAGTTTGGGCCATTATGAATAAATCTGCTATAAACATCCATGTGTGGGTTTTCTGTGGACCAAAATTGCAACTCCTTTGTTGTAAATACCAAGGACCACAATTGCTGGATCCTGTACTAAGGGTATGTTTAGTTCTATAAGAAACCACCAAACTCTTTTGCAAAGAGGTCACTCCCTTCTACATTTGCACCTGCCTGGGAGAAGCAGTTGTCCCGTTGGATCATGCTGGGATGGTAGTCGCCCGACCCGTAGTCACTGCTCAGGAAGGCAGTTTTGTTAAAGTCCATTTCCTTTGAAAAATAAATACTTCACTGAGATCTGCTTTACTTCCACACATTTAAGCAAATTATTCTCTCCAATTTAATTTTCTTTCTGCGATTAATTTTCCTTCATCATTTATTCTACATTTGAACATGCTCTTACTGTTCTTAGGTTGAAAAGTAGAGGTT
Source organism: Enhydra lutris kenyoni (assembly GCF_002288905.1). NCBI lineage: Eukaryota > Metazoa > Chordata > Mammalia > Carnivora > Mustelidae > Enhydra > Enhydra lutris. Next base: position 221,701 of record NW_019154130.1, on the reverse strand, counting down.
CTTGGATTTTAAAGATTGCTCTCACATTTGTTATGTTTCTTAATACAACCCCCCTCCCTTTATTAGTTCCTTTCTTCTTTACTTGGAACTGTTGAAGTCTTTTTCTAATTTCTTTAAGTTCAGCCTTAAGCATTTAAAAACATTAACTCTTATTTGTTAATAAATCACCGTTAGACCACATACTTTCATCCGACTAACTTGCTTATCCGCACTGCTTCTTCTGTCAAAGTGTCAAAGGCGTCACTTCCTACGAAATGTGAAATTTTATTTTACGTGCCCTTTCAATATTTAGGATGTATTTTTAAACAGTTCCCAAATGGTGTTTTTTTGCCCCACCCCCATATTTACTGAGATATAACTGATATGTGACATTGCCTAAGTTGGAGGGGTCCGGCGGGATGACTGGATGGGCGGGTATGTTGTGAAATGGGGAGTAGCCACCCCATGTGATTACCATGCGTTGTGGTTGCCGTGGTGACAGCATCTAGGATCTACCGTCTTAGCAACTTTGAAGGACACAGAGCCTTGTAGACCGAGGTCACACGCTGTACACTGGATGCCCAGGACTTCCTCTTCCTACCCTGGGAGTGGGGAGTGTGCGCCCTTTGATCGCCTCCCCTCCCCTTGCCCTTCCCCCCTCCTCCCCCACCCTGAGTTCCTCACTCCATTCTTCTATGTGCCAATCTGTCCTTCCTTGTCCTCCAATGAGATATACTTCAAGATTCATCTTCTACTTTTAACTTTATTTTTTAAGGTGTAGCCCTTTAGACCAATGGAACATTTATCTCCATTTTACCTTTTAGCTGGTTATGGGTAACATATGGGAAAATTTTTTCTTTTGTTTTATCTTTAATCCCACTGCTTTAATGCACTCATTTGACACGTCTTTCACTTTTTCTGGGTACTCAGTCACATTTGTCAAAAAGAGACTGTATTATGATGTTTCTAATATTTATATTGATTATTTTATCCTATTCTTGGATCTGCTGGAACCACTAAGCAACTTGGATAACAGTGGTCATTATGGCTATCAATGTCTTCATTTCAGAAAAAGCATTAGTGTTTACTGCTTTATTTATTCTTGGTCCTTGGTAAGTAATTTTGAACCTACTTAAGATTTTTCTGTATAGAGCTTTTATTAGAAAGGGTAAGTAATTTTGACAGTGCCTTTTTAGCCTCTACTTATAATAATTTGGTTTTTCCTCCACTGATGTAACATTTTAATGGAGATAGATTTCCTAATGTCCATCATTGCTGAGTTTCGGGGACGAACGCTGCTTGGTCATGGCGTTTCTGCATTCTCTGTTAATTTTTGTGTCTGTTTTCCTAAGGGAGAGTGAGCAGTGGTTTTCTGGTTTTGCATTTCCATTACCAGGTGGCGGTGCTGGGCTTTTGGAGCGAACTGCTAGGCTTGACCTGTAACCACCTACCTAACTCCCCCACCGAGACTGATGGGCGCCCCGGGCCAACTGTTCTCTTCCTGTTAGCTGCCTCACCTGTGAGGTGAGACCATGTACAGTACTGAGCTCACAGGGGTCTGCTCTGAGGGTTGTAGGAGGTGAGGTCTGAGAAGCAGGCAGACAGGCTGACATATGGTACAGTTTTAAATGTCAGAAAAGGTTGTGCTGTCTTCTTAAAATGAAATGCAGATCTTTCTATATTTTCTAGAGTCCAGAATTATATAAGGGGTTTGTCTGCTGGCTTCAGCATTGTGCTGGAGGCGTAATGTAGTTTTGTCAGGGTCTTGAAGTGATGAGGACCCCTGAGATGGGAAGGAAAGACCTGAACTGAAAGTGTTTTTAGAGGAGAAAAGGGATTGGTGGTTGGTCTTTCCAAAGAAGAGAGAGAGACATCCCCATGATACTGGTGTAGGAGGGCGGCACAGGAAAGTGTTCTCCTTCCAGAAGAGGCAGAAAGAAGGAAATTGAGGGGTTGTCTCCTCCGTGGCATAACTCATGCTTTTCTCTAATCTGCAGCTCTCAGATTCTCTGGGAAAACCTTTGACACACTCTCTCTCATCTCTTAAGTAAAGCTCCACGCACGGTGTGCCGCCCAGCGCAGGGCTTGAACTCAAGACTCTGAGATCAAGACCTGAGCTGAGACTAAGAGTCAGATGCTCAACCGACCGAGCCCCCCCAGGCACCCCTCTCTCATCTTTTAAAAACGTGTGGTCAAGCTGGACCTCCATTTTTGATGGGTCATTAGACAGCAATATATTCCAGGCAAGTGGGGATTTCTCTTTTTTCTTTTTATTTAAGCTTAGGGAATTATTCTCCAACTTACGAACAGACTCGTATTTCTGAAATGAAGTCTCATGTTGACAACTTTACATGCAAAGTTATTTGGAAATTAGAAAGGAGGGGATTGAGTTCCTGGTTCGTCCCCTAAGGTGTTATTTGACCACATTCTAGAGTTGGTTTTTAAAAGAAGTATTTTATTTATTTGTTTGTCAGAGAGCGAGACAGCCCAAGCAGGAAAGCAGCAGGCAGAGGGGCAGGGAGCCCGACGTGGATCTTAATCCCAGGACCATGGGATCGTGACCTGAGCTGAAGGCAGACGCTTAATGACTGAGCCACCCAGGTGCCCCCGGAGTTATCTTTGAAAAGAGGTGGGGCACACCGTGGGAACTGATCCCTCTCGATGACATCTGAGGTCACTTGGAGTAAAATATAAACATCTTATCTTGACTCTTCCTGTGTGCTTCTCTCTGGAATGATCTTGTTCCAGGCACAGGATCACTCCACCTGCTCCGTGAATATGCCCGGCTTGTACCCTTCCTGGGCTCTTTACATCTTCCATTCCACTCTCCTGGAAGGTTTTTGAGTGGCTGTCTCCTTCTTCACATTTGGGTCTCTGCACAGAGGCACCTTCTTGCCCAGCCACCTGTGGCGTTGCCCCGGGCTCCGTGAGAACCCTTCTGTCTTCTTGACGGTGTCACGACTGTGGGCGAATGAAAAAAATTAGCGTACGGATGGCTGGCCTGTGCCAGGCAACGTTCTTCGTCCTGGGAGCAAAGTTTTGATGTGGGCCAGTCCGCTCATTGCAAAGTATTTTGTGGAACTGTATGAAATTAGAGATTTTACACTTTGACCTACGAAATGACAATTTCCTGTGACTGTTCCTAGTGCTGTGGCATCTTCCTGGCTCTTTGAGTACTTCTCGCTGGCGTCCTCCCACGGAACACAGCGCTTGCCTCTTCCCATCCAGGTGTGCGCTTCTACCAAAATGTACTCTGTTCCCACTCCAGATTTCTAACTTTTTCTGTCCTTCCCCCAACTAAAATTTCCATTTTTGGTCCGGCTAATCTCAGCTACTCGGTGGAAGGGCATCAGGAACCATTTGTATTAACTTGAGACGAGTTGGTGGCTCTTTGCTCCCACGGGAGTATTGGCATTTAAAGAAGATTCTCGGTCACCCATGGGCAACCTTCGTTGACGTAATTTAAGACACTCTGAAAAAGTGAAATGAAACAATGCATTGTGGATGGTTGTGTTTGTCAGTGTGTTCTTCTCTATCACACACGACAGAATATCTATTCAAAATGGCTTAAATATTATTTTTATGTGGTGAGAAGCATAGATTTCTGAAGCCAAGAGTGAGTGACAGAGCCTGGATGATTCTTTCCTCTCACCCTCCCACACACCTGAGATAAGTGAAAGAGGCTGGACAAAATAGATAAAACCATGGTTTTTAAGACATTAAATTTCAGACAGTAACAAACAGGATCTCTGATACAGACAAGAAACGAGGCGAGCCCCTCAAACACTCCAGCTCACTGCCCGGGGAGAGTTTGCATGCTGTGGCCTGGGAGAGTGACCCAGGTGGAGCCCGGCAGTCTCCCTGAGCTCAGGGGGTGGACTTGGTGGTCAGAGGAGTAGAGTCAGTGGGGGTGTGCAGGGCAGGGTGCTGGGAGGGAGTTTCAGAGAGATTACTTAATAGGTCTGTAGAGGTTCCTTCTTCGTGTGTTCATCTGAGTACTAGTGCAGGGCATGGTGGGAACTCCCAGAGGATGAGAGAAAGTGCAACTTGGAGCACGCATGTGGCTGGGAATAGTTCGTGTTCCCACCCATCAGAATGAAAACTTCATAATTTATGGGCATTTTAGGTAAAGGCTTTTGCCTCAGAAGTGGTGCAGAAAGGGACTTACACCTACGAGTTGGTCCAGTCTTGCCTAAAAACTTAAAATCATGACCCAAAGTTATGAAATTGTTTCCAAATAGCTTAATACATCCCAGAACAAAGCTTGAGAATATTTAAAGGAATACAAAAATATCCAACAATGAACAGTGTAAAACTGACAATGCTTGGCGGCCAGTAAGAAATTACCAGGCATGCAAAGATGCCGAGAACGTGACCCATAATGAGAGGAAATACCGATTCAAAAGCAATCCAGAAAACACCACAGATTTTAGGTTTAGTAGTAAAAGATATTCTCACACTTACTGTAACTCTGTTCCATATGTTCAGGAAGCTAGAGGAAAGATGGAACATGGTATGGAGTATTGATCTCAGAGATGAAAACAATTCTATAAAAAAATACTTTGGATGGGATTAATGGCCGATGAGACATGACAGATTAGTGAACAGGAAAATGCAGAAATAGAAAATATCCAAAGTGGATCAGTAAAAACACTGAATAAAACCAGCAGAGCAGCAATGATCTGTGGGATAACTCCAGGGTCCTGTTGTAGGTACACCTGGAGTCTGAAGGAGGCAGTGGGAGACAAATGGAAACATGAGCTGACACACTCCCACACTGATGAAAGCTACACACCCACAAATCCAAGAATCTCAATGAGCTCTAAACACAAGAGACATGAAGAAAACTACAGAAAGCAGACTATTTCTTCACATTTCTCCAGAGAAGCAGAGATAAGAAGGGCGGCAGATTTGGCATCTGAAACAATGTAAGTGGGAAGACAGTAGAGCAGCGTCTTTCGAGAACTGAACAGAAAACAAAATCTGAAATTGACATTTTGGAATTCTGTTAGAAAAAATAGCCTCCAAAACCAGAGGTGAAACAAAGACATTTTGGGGTGTACAAATGCCGGAAGAATTAGTTACCTGGAGATTCCACGATAAGAAATGCAGGATGGTAACACCAGATGAAATCTGGATCTATGCAGGGAGAAAGGACACTGGACAAGGTTACTATGTGGATATATATTTTTCCTACACTGCAATTCTCTTTGTAACAGAATGGAGTGCTTAAAGCAAAATTGTACTGATGTAATGTGAGGTTTATTTATTGATTCATTTTTAAAGATTTATTTATTTATTTTAGAGAGATAGAAGGGGGCAGTGAGGGGAGGAGCAGAGGGAGAGAGAGAGAAATCCTAAATCGGACTCCTCACTGAGCACAGAGCCCCACACAGAGCTCGATTCCAGGACCCCGAGATCATGACCGGAGCTGAAACCGAGAATTGGCTGCTTATCTGACTGAGCCACCCAGGTGTCCCTGTAATATGAGGTTTATAGCATGCAGAGGTGATATGTACCTTGTCAGTTGTATAAAGGCCAGCAAGGCTGAAATGGAGTATACTGTTACAAGGGTTTTACACTATGCCCAGAGTGATGGAGTGTCACTCAAAGGCAGACTGTGACAACGTTAAAATGTATACCATATACTGTAATGCCTCCACCAAAGACTAGTAGCCAATAAGCAAATAATGGAAGGAAAATAGCATCACTAAAAATACTCAACCATAGGGGCGCCTGGGTGGCTCAGTGGGTTAAAGCCTCTGCCTTCGGCTTGGGTCATGATTCCAGGGTCCTGGATCAAGCCCTGCATCGGGCTCTCTGCTCAGTGGGGAGCCTGCTTTCTCCTCTCTCTCTCTGCCTGCCTCCCTGCCTACTTGTGATCTCTGTCTGTCAAATAAATGAAATCTTAAAAAAAAAAACTGAACCATAGAAAACAGAAATAGAGGGAAAAGGGGGAAAAGAACAGATGGGACAAATAGAAAGCAGATGTCAAGATAGTAGATTTAAGTCTAACCTAATAATCACACTAAATGTAAATGGTAGAAACACTCAGTGAAAAGGCAGAGATCGTCAAACTGCAATCTTGTATTCTGCCTGTAGGAAACCCGGTTTATTTATTTAGAAATTTGAGCTATCATTGACATACAACATTATATTAATTTCAGGTGTACAACATAATGATTTGATATTTTGGATCTACTGTGAAGTGACCACAAAACGTCTTATTATTTGTCACCACACATAGCTACAAATATTTTTTCTGGTGATGAGAACTTTTTAAAAAAAATATTTATTTATTTATTTATTCGACAGAGAGCAAGATCACAAGTAGGCAGAACAGCAGGCAGAGAGAGAGGTAAGCAGGCTCCCTGCTGAGCAGAGAGCCGCACTCGGGGCTCGATCCCAGAACCCTGAGATCCCGACCTGAGCTGAAGGCAGAAGCCCAACCCACCTAGCCACCCAGGTGCCCCTGGTGATGAGAACTTTTAAGATCTACTCTCTTAGCAACTTCCAAATGTATAGCATAGTATTATTAGTGGTAGTTTCCATGCGGTACATTACATTGTTGGGAAACTCACTTTAAATAGAAAGTCAGAAATAAGTTAAAAATAAAAGGATGAACCAAGATTTACCATGCTAACACTAATGAAAAGGGAGCTGGATTGACTGTATTTATATCAGAAAATAGACTGTAGCAAAGATACCAGGATGAAGAGCATCCTTTCATAATTCTTTTTTTAAAAGATTTTATTTATTTACTTGAGAGAGAGAGAGAGCATGAGAGGGGGGAGGGTCAGAGGGAGAAGCAGACTCCCTGCTGAGCAGGGAGCCCGATGCGGGGATGTGGGACTTGATCCTGGGACTCCAGGATGGTTACCTGAGCTGAAGGCAGTCGCTTAACCAACTGCGCCACCTGGGCACACTCATTCCATAATTCTGAATGGAATCAATTTATCAAGAGGTCTAAATAATTACAGACCTTCACATACCTAATAAAAGACCATCAAAATACATGAAGCCAATTTGATAAATGTACAAGGAGAAGTACAAAGCCCCACAACTACAGTCAGATTAACACCCTTCTCAGTAACTGGTGGAACAAGTGGATGGGTACTCAGTGAAGATACAGAGAACATTATCATCCAGGCTGAGTCAATGGAAACTTCTAGAACACTCTACCCAACCAGAGTAGAATACATATTCTTTTCAAGTGCATGAGAATGTTTATTCTGAACATAAGACAAGTCTTAGTAAATTTAAAAGTACTTCATACAAAATATGTTCTTTAACAATATGGAATGAAAAATTGGAAGCCAGTAAGAGGAAAGTCTCAGCAAAATACCCAAGTATTTGGAGACCAAATAACACACTTCTGCCCATGAGTCAAAAACACTGAATCAAAAGAGAAATTAGTATTTTGAACTGAATGAGAATGGAAAGATCATATCAGGACTTGTGAGATGCACTTATGGCGGGCCTTTGAGGGAATCTGTGACATAATGTTTACCGAAAGGGGCAGTTGTAGCACCAAAGACTGATATTTGAGCCGAAAAAGGTCTCCGACCTATGACCTCAGCTTTCCCCTTAAATTCTTTTTTTTTTTTTTTATTTGTCAGAGAGAGAGAGATCACAAGTAGGCAGAGAGGCAGGCAGAGAGAGAGGGGGAAGCGGGCTTCTTGCTGAGCAGAGAGCCCGATGTGGGGCTCGATCCCAGGACCCCGAGATCATAACCCTGGCCGAAGGCAGAGGCTTAACCTACTGAGCCACCCAGGTGCCCCTCCCCTTAAATTCTTAACAGGGTAACAACTGAAACTTGCTGTGAGCAGAAGGAGAAAAAGATTAGTTAAATGCCAGAGTGGAAATCAACAAGATAGAAAAACAGGTAACAGGAAAAACCCAATGAAAGCGAAAGCTGGTTCTTTGAGAAGGTCAATAAAATTGATAAGCCTCTAGTCAGGGTTAAAAACAAGACACAAGGAACGGGAGATAAATTAAGATGCTATGGGAGAATAACAGGAGAGTCTAAATGCTGTCATGCCATTAAGTCCAAGCACGTGGATAGGGATGGACACGTTCCTTGAGCGACAAACTCTCAGAAGGTCACTCCAGAAGACACGGGTTACTTAGCAGCCCCCTGTCTATCGAAGACACATGTTTATATACGAAAGACACTGCGGATGAATTAAAATCATCACAGAGAAAACCACAGGCTCTGGGGCAGATTTTACCCAATACCCGAGAAAGGAATAATACAAATTCTACACATATCTCAGAACACTGAAGCAGAGAGAGTTCCTCCCCACTCACTGGAGGCCAGCATCACCTTGGTACCCAAACCAGACGACATTAAGTAAACTGCCGACCGCGATCGCTCGTGAATGTCCGCGCAGAGGTTCTTAAAGTGTTAGCGAACCAAGTCTAGTAACGCATAGGAGAGGATAACACTTCACCACCAAGGAGGCATTATCCCAGAAATGCAAGACTGGCTGGCATTAAAAGGTGCATCTGTGTGGTTAACCAGAACCCGCCCTACACCCTGGGATCATGCCATCAGAGTCAAGCACTGGGCAAAATCCAACATCCGTTCCTGATTAAAATTGGCAACAAAGTTGGGCTAGAAGGAAGGTTCTTTGGGCTTGTCACATGTGGCCCTTGTTATGTTCCCTCTCTTTCCTCGTTACCTGCTGGATAGATCACCAGGGAAACCATCTGCTTCTGGGCTTTTCTGTACAGGGAGGCTTTTGATGACGGGTTCGATCAGTAACCTTTCTTGTGACTGGTCTGCTCAGATTTTCTGTTTCAAATCATCGAGGGTGTCCGCCGCCCGTGAACATTCCCAGACTCTACCCCGTACTTAGTGAGTCAGCATCTTCAGGGGACGGGTCTGGGAATCTGTAATTTTGAAAAGTGCCCCAGAATTACCTTCCCATCACTCAAGTTTGGAAAATCACCAAGATGAGTCCCTTTCACCCGAGATGATGAAGTGCCTTTTTCATCAGATGACTCTGCTCCTGGCCTGGCGGCTGTGTCCTGGCTGCTGCCCTGGGTAATGAACGCGTGCGGGGCCATAGCTCTGCCTGTCTGGTAAACACCCTCGGCTCTGCTAGCTTTCCCCAGGCCCAGACAGAATTCTGTTAAATAGAGAGAATACCTTGCAGACGATCTCTTAAAAATGTAAATTACTTATATAACTATACTACTTGAAGGCTCCTAGGATAAAATCCAGCCTTCTGGTGGTGGCGGGTCTGTGGCTCCCTCCCCAGCTCTCCCTCTCTGCTGCCCTCCAGTCCGGTCAGCCCCTACAAACCCCAGGGGCTTTGCCCTTCTTGTTCTCTGCCTGCTCTGTGTCTCCCTGAAAACTCTTTCCTGTTTTCTCTCCCTTAAGGAAAAAAAAAAAAAAAGTGGCATCAAAGAAGTTTATTCTCTTACAGTTCTGGAGGTCCCAAGTGAAAAGTTTGAGGTGAAAGTGAAAAGTTCCCCTCCCTGGCTCAAGCTCCTTTGACCTATCACACCTGCAAAGCCCCTTTACCCCACGAGGTGGTGTTTTCACAGGCTCTGGGGCCTGGGGCAGGGGCATCACTCTACTGGCTACAGCTGGGCCCTGCCCTCACCCGGGACACCTGCGTCCAGCCTCCAGGACTCTGTGTGTCATGACTTGCCCTCTCCCTGGAGGCTTTGCCACCCTTATGTTTCCATAAATCTGTTCAGTATGAGCGTCAGGTCCTGTCCCCGATGCTCAGAGATGGTGGGTGAGCAAAGCAGAAGGCACCTGTCCTGGGGAACGTGACCGTCCCACGTAGGTTCCACGTAACACGAGTACCCACCGCCCCATCAATGTATGTACGTGCCCAGGTGTGGGACCTCAGGTCACTCTGAGCACCTGTGGCTCAAACGGGGGAGGCAGTTAGGCGTCGTTCCATCTTTCACCGGTCAGTCTCCCAATGGCCACAGGGGGGCACTCACGCTCCATGCTTGTGGCCAAACTTCTTGGTGAGAATGAGGGGGGAGGGACCAGTCCTAGGTTCTCATCTCCCTCCACTCCTCCCCACCGCATACCTTCCAGACAAGGGGACAGAGCCCTCCTTACCAGTGGCTGCTGCGTCTGGTCTGTGAAAGCCACAGCAGGCGTGTGTCCTCTCGAGCGAGGAGCCGCTGGGCACCTTTGCCTGCTTCTGTGGTCCTTGTAGCATGTGTGATTGTGGCTACCGAGGCAGAGCGCAGAGAGACACTGGGGCTCCCCCCACATGCCCCACCTCCCGCGACCTTCACCCAGAGGCACAGGCCCCTGGGGAGGTGCACAGCCCACCAGTTCGCCCATCTGGGAACAGCCCTGCCGGGAAGCCGTGTTTCCAGCCGTGCAGGTGCACACGTGTGGAGATTGTTACATGTGTGCATCCACGTCCTGAAAGCCTGGAACGTGCCCAGCCTCCATGACAGGGACTGAACATACAAAGCAAAATGCAGCAGAGCAAACCAGACTCTGGGGTGGCTCCTCTGGCAATGGCGCTTCCCAGGGCGGGGGCCGCAGGCCGGCAGCTCTGCTCCGAGCCCTTGGAGCCATCAGGATGGCTGGTGGGATTGCAGTGCCGTCCTGTGCGGCTGCTTTAAGGGTTCCTGAGATTTTAGAGACGATTAGGTCTTCATACTTGGAAATAGGAGAAACCAAGGCAGAGTTTGAGTGAAGGGGACGTTTCTCCAGCTGCCATTGGCTGGAGGGTCTGCCGGGGAGGTGGGTCAGGCTCTAGACTGACTCAACAGCCCCAGGGCCTGTGGTTCAGCCCCGCTCTGGTAGATTCTGAGGCTGCTGGTGCTTGGACCACAACAGAGAACTGTGGCACCACATGGAGCCTCACAGCCTTGCTCATGGCCTTTGTTTGCCCAAGCACGCCGCGTGCCCACCGTGTGGCAGGAGACATTATGAGTAACATGGCACCCGTGTCCCGTTGAAGTTACTGGCGTAGTTTGGGAGGCCCAGACAGGTAACGGCTAACTTCCAGTGCTGTGAGCCGTGCAGCACAGCGGAGGGCAGGGGCCAGGGAAGAAGGTGGACCAGGAGTTTGTGGGATGAATGGGGGCTGGGGTGGGGGGAACCGTGGTGCAAAGCCCCCGGGGCACATGGCTGGAACACGGGGAGTGAAGAAATTGCTCCTGCTCGTAGGATACACAGGACCTGGCAGGACCAGGGCAGAGCGCCGGGTCAGCGGCCGGCCGGCCGGGTGTTATAAGGACCCCGAGCATTAAGGGGACGTGGGACTGAAGGCTGTTCTCTCCTCACAGGAGGTCGTGCATGTTTCCTTGGACAAATGCAGCCCTGCAGAGTGTGAGGACACATCCTACAACCGACCTTGGGCCCAGGAAACTGAGATGCACCCCTGAATCCCCACCAGAGGGCGGCCTGAACTGTGTGGCGGGTATGGCATAGGATTCCCCTGTTCAAAGTCCTGGACACATGCACCCAAGCTGAGAATTGGGAAACCGTGGCAGATAGGGCTGTGTACGCCAAAAGTCCCGTTCCCCTCCCTCAGCCTGGTGGGTTTCCGGAGGGAGGGAGGTACCGAGCGCCCTCCCTGGTCTGTGTCGGGCTCATCAGAGCAGGCATGATGCCTCCCGAGCTTGGGGCCTGGGGTGCGATTCCCATCGCGATGCAGTCGGGGCCCCCAGCGGACATGGGAAGATTCCCCAGATGGTGCAAGTGCTCTCATCCTGAACGGGCCCCGGGGGAGCCGGCGGTGCCAGTTACAGGGTGCTGGCGGGCCTGGATTTGGGGACCCGGCCCATCTCCTGCGCGTGCCGAGGTCTCACCCTGTCTTAGAGCCGTGGGAGGGCAGCTCTTGGCTCTGTGGGCCTCCCATCCTGTCCGCCCGCGGAGACGGGGCTGGGGCAAGCTGACCTCCCGGGAGAGCAGGTGCGAAGTTGACGGCCGGCGCTCAGGTGCGGAGCGTGAGTGGGGCGTCTGGACAGCCGTCCTGCTGTGGCCATTTCCGTCTGTTCGTGGGGGTGGAAATAGCAAGGAGGCGAAGAGCCCCGTAACCTCAGAGCTCTGAGGGTCACCCAGTGACCTGCTGTGTGCTCAGCCTGGGGACTGTCACCCTGACTTCCCTGGTGCTCGTCAGCTCAGCACACTGAACTTGGAGTGGCCGGCTGGGGCCACAGCTCCCGTCTGCTCCTGGACTCCGCTCGCCGGAGTGGACAGGCCACCCCTGCGACTCCTGTCCCATCAGGCAATGTGCTGCTCGGGGACACACCCGGACTGGCTGCTTGCTGGGGTCTCGCTCACGCCAGCCGGGGGCACCCAGGTGTCGGGGGGCAGCTGTTGGCCAGCACGTTCCTCTCTTCCTGGGAACACAGTATGACGCCCTGGTCTCCGCCGGGGCAGGTAGCGTGGCCGACAGCAGGCAGGGGGACGGGCGACCTGTGAATCTTCCACATCAGCAGCCGTCCCCTGGGTTGTGTGCCTGGTTTGCTGTATGCGGTGGGACAGGGACACTGGGCCCCTGGATCACCACAGGAGGAAGCGCACAGTGGGGTAACAGTGAACAAGAGGTAAAGCCCTGTCCTCTGTCCTGCATTGGCGTCCAGTGCCTCCAGATGTCCTTGTTTGGGCCTCTGGCTTGGTCCTACCTCAAACAGGCTTCCTTTCAGCACTGGGGAGAGCTGGGCGAGGATTCTTACAGGGCAGCCGTCCGCCTGCCTGGCGGCCTCTGGCATCAGGACCACAGGACGGCGTCCCTTAAGGTCCCCCGGAGTCTCCTGCCCTGAGATGCCCTCCTCAGAGCAGAGACACGGGCCCCGAATCTCTGACAGGAGCCCTGCCCGGCCCTTCTGCTCTGCGGCTCGGGGTCTGTCCATGCGCTCAGAAATCAGGGGTTACTCCGGAGGTCACCGCCCTCCTGGGTCTGCTCTGCCAGCGCACATTTTATGGCCAAACGATGACCAGGCCTGGCTGTTTGGAGTGTCGTAAATTCATAAGACAAGTTCGCGGAGACCTTGCCAAGGGCGTGCCACTTGGCCATTGCCTCACATCTAGTTGTGGGGAGATGGGGAGCTTGGCTGAGAACAAAGTATGCGTAAACATTTCTCCCCCACTGATATCAAGTGTATTAGTCAGTCCCTTGGTTGCGAGCCGTAGACTGACACGGACTGTCTTGTGCAAAAAGGGAACATTTTGAAAGAATGCTGAGAGTTCACGGAGTGGTTGGGGGGCTGGAGGGTCGGGCTTGGGTGACAGAGCCAACCAAGGAGGCTTAGGAAGGCTGGGCTGGAGGAACAGGCCAAGGCCAGGATGTGAGCAGACTGCCCATTGTCTCCTGGGATGCAAAGGCCCGGAGGCGCCTCACCCCTGGGGCTGCATGTGCACGTGGAGGGGTCTTGGGCATATCGTCCTTTCTCAGGCTTTCTGGCGACAGGGGGAGGGCGTTCTGTGTCGCCGAGTGGCTACCATGCAATGGACATTTGTAAGTACTGTCTCAGTCCTGAGCACAGCCCTTTGGTATAAAAACACTCTGTCTCCATTTTGCAGAGGAGAAGACATGGGTCACAGGCCACAGATGGGGTTCCTCCGCTCCAAGGAGCAGAGCTGGGGTTCACAGCCAGAGCTTGTCTCTTCCAAAGCTGGGGCTCCCATTCCACGTCCCCTGCAGCGTGAGGGTCGCTGGGGGCCAGCCTTGCCCCAGAATAGGCTCTACTCTTCGCTGGGAGAACTTGGAACGAGACTCTACATTTTGGATCAAGATAACACACAGGCAGTAAGAGTGAGCTGCGGGGCTTGGAGGTTAAATTTCCCCAAGGGGAGGCAATTTTGGGAAAAGCAGGAGGGGTTGGAGGGGCTGGGGAGGGAGGAGATGGGAAAGGGGATAACCTGAACCCAAAGTGATCTGCTATCATCATCAAATATTTCTCCTAATTGCAAAAAAATTAAGGGGCTGAGGGAATGCCAGGAAAATAAAGCACAAGCATACTAGGCGTTGGCTTTTTTGGCAAAGCAAATTTGTCTGTAATCATTTTTTAAAAGATATAAAAGGAATTGCCTCACACAATGATCCCTTAGCCTGGCTTTCATCTGTTTCTGGAGAAACGCTGTGTTTCGAGAGGAGCACATTCACGGAAGGTGGCGAATTTGTCTGTTAATTGCTTTCGATTATAATTCTAAGCAACATTTAGCACCACAGGGGAATGCAAACTTCCCAAGAAAGCCCAAAGTACAAATCATCTTTTTCTGACCTGCAGGCTCCGTTTTCCTCGTCAAGAATGGACGTCTTCAGGTGTCAGAGAACATCATTTTGGGGGGCAGGGGAGGGAAGGGCAGAGGGAGAGAAAATCTTAAGCAGGCTCATGCCCTGCATGGACCCCGACGTGGGGCTCGATCTCGCGACCCTGAGATCATGACCTGAGCCGAAACCAAGAGCTGGACACTCAACCGACTGAACCCCCCAGGAGCCCCCATAAAGCACCATTTTGTATCTCTTAGGAAGATGCTGGGGTGAGGAATGCCGAGAACTCTGCGGGTGTGTGCGTCTTGTAAGGAGCGCCGGGTCCGGGCGGGACCGCCGACCTCCCTCAGTCAGGTGGGTCCAGCGATGTCTAGCTCTGGGGAAGAGTGGTTAACCCTGAGCTTGGACTGGAGAGGGGGCAGGAGGCCACGAAGCTCACCGCCTGAAGCACTGAAATGTCTGTGGTGACCTCTGGGCCAGGCTTTATTTTCTCTGTCAAATCCCTTTTGTAAATCGGTCCACATGCTGCTCCCTTCGTAGAGCCTGAAAACCGGCAGCCCTCAGGCCTTCTGCTAGCTGCACACATCTTTTCAGAATATTCAAATTAGTTGGCCATGTTGGACCGTACAAAGGTTTCACACAAAATTTAGAATTTCCAGCTTCTCCAAAAAACAAAAACAAAAACAAAAAAAACCCCACAGAAATCAGAAGTCGCGCAACGTGGAGCCGTCATGTCTGGCTTGTGGAAAGAACCATACTCCCAGGACGGGTGTGTCGCTTCCTGAGCACGTCCTCCTGCTTTCTGACCTTCCGGCGGCCAGAAGCTTGCCCTTGCGGCGTCCCCACAACGCACGCGGCTGGTCCCCCCCTTCCCAGCAACGTGTATGAGCTCAGACTCTGCCACGTGCTTGCCAACACTTGGGGTAGTCAGCCCTCGTCATTTTAGCCATTCTGGGGTGTGCAGAGCGGGGAAGACACAGCGGTTTCAATTCGTATGTCCTCATGACTAATGATGTTGCTCCGTCGTTGGTGTGATCACTGGCCATTGGCACGTCCTCTTTTCAGAAGCATCGTTGCCCCAGAAACGGCTGTCTACCCCAAGTTCTCCTGCTTCTCTCGGCTCCTCCCCAGAACCAGCTCCGCTCACCGGTCCAGGGGATGCGCCCTCGCTGGGCAGCCCCTGATCCATAGGGGACGGACTCCTAGAACCCAAGTGAAGCCAGAGGACAAGAGTTTGCATGTTGATCCCGGCTCTGTGGGTCAGCCTCCTTTTCCCCAGCACAAGGCACACTCACGGGAGTCATATGGTGACTCCCAGCTGGTGACCCAAGCCTGGAGGCAGAGCACGTTCGGGGTCCCCTGGCATAGGGAACAGGTGCGCCCAGGGCAGAGGTTCAGGGAGCGTTGGGAACAGGACACATGTAACCACTGAAAACCCTACCCTGCGGAGTGTTGGGGCTCATTTATGGCAGGCAAGCCCCCCCCCCCCAGAACTCTACTACTTGAGGCAGATCGAAACCCACCACCCAGACCTCGCTCGTGCATCACTGCCCCGCCCATGGCTGAGAGCAGGGAGAGGCGCCCTTAGCCAGACCCTGCCCACACCCCTGCTGTCCTGCTTGTTGTCCCTCGCTGCTGGGCCTTGCTTGTCCCACCGGCAGGGCTGTGGACTCCTCCCTGGCCCCCGGGCAGGAGTCACCCGTCGGGCTCATCGGCATCCCTTCTCCTGCTCCGTGAACGTGACGCACCACCCTTGAAACGTGTTTCCGACAGATGGCTGGTTCCCACGAGGGCCCAATGGACGATACAAAGTAGGGACTTGTGGTTTTCCAAACACGCCCGTTTCTGACTAAAGAAGGCAGACGCGGAGCGGCAGCTGACGTTTCCCCAAACAAGTGGTTACTCATCTGAAGAACCTCACGCTAAATATAGACGTGGAGAGAGGTCAGGAGTGTAAGGACATATGGCATTCTTTCCTCCGCTGTTTTAGAGTCTTCAGGTTGGTGGAGAACGGTCTTTGTTTTCTGCGTGTAAGCCGAAACAGGAGATACGCCTGGTTTGTGCGGTTTGGGAAGAGAGGCTGTCTCTGCCATTCATCTCAAATTCTTGAATGTTCTTTTTTTTTTTTTTAAAGATTTTATTTATTTATTTGACAGAGAGAGATCACAAGTAGACAGAAAGGCAGGCAGAGAGAGAGAGAGAGAAGCAGGCTCCCTGCTGAGCAGAGAGCCCGATGCGGGACTCGATCCCAGGACCCTGAGATCATGACCTGAGCCGAAGGCAGCGGCTTAACCCACTGAGCCACCCAGGCGCCCAAATTCTTGAATGTTCTAAGGCAGAATTACGTATATATGGAAAAATAAAGGAGCGTGTAACAGCCTGTTTTTTTTTTTTTTTTAAGATTATTTATTTGAGAGAGAAAAAGAGAACAGAGAGGGAAGCGGACTCCCCGCTAAGCAGGGAGCCCAACGTGGGGACTCAATCCCAGGACCCCGAGATCAGGACCTGAGTGGAAGACAAATGCTTCACTGACTGAGCCACCCAGGTGCCCCTAACAGCTGATTTCTTAAAATGAAATGCCCTGCTCTATGCTCCAAACATCTATAAAACAAGATTTTTAATGACCTAACTCATGTGTGGGACCCACACTTCTTGTAAAGGTGTGAGATGTTCCACACAAGGGACTCCAACTTCCTGCCCTCTCCTCCGTTTCCAGAGGCGTATTCTCCTCTCTGCCTATTCTTCCAGAACTTTCCTGTGCCTCTACATACCTTTCTGTGTACCTAGAGAGAAAGTGCATGTTCCTGTGTGTGTTTTACACAGACGGTGTCACATTATTCTGACGGTTCTGTCCTTATTTCCATGCGGCTTCTCTTGGAGAGTCTCGCGTTAGCACCTGAAGATCCTAGTCATTCTTTCAGCTGCTACGCCATCCTGCAAATTAGGAATGTTTATTCCACCAGTTCTGAAGAATTTGGGGAGGGTGTTCTGAAGCCTCTAAAATTTATAGTTTGATGACTCACTCCCGTTACTGGGGAAGAAGTAATCTTGGATTTCTTTACATTTCCTAAAATCCCTATCACTTTGAGGATTTTCCCCCTAAATATTTGCAGCAAGCCTGGTTTCCTTATGGCAGCATTCTCTCCTGAAAGGTGCCCTCTTTCTCCTTTATATTCATTTGCATCAATTAATTAGGCTCTCTCTCCCGTACGTTGATAACTGAGACTTAAGTGGTCACGATTTCTCTGTGGTGTTTATCGGAAACTAGCCCGAAGACATAGTCACAATGAGTCAGAGAGGGGGCCCACGCCTGGAGCTGCTAAAAACCTCCCACACCTTTCCAGCCTGAGCAGAGGGGCTGAGGAAAGGACTGATGCGAGGAGGGCAAAGCTGCAGGACAGGACCTCGTGCCAGTTCGCGTGAACTCCTAGATGCAGCCATGCCTGCGGCCAGAATTCTGTTGGCGTTCTCCTCCACTGGACCAGTAATACGTTTTCCGTTTGCTGCCATCAGCTGGGTTGGCAACAGATACGGCCCTCCCTGACTGAGCTCCAGTGTCAGATTTTGTCACTATCTTGGTATGTTTTTTTTCTAGTTTCAAAGTCCTTCACAAAGTTGTTTTTCTCCTTGATACCATGTTCCTCTTTGCTATTTACTTCAACCTTGCAAAAGACCAAGTTACCAGCCTTATATGTAGGTTAAAGTTAGTTGTTTGCCTGCATAATGGTTACTATGTATACTTATGTATGAGTTCATGTTTGGCTCAGGTAACGTGGCAAAAAAAAAATCTCGCAAGAATCCTTTTCTATGCAATTATGGCATCACCTATCTGGCAACACATTTTATAGTGGTCTTAACTCAAGTGTGGGGAGAAAGTAACATATGGAGAAGTTTTGTTGGATCCTCATTACATTTATGTTTTCTTGCATTCGTCATTCTTGAGTCCCTACCAAAAGTTTATATCTAATTGCCTCTACATCATATTTTCCCCCTCAAATAGAAAAAAAAGTGTGCCCTGTAAATTGTTATAAACACTTTTCACTGCACAGCAATTTTGTTTTCTTGTTCTATATGGACTCACAAATTTAAAATTCCTCGTAAAGTGCCTCAGACTTTATTTCAAGCAGAGCAAAGTGTGAGTGGTACTATTTCTCTCCTAATGAGAGTGTGCTGGGCATATCTGCCCAATGTCCCCATGCTTTATCATTGTGGAGGACCAGAAGGGACTATTGATAAAGGATCAAGCAGGGATGGAATATGAAAGCTTTTTTTTTTTTTCCTATTAAAGAAAGAAGATTCTCTTGCAAGGAGAGTGCCATGAGACTGGGAAGGTTTCCAAAGCCTTTGAATCATCGCACACAAAATCACTGTAAAAACTTAAAAATAATCCCTTTAGTGGTGCCTGAGAACGTGAGCCATGTGTCTGAGATGAGCGAACAAGAAGGAAGAGAAAGAAAGGCACTAGTAGACTAGAATAGCAAGGTAAGAGTAGCTTTTGAACATGTATGATTCTTTCTGCAAATATTTTTCTTTTGGAATATTAAGACATAGGGTGGCTCTATAGTACAGTGGTTGGGAACGTGGGTGCTGGAGTGTGACTCCTGGTGTGAATCTTTACTCCCCTACTCAGAAACTGTGTGACTGTGGGGACTTACATCACCTCTCTGGGCTTCACTTCCCTTCTTCATCTGCAAAGCAGTGATGACAAATTGCATATATCCCAACAGCATCATCGTAGGGATTCAATGAATTACTGTGGGTAGGCTCAAACAAAGTGTGCACATGGTTGCTGTGCTGTAAGTGTTCCCTATGAGGATGATGATGAAGATGATGGTGATGAAGATGGTGGTGATGATGGTGTTGAAGGGGATGTCTATGATGATGAGGGTGATGATGATGTTGAAGTTGATGTCCCGGATGATGATGATGGTGATGATG
Organism: Enhydra lutris kenyoni; assembly: GCF_002288905.1. Taxonomy (NCBI): domain Eukaryota; kingdom Metazoa; phylum Chordata; class Mammalia; order Carnivora; family Mustelidae; genus Enhydra; species Enhydra lutris. The sequence goes on along the minus strand of NW_019154130.1, from coordinate 202,571 downwards.
ATGGTGATGTTGTCCATGATGATGATGAAGGTGATAATGATGATGGCGATGATAATGATGGTGATGTCCATGATGATGGTGATGATGATGTTGAAGGTGATGTCCCGGATGATGATGATGGTGAGGTTGTCCATGATGATGATGATGAAGGTGATAATGATGATGGTGATGATGATGATGGCGATGTCCATGATGATGGTGATGATGATGGTGATGTTGTCCGTGATGATGAAGGTGATGTCTATGGTGATGATGAAAGTGATGAAAATGATGAAGGTGATTTGACGTCTATAATGATGAGGATGATGAAGGTGATATTATGATGATGAGATAATAGTGATAAACAGGGCTATGAGGAAAGGGTGACAGTCTTACCTCCTTCTACCAGGACTTGGCACTACCTGGTACAGCCTGATTGAGGAACTCCTCATTATGAGGAGACATGTCTAGGATCAAACTAAAAATGAAGTATGTTTGTAGTAAAAATCTCCAAAAAGGTCATGGTTTTGGATATATTTTCTCCTCTTCCAGAATCTGAAAACTCCATTACCTTGATGCCTCTTCCATGGTGCTCTAAAGTCTTGGATTCTGCATTCCTTTGTATATTCTGTTAAGTAGCTGCACAGATTCAAGGCTGTTTTCCTACTCAAAGGAAAACAAGTCTGGGTGTAGATGTAGTCCTACTTCTGGAGCAGGGCTGCAGGCAAGGGTTCCCCCTCCCCTTTATGGCATGCATATGCCGGTAGGTCTGGAGATGTTTGAGTCTGTGCAGTAAATGTCAGTCTGCTCAGTTCGTTTATAATCAGTGGTTTATTCCTTCCTCACACAATACCCTCTGAGTGCTTTGTGTTCCAAAGAAATGTTTCATTCTCATCTTGCAAATGATTTTGGGAAGATACTCCTGACATTGTCAGTATATATACTGGAAAAATTTTGCCCAAGGACATACCCCAGTTCTCAAGTGGATTTTGGCCAATCCACTGTCCCCCGCTACAGGCTATGATTTGTAACCTGAGCCAAATGATTTCAGAGGATGATAACTTTTCAGTAGCTTAATATCATTAATTTAAATAGATTAGAAGTGCTATTATTTCCTATGTTTATAATTACTATTTGGCATACTCCTTGCCAGATCGTCTCTGAGTACATGTGTTAGGGAAATAAAAGCAGGGAACTTCCTGCCATTATAGGCATAATTTGATAAAGGAACAGGTCACATGAATGATACGCATGCAACCAGCATATTAGCATTAATAATAGTGATTAGCTAGTTTAAAGTAACCTGTAAGAGAGATTACATTCAGGGTTCAGGAAATAGGATTTTTATTTTATTTTATTTATTTATTTGACAGAGAGAAAGAGCACAAGTAGCAGAGAGGCAGACAGAGAGGAAGGAAGCAGGCTCTCTGCTGAGCAGAGAGCCCGATGTGGGGCTCGATCCCAGGACCCTGGGATCATGACCGGAGCCGAAGGCAGATGCTTAACCGACTGAGCCACCCAGGCACCCCAGGATTTTTTTTTTAAAGAAAATATTTATTTATTTATTTTAGAGAAAGAGCATGAGTGAGGGGAGGGGCAGAGGGAGAAGCAGACTCCCCGCTGAGTACGGAGCCCAACACAGGGCTCGATCGATTCTGGGACCCTGAGATCATGACTGGAACTGAAACCAAGACTCAGGTGCTTAACTGACTGAGCCACCCAGGCGCCTCAGGAAATACGATCTTAAATCATTGCACAAATGGTGTGTTTTCATTTAGTGACATGGAACAACTTGCAGTTGCATGGAATGCAACTTGCATTAAGTGTGAGAGAAATAAATGAGTTCAGGGTGTAAAAACTGTGTTTCCAACAATTCTGCACATTCTGAGTTAGGCGATTTCTTAAGGGTGGGTAATAGACCTCCAAAACTTCGGGTCAAGGAAATAAAAATAATTGGTGCGAAGACACATTAACTAGGTAGGTATCTTAGCTCCGCGGCTCAGACGATCCTATCTGCGGCGAACATGGAAGATACCAGATTATTACCATCAGTCATCGCTGGATGTGTATGTTCCACAGTTCCTCTTCCCTCCAAGGCCAGGGCACTGAGCGCTATTTCAAAAGTACAGTTTAAGTGTCTACACTGCCACTCCCATCTCTGTACCCACATTGACATGTACACCGTGGGGAGCTTTGGTCCTTGAAACCATTCCTCCCGCAACACAAAACAAAATTAGCAAAATCCTTCATTAGAACATCTTTTTAATTCCTTTTCTGACGAGCGGAGTGTCAGACCCATTAGACAGTCAACGGCACCGTCACTTTGTTTCAGAAACAGTGCAATATGAGATAACCCATTTCCTCTGGCGTTCTCAGTGGGCTGTAAGGCTCCCGCGGAAATGGGGCCAGGCAGGAATGCAACCCAACAGCTGGGAGTTCGTTAAACTCTTCTCTCGCAGGATTTACTAAACATTGGAGGAGCAGGGATGCGTAGGGATCTCTGAACTACATTACTAACCGAATTCCAAGAGAAACTGTCCTTTATTTTTTTAATCTTTGAAAATGTAACTATAGATTTACCTTTTTTGAGGTAAACTGAGGGGTTAAAAAAAAGAAAAGAAAACCCACCCTGATGAAATTTCTGCCAGCTCGAAAGGGAGAGTTTTAGTAAGTTCTTCTCCCTCCCCCTTTGCCATATGCACTTGCCAAAATAATAGCTAATTTATTGAATTCCAAGTGATTTCAGTAAAGAACAGACTTTGGTTGGGGGTGTGAGTGCTCCGAGGCTGATACTGGGGCTAACTGGGCTCTCGGGTCTCGGAAGAAAAGGTAAAAGGGAGGGACCTTTTACTCAGGAAGGATTCATGAGAGCTGAGCAAGGACGAGAAACAGAGAGGCACTTCCTCCTTGTTTTTTTTTTAAAGTTACTTTTAAGGAATTGATTGCGATGTCAGCTGCCTCTTTGCCTGTTCTTTTCCAGCTCAGTTGGCAAGGGAGACGCATTCCACGGACTCTTAGCAAAACACCACACTGAAAACAAATAAATACGGGTGAGCCTCGCAGGAGGATAGGAGGGAGACGTCTGCAGGGCAGTGAAAGGTTCTTTTGTGAGCAGCCCCAGCTGCGAGGACCCAGGCAGGGACCCGGCGGGGCCTCGCCGCTGAAGGAGAGACAAACACAGTCCAGAAAGCAAGCTGAGAAGTGGGTATTTCCACCCCCTTCCAATTACAAACCCCAAACTCAACAAGGACATTTTTAGTTATGCAAGTGGTTTCTAAAGTGGTTCTTGTGGGCGATGTGTGAATTCTTAAGAGCTTCACCAGCCCACGGCGTAGAAATCTGTGATTCAACCGTGAGAGGCGAGGCCTCCAGGTCCCCGTGGGGTCCCCGTGCCCCTTCCTGTGCCTCAGCGTAGAGCTGCTGGCAGGTCGCGGGGTACGCCTGTTCCCAGAAGGGTTTCCACTTTGTAGCTCATCTCACAACGCTCAGTGAGTCTCACCGGTGTCCAGGCCACTCCTGAGGGTCCCCCGACATGGCAGCAGGCTGAGGGCGGGTTCCGTCTGCCCTCAGCTCACAGCGGTCACCTTCTCAGACCCAAATGGGCCGTGGCAGGGAAGGGATCCCCTGGGAGGCTGTTATCGAGTGAATTCTGGGCTTCTGGTGGCTTCAGCACCTCCCTCCCCTTGATGTCAGACCCCACCTGCCCCAGCCTGTTCCTTTTCAGATTCGTTCTTATTCAGTCATGTGACCATCTACCTGCTTGGTCAAACCAAACACCAGATCCCCTCCTTGGCCTCATCTGGTTCACATTACATCCCCACAACTCGATTCCCAAAGCACATCTCGGATATTCTACTTCCTGCATGCCACCGTCTCCCAACCACCCTGGCCCAGGCTGCCATGACCTCTTGGTTGGATGTCTCCATCATCCT